>NC_044015.1:43161749-43481500 GCF_900496995.4 Aquila chrysaetos chrysaetos | reverse complement strand
TTCTCGTCTCCTGTCAGGGTTGTTAACAAAGCATAAGGATTTGCTACTACCGGATGAATACCTTGTACTATTTGATTTATTGCTCTGAGGAACTAATCTATAATCTTTTTCGTTAGCCTTTTAACAGGCAAGGTCGGGGTGTTATATTTGGATTCACGTTCTATTAACAATTTACGTCTTAAAAATTTTTGTCTTATCAATACTAACCCTTTCCGACTTTCCGGTTTTAGGGGGTATTGTTGAATTCTTACCGGATTCGATCCTGGCTTTAAATCAGTTCTCACAGGTTCTGCTTTTTGGATTTACCGGGAACTTCCCAGTCCAGACGATTGGAATTACAGCGTTATACTTTGACCGGTATAATCTTCGGCTTTCGGTAACCATCCTGTAACAACAAAGCCACTGCTTCGATACGTTTAGTTTCTGGAATTAAAATTTTAACCTCTCCATTTTTTAATTTAATCTCTGCCTCTTAAGTTCTCCAGTAGATCTCTCCTTAACCGGAGCTTAGGAGAATTTGGCACGTACAAAAACTGCTGAGTGACCCGTTGCTTTCCTAATTTCATTGTTCAAGATTTAAAGAAGGGTCTAGTTTCTCGTTCACTTGTTGCACCAACACCACCAATTTCTTCAAAACTTAACTCTCCCTCTAAGGTATCTAAAACTGAAAAGGTGACTCTAGTGTCAATTCAAATTCAATTTTCTGTTCTCCCAGTTTAGCTGTAACCAGAGGTTCTGCTGGGAGACTCCCCTCCGGTCCCCGTCAGATACGTTCACTTCAAAAGAACAAATCGACCTATGGCACTTTATTCCATTTACTCTCTCTCCTACAAAACAACAGTAATTGCGATATAGCATTATAACTCAAAGTTCTGTTTGTTTCCCATTTTTCCTGCAATTCACCCCAATGTGCCAATAAACATCCCAACGGTGATGGTTTTGGTACCTTTTCATCAGCAGTTATATTTCCTGCGCTCTCATTCTTAAACAACTTTGCTAATGCCATGATACTTACATACATTCAAATACCAAATAATACCAAACAAATGCAAATGACAGTTGTCCCAAATAATACACAAAGTCCAACCCAGCAATAACTTTCGCTTATGACTTACGGGCGGACGCCTAGGCTTCCAATGCAAACGGGTACCCTCCGAGCCCCCAACCCTGCGAAGCTTTCGCCGCGCCTCAGGGGCAGGCTTTCCAAACAAATTCCAAAGAAGCAGCGCCTTACCTTTTTTCCAGGGAACGCTGCGAGGAGCTTTGCGAGTCGAGGGTGATGGTTCTCCCCGAGAATACCTCGGTGGCGGCCGGAGTTCGATCGACACTCGATCTCGTCCAGTCTCACTGGCAAGGTCCCATCCGGGTCGCCAAAACCGTTACCGAAATCCGGAATAAAACTCCTTAACGCCAACGTGAAGTTAAGAAGCGGGCACTTCGTTTATCGCAGCGCTGGGGACACGGGGGATCGCTCCTCCAGAGGCGTGTCCCGCCTAGTATCAAAATCCATCAGTTTTTACAGACTTTTTCTGTCAGGTCATTGTTACATAAGCTCTTTCCATAAAAATGCATACTGCGCTCGTTCTTAAATTTAACCTTTATAAGGACTGGTCCTTTGATTATGTAACCTTATCAATATTCTTATTTAAAAACAATCATTGGTCAGTTACACTTAGCTCTCCTGACTGGAATCTTCGATACTCAAATCAAGATGGGAAGGGTAAGGGGGTCTCCAAGCAGCAAACCGGTGTCCACGACGGTCTCCTTAGTTTCTTGAAACAGAACATAGGAAAACCAGTAACTTCCTGGTGAGGGTTCTAGGGTTCGCTATTTCCAACTTTAACAATATTAAGGTTCCGATAGTCACACATAACGCAGTTCCTAACGTTTCTACGGCTACGTTTCAGACTTAATGTGAAAAATGATCACGTCCAAAACAGGATTCTGATTAAAGTTTACAATTTATTATATGAATAGAGGCAAGCAAACAGCGCTGGGTGCACCTGCTCTACCAAGGCACACCCCGTCAGGTCTAATTGTGCAGGTTAAGTACAGGTTCTACATACATATTCACTAGATTCCTGAGAAATGTTATACATATTCATTAGTTTTCCCGGGAAACTATTAACATATGTAAATGTCCTTTACGCAGGCGCATTGAAGGTCTCTGGTGGTCTTCAGGAGTCCTCCGGTGGTCTTCCATAGTCTTCCTCACTTGTCCGCTATTTGACCCTCCTCAGGTGATTCTGCGCAGTATGGTCCTTTCCATGTTTTGATACCTTCGTGCTTGTTAGTGTTCTTATTATCTAAGTTCTCATTAGTGGTATAGCACCGTACGGTTAGTTTAAGCTAAATTATCTACAAGGATGGGAACAAAAGGCAGGAGTTCTTATCTTTTCCGGCCTTATCTATTCAAGCAAGGCCTCTACTTGCGTTTTCTTAACAAGATCGTAAATTCATCGAACACTGAATTAAGTCTTGTGATCGCTCTTGGTTCCTTCTTGCTCATCATTCCTAAGTACCAGTCTCTGACAGGCTTAATCCTTGACAAACACCAGTCCTGGGTATGTAAAGTTCCAGAGAGACAATCATTAAGCAATAAGCAGTTTGTTCTCTCTATCAATCCCCCCCCCTTTTTCTTTAAACCTTTGCAACTATAGGATTCCGCTACTTCCGAGAGACCGTGTGAAGTATTTTTCGATTTCTACTTGATGTCTGATTTTATTTCGTTTCCAACTTTTGTAATTCCCTACCTGTTATATGGCTTTTGCAGGAAGCAAGAACTATATACATACTCTCCTACTTCCCTTAGGCCTACGGTTATACAAGATCCAGCAAAACGGTTAAAGATTACATATGCAGAGAGGGTCACATTTCACCATGCGGCCCTATCGTTGTTTTATATTGACACGAATCAGGTTAATATATTTCACAATCCCCCATTTCCTTTTTTATGGTATTGATTCGTGTTTTCATTTTCAATCGTGTTAACGCTTGCTGAATTGGTATCAATCTCGGATCTTCTTTTGTTTTTATGATCATTAGGGAATTGGCCTTTTCTCTTCCAGATTCTGGATCAACAGGTACAGCAGATATCTGCATTCCTTGTATAACCGAATGTATTAGTCTAGTAAAACAAGGTATTAAACATGGAATTATTAACAATCCTCCACATATTCCTAATACAACTATCCCAATTTTATTGAGCCAATCACGGTTCATAAAGTCTCCCCATAATCCCCCTAGGTTAATTCCATTCCAAGTCTGAACTGGGACATGTGCCATTTTCTTCATTTCCGTTACAAGTTCATTCACAGCTTCTCCTTCATCATCGATTTCTAAACAACAATTACTAAGATTAAATTTTCCACACCCCCCCCCCTTCCTGTGCTAACAAATAATCCAAAGCTAAGCGATTTTGATACAAAGCCGTTCTCATCTTGGTATTTTGTTTGGCAATTAATCCAAGTGCATCTCCAGTTTTATTTACTATTATTTCCACTACAGCTTGTAACCTTATTATTCTATTAAGCATATATATTGGGGTCCTATAGCCCCAAGATCCGTCTTCTGCCCATGTAGCTGGATCATAATAGGCAATAATTCTCTCAGGAGGCCATTCGTTATCTTTCCAATTCCCAGTTTGCAGGTTTCGTTTCTGACGTCTTTTTCCTAACTCATTGGCCCCTGCATATATTTGAACTCCTAGTCGCTCTCCTTGATTTATGGGTAATAGGAAAAAACTGGGTCTTATAGTGCCTAATACACAGGACCCTGTCCAATTCTTTGGCAAATATGCATAAGCTAATCTGCCACAAATCCAATAATGTCCTTTAGGGGTTGGCCAACCATTTGGTATATTCGTTCCATTTGTCCAATTTTTAAATTGATTATTTATTTCCAGTGGGTTTCCCCACCTATCCCAATTATTCCGTGTCTCATTCCATAGAAAACCTCCTTCACGCTCCAGGTTACCTACTTGCCTTCCATCATCCCTTAGGTTTTGCCAACAACTCTTCCCAATTACACTCGTTTGAAGCACCCATTGTTGTTTCCTATTATCCTTTCCCACTGTTGTCCACACTTGGGGATTACTTATGTTGCTCTCCATGTTGGCCTCCCATGGCCATCGTTCACCTTGATTTGTTCCTCCGCAAACACAGCAATTAGTCGCTTTTAACGATTTAGCGATATTTTCTGCAAGGTTTACAAATAAATTTTTAGCAACTGTGGGAATTTCATATTTTACTCCTGTCTCTATTTCATGATAAAAGGAGTTAAACAATAATCGATGTTGTATTGATTCTCTAGACTTTTCTTTGATCTGTATATTCAGGACAATGCCTGGGTCCCCTCCTGTCCCATAGATTTTAAGCCCAAGGTAAACTATTTGTTTCTGTTTCCAATTTTCTGGGTTTTTAATAGTTATGTTGACAGGATTACAGCTACGGGTGGTGCAGTTTTTATCTACAGGCCCCGCGGTTATGGAGGCCTGTATTTCCCCACAATGACTTTCGTATCCCCAGTTTTGGGTTGCCCAACACACACACGCCCCCATCCCCTCCTGCCACGTAAGTGGGCAGATTGATATCTTGCTGTTTCAGAGCGCCGGTAGTTTGCATTAATTTGACAATGCCCGGCTCCTGGACATAAGTACTTTGGTTGTTCTGAATAATATTTTCTCCACTCTACACTCCCACAATTTGTGTCTGGGTCGTCGTCAATTGCATCCCATGCATCAAAGGATACCCAGGCGGGTATGGTTGAATTAGTAATTTTTTTACTTGATCCTATTAATCTCCCATTTTGATCATTTGTTCTAATCTCGACCCAATATTGACAAGGGCGTTCCTTTGGATCATAGCATACAGTTCTGTTTTCTTCTCTGCATAGAGCATACCGGGTTTGGTTATAAATGCAGCTTCCAATTTTCTGACCCTTGCAGTCATAGACAGTATGATATACTAAGGTTAGGGAGCTTATTCGTCCCCTTCTAGTGGTCACTATACATTGACTGCAGTTGTTTTCAGTAGCCAGGGTCAAAGAACTCACCCCAAGTAGAACTAGAAGAGGTCTGGTAAGGGCCATAGTGGTCGGCGGTCATAGCCCTGAGGGGTTGCAGCCCTTGGCAGACCCTTTTAGCCGCACCACCGGTTCCCTATCCAGTCTTGCCCTCTTCGTTCAGAGGTGGTCTGTCCTAAACACTCAAGGGATTATAGGGTCAGCTCTTAGTCCAATTTGTGTGCTATGTTCCAAAAGTTCAGTGTCTTTTATAGGTATCTTAATGCTTAAATGATCCCCATTATTGTTTTCCCTGGTAGGAATGAAAAGTTTTTGTATATATTATATAGAAATAGTCATAATAAAATTCCCACAGCAATTTATCTTATATTACTACAACCCTGTTAGTTCGACAACAAAAATACCTTTTTCTTGTTAGTATTTCTAATTGATTAATACGTCTACATCTAATAGAAAAAGGAGATAGTGTGGTCACTAAATATACTTGTTGTGATCCGTTATAATGGATTATATATTTCCCACAGTAATAACAATGACAAATAAGATACAAACTGCACCGGCGACAAATTGGACACAGCTGAGTACTAGCTCGACTCGGGGTTCTGCTGTCCCGCGTCGTCAGTTGGGGTACTCCTCCCATACAACAATGGTTCCTCCCGCGGCCTTAGCCAACGAGCTGGGATTCACTTGGGTCTGGAGTCTGTAAGGATACACAGATACCCCTACCAGTCAATTGTAAGGCCTCTTCAAGTTCGTTTGATGGTTAGTTTAGTTTCTCCTGGCTCAGATGTCATTTTCCACTCCTTCACCGGACCTTTTATTCGCGACACGTGCGTCCATCCTTTTTCAGCAGTTCTCACAGCTGTTTCTGTAGTTAAGAAAACAAGAAAAGGTCCTTCCCAGAGGGGAGATAAGTTTTCTTCCTTCCATGTTTTTATTAGAACCTTATCTCCCGGTTTTAATTGATGAATTGTAAATCCTAGAGGTGGTGTTTGAGCCAACATCCCAATTTCTCTTAGTTCCTTTCATCTTTTCCCGATAGTGATTATATATTCTCGGATATTTTTATCTTCAACTACATTATTCCCCAGAGGCATCCCATGAGAATAAGGCATACCATATAACATTTCGTACGGTGATAATCCAGTCTCACTGTGTGGCTTCGTTCTTATATTTAAAAGTGCCAATGGTAAACATTTTGTCCAAGGCATTTGGGTCTCAATCATTAATTTAGCCAACTGTTGTTTTATTGTTTGATTCATCCTTTCTACTTTCCCTGAGCTTTGTGGATGCCACGGAGTGTGGTATTCCCACTGAATACCTAATGATTGACATAATATTTTTATTACTTTGGAAGTGAAGCGTGTGCCTTGATCAGAGTCAATGTACTGGATTATCCCATATCTAGGTATCAAGCGTTCTAATAGAATTTTTACCACCATCTGTGCCGTAGCCCGTGCTACAGGGTAAGCTTCTACCCACCGTGTTAGATGATCTACTATTACCAATAAATATTTTATCCTCCCTACCTTGGGTAATTCAGTGAAATCAACTTGTACTCTCTCAAAAGGTCTGTATGCTGTTTTTCTACCTCCCGTAGCTACTTGTCGAAACACTTTCTTATTTATTTTTTGACAGGTTAAACAGCCTTGTGTAATTTGTTTTGCTATTTCAAAAATCCCAATACAGCCAAATTGTTTAAGGAAGTGATCACTCAACGCCTTTGTACCCCAATGTGTTTGCGCATGCAAACGTCCCAATAGTTGTCTGGCATACGCTTTTGGCAACATTTCTCGCCCGTCGGGCGGCGTCCATTTTCCTTGTTCTAACTTAGCTCCTATTTTTTTTAATTTTGTTTGTTCTTCAGGGGTAAACTTCTTCTCTCCTTCCTCCCGTCGCTTCTTCACTGGTATCCCCCTTGGTTTGTATTACATTAATTTTAGCGACCTGAGTCCTTAGGGCTGCTTCCTGGGCCTCTTTATCTGCCAAATTATTTCCTCTGGTTCGGTAATCTAATCCCTTTTTGTGTCCTCTCACATGTACTACTGCTATCTCTTTTGGTTCTCTTAATGCCCTTAAAATTTTTACTATTAATTCTTGATGTATAAGATTTTTCCCTTGAGTATTAATTAAACCTCTTTCCTCCCAAATTTTTCCAAAAGTGTGGACCACCCCGTATGCATATTTAGAATCTGTAAATACGGTCCCACTTTTTTCTTTTAGTAACTCCAGGGCCCTGCATAGGGCGTACAGCTCACAGGCCTGAGCTGACCGTGATGGACTCAGAGGTCCCGATTCCACAAGCTTTAAGACCTTATTAATTATTGCATAGCCTGATTTTCTCCTCCCTTCTACCATTCGGGAGGAGCCATCCACAAACAGTATTTCTCCTTTTTCTAATTCAATATCCCTTAAATCTGGTCTCACCTTGATTTGGGTCTCAATTGCTTCTAAACAGTTAGGTTGTAATTCTTCTGATGGTTCCCCAAACAAAAATTGTGCTGGACTCTGAGCAGAGGTCACTTTTAATTCCAGGTCAGGGGAATCAATTAGTATTGCTTCATACTTTAGGACCCGGCTATCCGTTAACCATTTTTCTGCTTTTTGTTGTAACACATTTCTGACATTGTGTGGGGTGTACACCTTTAAAGGAGCACTGAAGGTAATTTTTCTAACTTCCTCTATTAATAATGCCGTAGCAACTAAAGCTTGGAGACAAGCGGGCCATCCTCTACTTACTGGATCAAGTAACTTAGAACAGTACCCTATGGGTTTTTTTATTCCTGCCCAGTCTTGAGTAAGAACTCCATATGCTGTTTGGTTTGACGTATTCACAAAGAGATAGAAAGGTTTTTCTAGATCTGGGAGGCTCAATACAGGCGCTTGTATTCATGTCTTTTTTATTTCCTCCAATTTTTGGTCATCTTCTGTAGACCACTTAAGTTGGTTGTTAGTTAGTTTTTCGTACAAGAATTTTACCTTTTCGCTATAACTTTCAATCCATGGTCTACAATATCCTAATAATCCCAATATTTGCCAAATTTCCTTTTTAGTCTGTGGAGGTCTCAAGGATAGTATCCCAGATACCCTGTCAGGATCTAACTTTTTCCTTCCTTTACTCAGCCAATGTCCTAAGTATTTTACTTCCTGTTCTACAAACTGTAATTTTGATCGGGACACCTTTAATCCTTTTTCCCCTAGGAGGTTTAACAATTTAATGGTAGCTTCTCGGGTCTCCTCTTCAGTTTCTCCTGCTATTAATAAGTCATCCACATATTGCAATCATTTCACCTCCTTGGGTAATGTGAAATCTTGTAATAATTTTTCTAAAGTTTGTCCAAATAGATTGGGTGACTCTGTAAACCCCTGTGGTAGCACAGTCCATCTTAATTGTTGTTTTCGTCCGGTTGTGGGGTCTCCCCACTCAAAAGCAAAATAATCTCTAGATCCCTTATCCAGAGGGCAGGCCCAAAAAGCATCCTTTAAATCTGTCACACTATACCACGTATGTTTGGGAGGTATATGACTCAGTGAAGTATAAGGATTTGCCACAACAGGGAATTTAGTAATTGTTCGCTCATTTACAGCTCTCAAATCTTGTACCATCCTGTATGACCCATCCGGTTTCTTTACTGGGAGGATGGGTGTATTATGAGGTGACATACATGGTTCTAAAGTTCCTTTTTCCAGAAGTCTGTCAACTACAAGTTTTAACCCTTTTCGACCCTCCGTTGGTATAGGATATTGTTTGACTCTAATTGGACGATGCGGATTTATTATTTGAACATTTAGGGGGTCCATTTCTATCTTTCCAATTTCCCCCTCCCTATACCATACTGAAGGGTTAATGGCTTTTTCATCTTCTTGTGTTAGAGTATATCATTTAATCTGCAACTTATCCCCTTGACTTTGAATGCCTAAGTTTAATTTCAAAATCAAATCCCTTCCTAATAAATTGTATTCCGCTTCAGGGAGCAAAAGTAAATCATTAAGGCAAATTTTCTTTTCTGTTTCTACTTCTACATCTTTTAAAACAGGTACTTTAAAAGGTTCCCCTTTTGCTCCTACTACTGACATATAACCCTTCCCTTTTTCTATTCCTTTCGGAAGTCTTTGAATAGTGGATTTTTCAGCCCCTGTGTCCACCAAAAATAAAACTTCCTCCTTATGGGGACCAATTAATAATTTTATCAAGGGCTCCGTTGATGTTGAAGTCCCCAGAAGATATAGCCCCTGACACCCCTATTCTTCTTTGAATATTTTTTCATCGTGTTCCCGCTTACGACAGTTCCTCTGAACATGTCCTTTTTTGTTACAGTAGTAACAAACTGGAACTGTAAATCTTTCTCGATAAGGCTGTCCTCTGGGTGTTTTCTCTATTCCTTTTTCTCTTCTCTCCCCGGACGGGGTCTTATTTTTTTGACCTTCTCTTACTGCTGCTACAAAGACCTTAGCTTTTGCTTTTTGTTTTTCCTCATCTCTCCTAACATATACTTTCTGTGCTTCCCTAAGTAACTCTTCTAATCCTCTTTCTTGCCAGTCTTCCAGTTTTTCTAATTTCCTTCTTATGTCCCCCCAGGATTTAGCCACAAATTGTGTTCTAAGGAGTGCGGTTCCAGCTACTGTATTCGGATCAATTCCAGAATACATTTGTAGACTTTTCTTTAATCTTTCCAACCATTCTGTTGGAGATTCACCTCTCCCTTGTTGTTCATTAAAAGCTTTATTAATGTTTTGCCCTCGGGGAACCGCTTCCCTTATTCCTTGTATAATTAATGTTCTTAAATCCCTCATATTCTGTCTTCCTTGGGCTTGCTGATGATCCCGGTGGGGATCCACATTTGGCCATTTTTGGTCTCCCGGGGGTCCCGCCTGATTCTGTCTTTCCCAAATTCTCATCCCAGCTTGCCTAATCATTCCCTTCTCCTCAGCAGTAAATCAGATCCCTAAAATGGACTGTATTTCTTCCCAGGTATAAGTATTGGGGCCTAGGAATTGGTCTAGTTTTTCAGCTACTCCGAGGGGATCATCCAATAGGGTCCCCATTTCTTTCTTAAAATTTCTTACATCTGTGGTATTTAATGGGACTGCCACAAACCCGATGCCTCCTTGATTGCCTCCGAGGGGTACCTCTCGTAAGGGATATAAAGAAGCTCCCTCAGATACGGCAGTCCTACTTCTGGTACATGCAGCCGGAGGTAGTTCTAATTCCAGTGCTATTGGTGGTGGAGGCAGGGACAACGGTGGTACTGGTGGGGGTACTACGGCCACCTGAGGGGGAGCCACCGCCGGAGGTAGATTGTTAAGGTATGGAGGCGGCAGGTTATCTAGTGGCTCCCATTTATCATCTTTTTCTTTCTCTTTTTCGTTTGTATCTCCTTCTTCTCCCTTAAACTTCTCATCTGTTTTTAATGTAAGTATTGAGGCTGGAAAAGGACATGAAGTCCTGATCCATAATCCTGCATAATCACTTTCCTCCTGACTAAAAGGTTCCTTTGAGTTAACATATATATATATATATATAAAGCCTGGCAAATCCAGTCTTCAAAGGATCCAAAAATGGGCCAAAAGACATGTGGTCTTAAAGGCTCCTTTGGCCATTCAATCATGCAATATTGAATCAATTTTAATTCACTTTTCCCTTTTCTGGGGCCCCTTTCATTCCAATTTTTAATCATTACTCCTAATGGACTTTCTGATGGTATATCTGGTAATTTGCTCCCTTTCTTCTGGTCCTTGGTCTTCGATTTTGTCTGACCCATCTTAGGAATTTTACTGTGGCAATTCCTACAGCCCTTGGTCACCGGTAAGAGTGTCTTGCAGGGGGGTTTTAGGACCTATCACCCACCCACGAATCCTATAGGAGTCACTTCGGTCCTTCACCGGCCAAGTCCCTCGCGGGAGATTGGAACCGCGGTTAGAAGACCTCCACAATCGCTTCGAAACTAAGTTTCGTCTCAGTCACACTCTTACACACATACAGGTGACCGAATCCCACCCAACCGAACGGTATACCCCTTAAATACTTACGACTCCGTCGTCTTCGTTCGGATCTTCGCGCGCAGAATTACGGGCAAAATAAACTGCTGCAGCCGGCAAGGGAGCTCAAAAAAATCAAATTCTTTGCTTGCCCCTATTCAGGTTCAGGATGGCGTTAGTCCCGACCCGACCCGATCAGGAGCCACCAAATGGTGGGGCGCCCCTCCTAGATTAAGTCAGAATTCAGGAACTAAGACCATCCCGGACGAGCCCCCAATTGTGAAAAATGATCACGTCCAAAACAGGATTCTAATTAAAGTTTACAATTTATTATATGAATAGAGGCAAGCAAACAGCGCTGGGTGCACCGGGAGCCTCTGCTCTACCAAGGCACACCCCGTCAGGTCTAATTGTGCAGGTTAAGTACAGGTTCTACATACATATTCACTAGATTCCTGAGAAATGTTATACATATTCATTAGTTTTCCCGGGAAACTATTAACATATGTAAATGTCCTTTACGCAGGCGCATTGAAGGCCTCTGGTGGTCTTCAGGAGTCCTCTGGTGGTCTTCCATAGTGTTCCTCACTTGTCCGCTATTTGACCCTCCTCAGGTGATTCTGCGCAGTATGGTCCTTTCCATGTTTTGATACCTTCGTGCTTGTTAGTGTTCTTATTATCTAAGTTCTCATTAGTGGTATAGCACCGTACGGTTAGTTTAAGCTAAATTATCTACAAGGATGGGAACAAAAGGCAGGAGTTCTTATCTTTTCCGGCCTTATCTATTCAAGCAAGGCCTCTACTTGCGTTTTCTTAACAAGATCGTAAATTCATCGAACACTGAATTAAGTCTTGTGATCGCTCTTGGTTCCTTCTTGCTCATCATTCCTAAGTACCAGTCTCTGACAGGCTTAATCCTTGACAAACACCAGTCCTGGGTATGTAAAGTTACAGAGAGACAATCATTAAGCAATAAGCAGTTTGTTCTCTCTATCAATCCCCCCCCCCTTTTTCTTTAAACCTTTGCAACTATAGGATTCCGCTACTTCCGAGAGACCGTGTGAAGTATTTTTCGATTCCTACTTGATGTCTGATTTTATTTCGTTTCCAACTTTTGTAATTCCCTACCGTTATATGGCTTTTGCAGGAAGCAAGAACTATATACATACTCTCCTACTTCCCTTAGGCCTACGGTTATACAAGATCAAGCAAAACGGTTAAAGATTACATATGCAGAGAGGGTCACATTTCACCATGCGGCCCTATCGTTGTTTTATATTGACACGAATCAGGTTAATATATTTCACACTTAACAATCCTATACGTTATGCTTCACAATTTTACTTCTTAATCAAACCTAACTCTTCTACGTGATTAAATTTTGATTTCTTTACCAGAATATTTGCAACAGCTGGAGCCCAGCAGGAACAGGGGGGGCATGGCCCGACCCCCCCAGCGCCTCACCTCCTCCTCCCCTGGGCTCCCTCACGGCCCCTCGCCCCGTGCAAAGGGAGCGCAAACGCAGCCCGGAGGGCAACGGGGACGGACGGCCAGTGTTCGTTCAGCCAGTCGCGCGCCTAACGAGTCCTGCCAGCGAGTCCGCTCCGGGGCTCAGGCCCCCCCCCCCCCCCGACGCTCCCCCTGCCCCTGGGACACCTCTGATAGCATATGTCCATACATTCTGTATGGCACGTCTAAATATTTGGATGGTTTTAATGTTTTGTACCAGCCGTGGAAACTGGTTTGCTGCTAGGTGACTGTAAAAGTGAGATTTGGTAAATAATTATTAGAAATCTTACACTAACACAATGATTGAAACAGTAGACAAAAGTATAGCCAAGCAGTTAACTAGCAGAGGTAGGTACTTGTAAGTTTTGCAGTTCTTTGCTCTTAGGACTAGATGTTCCTGTGCACTAGATGAGAACAATGCTGAAACTGACCACGTGCGATTGAAACTGTGTTAAGCTTCAAGATCAAAGAACAAGGACAAGAATAAAGACTTCAAGGACAGCCAGCAAGAACTTCAAATGGGCCGGTGGTCGCAAAAGCAGCCCTTCGTCTCAAACGGATCCTTCATTGCGCATGATTGGATGTAGGCAGTACTGTGATAATCGGTTGCCATCATTTTTATGTATACGTATACTAATCTGATTAATATGCAATTAGTTATTCTATAGAACCTGTGTGTGCTAAACCTGTGGCACGCACGCTAGGTGGAACTATCCCCCGTGCATCCAGCGCTGCAATGAAGAATGCCTGCTTTCTAAAACTCCAAAACGAGCCTTAGAGAGTTTCTTCGACCGGCTTTTCAGTATCAGAGGTACAAGGGAGGAAAGGAGAAAAAAAAAAAAAAAAAAAAAAAAAAAAAGGCAGCGGTGTGGGAAAGAGAGGGGGCCGGGCAGGGCCAGGGAGGGACCGGAACACAGAAGAGGGGAGAGAGACAGGGCCCCGAGGCTCACCACAGCTCTTGTTCTTGGCGCTGCCAGGAGAATTGGCCAGTTCAGACGCTTCTTTCTGCTCCTCTCCCGCTCCCCTCCTCTGCTGTAACTCCGGCTGCACGGCTGTCCTCCTCCCCCTAGGAGAACACGTGTCTCACAGGTCTTGCAAGACGAGGCTTCCTAGGCACAGAGCCTCGCTCGCTCGCACACTACGTGGCCGTACGGCACCGTCGGTGCTGCATACGGACCCTGCAGTGCACCTCGGCAGTCTGACCTGCTGCGGACTACGAGGAGGGATCCTTCCACACGTGGAGAGGCAGGCTCTCTCTTGCCTGCAGCGGGAGGCAGCTGCCGGCCGGCCGGCCTTCCATTTCTTCTTCTCTACCTTTGTCTGGCCTCTCCAGCTTCAGCCGCAGCAGCTCCTGCCCACAGCCGGTAAGTGCCCCGCCTGTCCCTTTGTGCTCCGGCGCCCGCGCGGAGAGGGAGGCCAGGCAGAGACAGCCCACGCAAGCCTGAGGCTGCTGCAGTCAACGGCATCCCCAAGGGAGGAAGAGACAACCATGCCCTCAGCGCAGCCTCTGCGAAAGAGAAGCATCGACTCATTACCGCAGATCGCCCCTGGCCAGAGCCCCTCCTTCTGCAGAGGCTTCTGGAGATGCACTGAGGGCCAGCTTGCTGCCCTCACGACAGGGCTCGGGGGCTGCCTGCGGCCACAGCACAGGCTCCAGGGGAGGGGCTGGAGCTGGGGGCAGCCGCACGGGCCGAGCGGGGCCGGGGGGCGCCGGGGAGCTCTGGCGACTCGGGGAGGCGCCCGCTGGCCGCGCCTGGGGGGTGCGCGCCTCCATCCCCTCTTCCCTTCTACCGGCGGCTCTCGGGGAACTCCCCGGCCCGGCTCGCCTCCGGCGGACCGGGAGCCTGCCGCGGCGGCCGCTTCGCAGCTTCCCGTCCCGGCAGCCCCGGGCGGCCAGCGGGCAGGAGGCACCCCTCGCCTCGCCCCCGCCGGAGGAGATCGCTCGCCTCACCCGCGGGTCCCTGGCGCTCGCCCGTGCCGCCGAGACCCGCGCCCTGCGCGCCGCCACGCTGCTCCCGGGGACCGCGCATGCGCCGGAGGGGCGGGAGCCGGCGCGCGACCGCCGGGCTGCAGTACCGCGCTTTGGACACAAGGCGGCAAGCAGCGGAGGCGGCGCGGCCTGCTGCTGGCCCCCTGTGTCCGTGCCGGCGCTGCAGTTCCGCGCTTCGGCCACGAGGCGGCAGCAGCAGCGAGCGGACGGCGGGACGCGCGTGCCCAGGGGCGGCCCCGGCGCTGCGGTTCCGCGCTTTGCGCGCCGAGCGCCCGCCGACACCGCGCGCCTGAGCGGCAGCGGCGTTTCCTTACCGGGAGGAAGCAACGAGCGCGGCGGCACCTCTCGCCGGTGCCGCATTGCCGTTACCGTCGGACGGCACGTGCAGGACAGGGGCAGCCCCGCGCACTCGCAGCCTCCGAGCTGCAGTACCGAACGTTGGTCGCAGGGTGGCAACTGCCAGGGCTTGGCGCGGCGCGCCAGCGCGCATGCGCGGCTCCCAGCTGCAGTACCGAACTTCGGTCAATAGGCGGCGGAAGAGAGCGCTGGCGAAACGCGCCGCCACCGCGCATGCGCGGCTCCCGAACGCCAGTGCCACGTTTTGGTTGCCAGGCAACAGCAGGAGTGCCGTAAAGCGCGCCACCGCGCATGCGCGCTTGCCGAGACGCCATACCGCGCTGTGGTTGCTAGGCAACAGCGGCGAGGGCCGTAAAAGGCGCATCGCGCATGCCCGCGCCTCCTGCTGCCGTACAGCGTTTTGGTTTCCAGGCAACAGCAGGAGCGCCGTAAAGCGTGCCGCCGCGCATGCGCGGTTGCCGTGATGGCGTGCCGCGCTGTGGTTGCTAGGCAACAGCGTTGAGCGCCGTAACAGGCGCAGCGCGCATGCGCGCGTCCCCAGCTGCAGTACAGCATTTTGGTTGCCAGGCAACAGCAGGAGCGGCGTAAACCGCACCGCGGCGCATGCGCGGTTGCCGCGACGCCGTGTCGCCCTTCGGTTGCCAGGCAACAGCGGCGAGCGCCGTAAAAGACGCATCGCGCATGCGCGTCTCCCCAGCTGCCGTACAGCGCTTCCGTTGCTAGGCAACAGCAGGAGCGCCGTAAAGCGCGCCGCCGCGCATGCGCGGTTGCCGAGACGCCGTGTCGCGCTATGGCTGCTAGGCAACAGCGGCGAGCGCCGTAAAAGGCGCAACGCATGCGCGCCTCCCCAGCTGCGGTACAGCATCTTGGTTGCCAGGCAACAGCAGGAGCGCCGTAAAGCGCACCGCCGCGCCTTCGCACTTGCCGAGACGTCGTGTCGCGCTATGGTTGCTAGGCAACAGCGGCGAGCGCCGTAAAAGGCGCAACGCATGCGCGCCTCCCCAGCTGCCGTACAGCGTTTTGGTTACTAGGCAACAGCAGGAGCGGCGTAAACTGCGCCGCCGCGCATGCGCGGTTGCCGAGACGCCGTGTCGCGCTTTGGTTGCCAGGCAACAGCGGCGAGCGCCGTAAAAGGCGCACCGCGCATGCGCTCCTCCCCAGCTGCCTTACAGCATCTTGGTTGCCAGGCAACAGCAGGAGCGCCGTAAAGCGCACCGCGGCGCATGCGCGCTTGCCGAGACGCCGTGTCGCGCTTCTGTTGCCAGGCAACAGCGGCTAGCGCCGTAAAACGCGCTACCGAGCATGCGCGCCTCCCCAGCTGCCGTTCGGCTCTGCAGCAGCCGGACAACAGCGGGTGCCCAGCCATGCGCGCCACCGCGCATGCACGGCTCCCGGACGCCTGTTCCCACCTTCGGTCGCCAGGCAGCAGCATCCCCGCAACGATCCTCTTCTGAGCATCAGCTGCAGGAGATGACTGACAGCTCAACCCAGTAGAGACCAGCCACAGGCGGTAACTACTTACTGGGGGCACGGGGCTTACATTGCCCTGCCCTTTCCCCACTCGCAGCCCGGGCAGTCACCTTCATTGCCTCCCTTCCAAAAAGCACCTGAGGGGCTGGAGCGGTTACAGCAGTCAAGCACAAAGAACAGACAATTCGGGCAGTCGCTTCTCTCCCTGCCCCCCCACCCCATTATCTAGACAGGAGAAGCAGCACAGGGAACCTGCAAGGGCAGGGGGGACGGGGGGTTCCCCTGGACCAAGCCCCAGGGACTGCTGTATCCGTCTGCATGCAGCATCACGGTTCTGGGAGTGACAGCAGCCAGTCAACAGATGCTGGCGAGAGATTAAAAAAAAAAAAAAAATAATAACGCCTGGTGCAGGTGACAGCCTGAAGGCAGGCCACAAGAGACCCAAAGCTGCCTCGTGCCAGGGGGGCAGCTCTGTTCAGCAGGAAACGGCGCATCCCAGCGGACCAGATGCGAGCGGCCCACCTGCAAGCGAGCGATACCCTGGCGATCCTGGGGCTCTGTTGGGGTGGGGCGCACCTTTCCTCACCTCTGTGCTATCACAACTCTGCTCTCCTAATCCTGCACGCACGCAAGGCTTCTTGTGCGGGGCTTGTCTCTTATCGAAGAGACGCTGCACCGTGTTACTTACCGCCCCGCCCTCCGGCGTGCAAAGTAATTAGACGTGAAGCAGGGAAAGCAAAGCGGCGCGTCGGGATAGTAGATGTTCTCGGCAGATGACCGCAGAGCCCTCGAGGTTCCATCTTTGCTCCCTACAGGAGCGTGGCTCCGCACCCCTTGCCGCTCCCCCCAGCAAGCGTCACGATTGCCCTTTGCTGTCTGCAACGTGCAGCACCTGCACGGCCCGAGTACTGCTGCTTACGGAGCAAGAGGCGCTCGCTATAAAGCGGCAATGAAGAACAAGGACGGCCCGTCAAGATGGCAGGAGGAACGCAGAGAGCCTCCAGCATTAGCCAGGCAGGGCTTGCGACTCACCTCGTGTCGTGGTCTAACGCCAGCCGGCAACGAAGCCCCACGCGACCGCTCACTCGCTCCCCCGCCGCCAGTGGGACGGGGAGACAATCGGAAGGGCGAAAGTGAGAAAACTCGTGGCTGGAAACGAAAAGAGTTTAATCATTAAAAAGAAACAACAGCAACAACTTGTAAGGAAAAGAAGAAAAAAAATGACAGAGAATGGGGTGCAGGCAGCATGCCAGGGGTCTGGAGCCTGACAGATGATGGGGGGGGGTGGTGTGGCATATGGAGGAGGGAAAGGGGGGGGGGGGGGAGGGCAGGAGATAGGAGAGCAGGGCATGCGGGGGGGAAACAACTCGCACGGGTTAAAAACTCGCGTGGGTGAAGGGGGCGGGCCGGAGCAACGGGGGGCACATGGGGGAGAAACACACACGGGGGGAGGGTAGGTGAGGGTACAAAGGTGGATGGGGGGACACGGGCGGGGATGACCTACCCCAGGGAGTCCACCCGGGATGATCCACAGCAGGTAACTCACCTGGGATAACGCGCAACAGAGAATCCACACCAGATCATCCACACTGGGAGGACCCCCAGCAATGCCCCTCAAACTGCCTGTGCTTCGCCCCCAATCTTCCCCAAACTGGCGAGTTTTTTTGCTTTTTCAAAATACTCAGTTTGGGGTGTGTTTCAGTGCTTTTCCACAACATAAAAAGGGGTGATCTTTTGGTTGTGGTTTTGCGCGTGAAAACGGGGTGGGATTTTTCCTTTCCAGCTGCACAGATCCAGGCGGATTTGGCTTTCCCAGGAGTCCCAAATTCGTTTGTTTTTTTTTTCCCCTGTTGCAGACCCAGAATCAGGGGGGTTGGGGTTGTCCTGGTTTTGGCTGGAATAAAGTTAATTTTCTTCCGAGTAGCTGGTACAGGGCCATTTTGGATTTAGGACGAGAATAACGTTGACAACACACCGACGCTTTAGTTGTTGCTAAGCAGGGTTTATACTAAGTCAAGGACCTTCCAGCTTCTCATACCGCCCTGCCAGCGGAGGCTGGGGGTGCACAAGGAGAGTCGCTGAGCTAAAGGAGGATTCCGGGTAAACAGGTCAGCTCGAAATACACCACCCTCCTTTAAAAGTTAAGAGCGATTTGAACACTTAAAATCAGCATTTAGGCTAATTGATACCATTTTGAACACCTGCTTAGCACACAAGTAAACACTCTTGCCGGGGTTGGAAAACGTCTCCTCCCTTCCTTACAGCACTGCTGCAGGGAGAGAACCCCGGGAGGCTGCGGGACGAGGTCGTACACAATCAGAATCTACGCTTACGGATCCACCGCAACAGCTACAGCCCTTGCGCTGCTGCTGCTGCTTTGCATCTTGCTTGTTTGGTGAATAAAGCTGAAAGTGAAGTGGAAAACTTCAAAGAGCAAAATGAAAAATAAAGAATAAATCTCAATAATTCACTTTACACTCAAAGGGTGTGCCCACATTTATATACATCCAATAAAAATACTTATACGATAAATGTATAGTGTAATTTGATTTTCCTTTTCCATTACCTTAACTTGCACAGCTCTGAATTCCTACCATTAAATTATCTATCTCCAAAGTACACAGTTATAATGTGACTAGGGGTTTTTGTGTGCGTTACGTAATGAGGAGGAACACCTGGCCAGCTGCGCTGCCCAAGAGAGGTGCTACTGAACTGCCAGGGAAACACACCATTGAAAGCCAGACAGAAAGAAAGTACTTCAGAGCACTCCGTCAAAACGTCAGGAAAGAAAACCCACAACATTCAGTTGCCTCTCTTTTTAAACATTTAGAAAAATACCTAACTGCTTACATACACCTCATAAATGATATACTACAGCTATTTGGCAGTTACACTTTAAACAATGCAGGTCAATTTGTAAAATCCCCAGTGCTGCAATACCTCAGACTACCAAAAAGGACTGGCGGATTTCCTAATGCTTTTGGCTGTACTGAAGCACGCAGAGCAACACATTTTCATGTTGTCGCGACTGTTACAACTGAGAAACCAAAGACCAGCGATGCCATCAACTTTAGGAAGATGGGCGGTGCTTGGGTCTTTGGAAGGAAATTGACTTTTTTTTTTTTTTTCTTTGTTTAAAGAGAGTGAAAAGTCTTGTTACTGATGACTTCCACTGTCAAGTCGATCACCTCTGAAGATCCACTCCGATGGGAAGTTCATAAAACAAAATTTCTTTGAGTGACAAAGACTTCCATTTTGGAAAATCTCTTTCCAACTGAAGTCAAAATGACACGCTGTAGGTTAAAGGAAAAAATACATTACTGAAGCAGTAACTCATCAAAAACAATCAGGACTCACTGTCACTAGTTACAAGGCTGCCAGTGCTTCCTGGGAAAGCCTGGAAAACACACAGATGTGACGCCAATTTGTCCTGTTTTGTCCACGTCTCTTCTTTGACCTCGATTGCTTTTAGCACAGATGCTAGTTATCTCAGTAAGGTTGTCGAGTACTCCTATAAGATATTTTAAAAAAACTCATGGACTGCAAAAGCATAAAGCTTTTATCATGAAAACAAAGTCTGTTTCTTCTGAACAGCTGAACTCTTACGAACAGTTTCTTCCCTCTTTTAGTACAAAATTATTTTCACTATATCATTTACTAGCAAGTGCACACAGAAACAGAAGATTATGCTTTCAGGAAGAGAAAATAAACGGAGGGAAGTAAACTTTGCATAGGTGTAACATGCTCCAGAACAGAACTTATTTTTAGTATTTGTGTTAAAATATTTCATATTAAAAAAATGTAGAAGGAGAGTTGGCACACTCTTAATGTTAAAGTCCATACTGCAAGTACCTTTGGAAAAATGCAGACACACATTGTAGGTGTCCCTTGTACTTGCAGACCACTATGGATTCTTTCCATCTGTCTCGTACTGTCATGGCAGAAGAAAGGGCAAGCACAGGCGAAACGGTGCCAGCTGACATCCAGCTGAGAGAAGAAAAAACCCTTTAGCATAAAGCTGGGTAGGAATCCAAAGCTGCCTTTTTTTTGTGAAGGTTTGTGAAGACAGTACAAGTCAGTGGAGGAAAAAGCATTTTTGCATCATCTTTGGCACAGTTGTTGACACAGACCACTAGAGCTTTTGCATTTTTTAAACAACCGTGCCTTTTTTTTTTTTCTTATTGACTCAGTAGCAGGTTTAGTTTCACTAGAACTCACTTCCTTAGATACATGCAGAAGACAGACATAGGTATCTATGTACATTTTCTCAAGCCTAAGTATAGCCAAGACTTCGTCACCCTATATCTCACAAGTTGAGTATTTTTGTTAAGAGCACAGCAACACATCTGTCTTTGTGAACTCCCTCGTTGCAAAAAAGGAATGATTTTATCCAGGCCATTGCTCCAAAAGGTCAAGATCTTTTAAAACCACAGTTGTGCCACCAAACCTGCTTAGGGTCCCTCCTGGCTTTTGACTGCCCTGAGATTTAGCAGGCACACGCTCCATTCCATCTGCCCACAGCAAAAATACGTTAACGCTCTCAGACCCAGAGCACAACCCTACAGATGTCCACACGCACACCCACCCCTTGTTGTTTTGATGAGGAGCCACCAAGCATCCCTGCGAGCACAGCTGCATGTGCCAGATCAGTTTCACCTACACCGTGAATTACCGTTTTTAGTGAATGTAGTCGCTGACACTTGAAACTGAAAACCGTATCTCAACGCTTTGCCACAGTAGAAACGACCCATCGCTAGAATGCTACAAAAATGCAGTAACACAAATTGCAAACCCACAGCAGCAACAGCTCCAGAATTATTTACACCAGGAACAAGGGAGGAAAAATAAAACAGCTTCATCTCACACTCAGGGGAGCGGCAGACAGAGAAAAGGGTTGGCATTCTGAGCCCTTACAGAAAACAGGCATTATCCTTCCACTCCTCAGACCGTCCATTAAAGTCTAAATACCGCAACACTACTATTGCAACGTCAAGAGTAGCAAACAACAGCCCTGTTGCTGGACTTGCCATTGACCCATGCTATTTATGTAGCAGGACACATACACAGAGGGACGTGTTTTGCCACACACAACCCTGAACTTCCTGAAAATTTACGTTTACCAAAAAGAGCCATTTGGAACATATTGCCAAACAACATTTGGCAATAAAGCTTTGATGCGTTTGACACACGCAAATTTTTGGTCACTCGCTATTTGCTTCCTGTTGCTGCTGCTGTTCTTCCTTCAGAAATTCTACTTGTAGCCAAGTTATTCACTACTGGTTCAAGCATTTGCCTTCCTGGTATTACCAGCACATTCACAGAGGCAAGTAACTTAATTGCTCTTCTACAATTATCCAAACGACAATTACAGCCATGAAAGAGGAGGAGAGGTCAGGCAGCAGAAGAGCTCTGCAGGCTGGCACCAGTCAATATTGCACTCTTTTAAAAACAAACAACAACAAAACAAAACCGTGACCCTGTAGCTTTTTTTTTTTTTTTTTTCCCCCTCTTTCAGAGCTCATCCCTGCCTCAGCATTTTGTCTCGTCAGAGCATGAAGCGCAGGTGATCCGCACCCTGACAACTTTTGCGTGTGATGAATGCCTGTTCAGAAGTAGTCCAGATCTGCTATTGTCTCACCAGACCGGTGTCATTTTTATGGTTTTAATCATCATAACTCAAATTTGATTTACTCACGCATTTGTGAGGAAACTAATTAACTTTTAGACACTGCCTCTCCTTTTTTTGGGGGGGGGGTGGCGGGGAGGTGGAAACGTGTTAGAGACTGAAAAACATTACGATTCAGAGCTCCCAACCATGACGGAGTGCTGGAGAAATCAATGAAAGCAAAGACCAACAGCAGCAACATCAACTGAAAGTTGGCTTTAATTCCGGTCACGTACTTAAGCGACTCTCCAAGTCTATGCCTCGGTCCTATGAATGACTAGTCCTTTTTTGGAAGGACAAACTTTTTTACTTAAAAGTCCTAGACTGAAGACTCCGCTGAACAGAATGGGGATTGTGCCATGGGACAACATGCCATCGACACTCTTAATGGGGGGAAAAAAAAAAAAAAAAAATCAAAAAAAAATAAAGTTTAAGTACCAGTTTCCATCATGTTTCACTCACTACATTTCTACTGGCATCTAGGTGCTCAAAAGTGAACTACAGGGACACCACATAGTCCTAAAAATTCAGTTACACATAAAAAAAATAAAAGGCTATTTCCAACTTGCCCATAAAATCAGTATGAACAGAGAGAAGAGAAAGACTCGACCCTAAAGAAGCTAACAGGCAGCTCTGAATTTACCAGACGTGAAGTTTTGTTCTTTCACCTGAAACAAAAACATATCAAGGGACCAGTTCAAGAACAGGGCACGATCTGTTAACAGCAATTTTTCCATCAGCTTTTCTGCACTAGCAGCAAATTTGCCTTTTCTGTGGGTTTAACGTGGAGCATCCGTAGTGCCCTCGAACTCGCAAGTGTTTCTCTCCGCTCCCCCAGCCCGATACGTGCGATTACCTGAGCAGCAAGCGGAATTACCCACGCAGGATTTTCTTCGTGTGACGCGGAAGGTGACGCTGGGAAAAGAGGAGACAAAGAAATGAACCTGCTTGTCGCACCCAGCCAACGGTGAAAAGACAGGGGAGGATTCTGCCGGAAGGGCTCTCCGCACCCCAGGAGCTCCCACCGGCCCGTTTCTCTCCCCTTTGCCCGGTACCGAGGGGACGACGACACCTCGCCCGCGCCCCCTCGCAGGGGGGCTGCCCCAGGAGAGCCGGGGGACCCCCACCTCGCTTCTGCCCGCGGGAACGGACCGGGCGAGACCCTCCACGCAGAGAGAGGAGCGTGGCGTGGATTGCATCCCCGAGGGAAGAGGCCGGGCTCCCCGCCGGCAGAAGGACGGCTCGCCTCCCTGCTGCTCGGAGCTGCTTGCTGCGGACAGCCCTGCCTGCGCCCGGCCGCCCTTCGGCCGTGCTGGGAGCGCGGTCCGGCCGACGGACGCTCCAGCTAATCGCGGCTCCTGCTCGTTACAGCCGCAGGTACTTTCGCCTCTGGCTAATGCACGCTCCAGACAGCGGACACCCCACCTCGTTCCAGCTCCCGCTTGCTACAGTTCTGGCTCGCTGAAGCCCCAGCTCCGCGCTGAAGCTCCGGCTGATTTCAGCTGCTTCTCCTTACAAGCTCCAGCTACGTGCAACGGTCTGGCCTTTCCACAAGGTTGTATATCAACTGCTGTCAAAACTGGAGCATTGGGATTAAACGTCAGAGTTACACGCCGTATAAATAGTCGTTAGTTCGGGCAATTAATTACTGAACAACTATTCTGAGCAGCGCAGAAAGAAGAGCTGGACTCAAAGAGGGCACGTGGGGTCTGAAAAGCGCCTTTCCCCCCACAGACCATCGCAGAAGTTGAGTGCGGCCTGCTGCGCGCCGGCCTCCCGAACTTCGGCGTCCGACACCACCAGACCCCCATCTCCGGGGAGGGTCCACACACCCTGCCCACCCCCTGCTTCCCCCCGCAGCCCCCAACACCCTCCCACCCGCCTGCCAAACCAGCCACGCCGGCTTCCGCTTTTGGCCCCCACGCCAGCGGACTCGGGGCCCCTTTGGGAGCCAAAAACCCCGGCTGCTGAGCCTGTTCTCAAGGCCCAAAAATGCAGGGCTGGACCTCTGTTTCTCGGCCCAAAGCCGCGCAGCTTGGTCTGTTTCCAAGCCCCAAAATCAGCTGCACGAGCCTGTTTTCAAGCCCCAGGAACAGAAAACTTGGGTCTCCATTTCTGGCCCCCAAACCAGCTGACCCCCTTTGCAGTCCTCGTGGGCAATGCTGGGGGGAACGTAGCTACCCCACAGCCCTGCACCCCCGGGGCCCCATGCGCAGTTTTGGGGAGTGCTCGGGAATTGCAGAGGGCCCGGCCCCACACCTCTGCGGGGCAGCCCCAGCACAGGCAGGGTGTCGCTTCATTATTGCTGTTTCAGGCTTGCTTTCCCCGGCATCACCGCCAGCGCCCGGCACACACGCCAAACGCCCCAGCCGAAGCACCCCTGCGGGGAGCCGTGCCCAGCCACCCCCAGCCCGGCCCCGCTCCAGGACCCCCCGCCGGCAGCAGCCGGGGCCCTTCCCCGGGATTGACAGAGAAGTAAGGGACAGAGAACAGGACAGAGGAATGGAAGGAAAAAACACGGATGAGCAACAGGACAAAGGGATGTAGAGAAAAGGAAGGAGGGAGAGAGAAAAAAAAGATGAGGATAGAGCGTGGGACATGGAAAGACAAAAAGCTGGATAAGGAACAGGACAGAGGGACTGAGGGTGGTGGGGAGCAGGGAACCAGATGTAGATTAAGACAAGAGGTGGAGAAGTGGGAAAAACAGTGATGGGCTGCTGGACAGAGACAGATGAAGAAAAAATAGGGCCAGAGTAGGGAAGAGAGAAAGGAAAAAAGGGACAGCTGGCTGAACAGGGGGTTATAACTAGAAACAATGAGACAGGCAGCAGGACAGAGGCATAAAGGCAGAATAACCAGGGAGAGGAAGCAGGACAGATGGTGAGGGGGGAAAAAAAAAAAAAAAAAAAAAAAGGGCCAGGGAGCAGGACTGAGAGATGAAGAAAGAAGCATTATGGGTAGAGGGATATAGAAAAGAAAGCACAGGCTGGAAGAAGTACAGGGCAGGGGGGAACAACGGATACAGATTAAGACAGAGTGATAGAACCCAGACAGACAGCAAGAGGAAGAAAAAAAACAGTGACAAGCAGCAGGCCAGAGAGGGGGGGCAGGGGGAAGGAAAGAGGGATACAGAAGACAAGTGAGGGACAGGGACCAAGAAAATGGGATATAGAGAAAAAAAGGAGGGATGGGGAGCAGGACACTGGGATGGAGAACAAGTGAGAGCAACGGGGAGAATGACAGGGAGATGGAGCCAGAGGAAGAAGAGGGACCGAGAGCAGGACAGAGAAGTGGAAAAGGAAAATTAGGGATGGGGAGCAGGACAGACGGGTCCTGGAGAGACAAGGGACCCAAGTATAATGACAGAGAAAGAGGGAGGAAGGGAGGGAAGGACAGATGGCGAGCAGCACAGCAGGATGCAAAAAGAAAGAGAGGAATGGGCAGCAGAGAAATAGAGAAAGAAAATGGTGGAGAGCTGGAGAGAGAACTAGAAGGAAAAATAAGACAAGGGAGAAGACTGAGGAGCAAAGAGAGAAAGGAAGGTAGAAGGAGGATAAGGTCAGAAAGGTAGAAAAATCAAGAAAAATAATAAGGACGAGAAGCCCTGCAAAGAGATGGCACAAGAAAACATAGAGCCAGTGAGGAGGACAGAGGGATAGAGAGATGGGGGAGGAAAGGAGAGGAGGGAGAAAGGAGGAAGGAGGACAGGGTGCAGAACGCACAGACAGAGAGAGAAAAAAGACAGGGAACAGCAAAAAGGGATTGAGAAAGAAAGAAAGAAAGGGTCAGATCAGTACAAAAAGACCAAGAAGGAAAAATTAAAAAACCAGCAATGGGCTAGAGGACAGAGGCAGAGGAAGATAAAGGGCCAGGTAGCAAGAAAGAGGAGGAGAGAAAGGGGAAAAAGTCAGAGCTGGTTGGACAGGGAGGTATAGCAAGAAATGACCAGACAGGCAGTGGGACAGAGAAATAAAGACAGAAAAACCAGGGGCAGGAAGCAAAACAGAGGGACAGCGAGAGGAAACAAGGGGCAGGGAGCAGGACAGAGGTGGAGAAAGAAGCATTGGGGCAGGATAGAAAGAGAAAAGAGACAGGAAGAGGGATGGGAGACAGGGGGGTGGGGACAAGGAGCAGGACACAGATTGTCAGAGAAAGACAGGGAGCAAGACAAGGTGATACAGAGAGAGAAAAAAGGGACAGGGAGGCAGGACAAAGTGGAAGACAGGCAAAAAGAAGAGACGGGGAGTAGGACAGAGATGGAGGAGAAAAAGCCTAGGATGGGCAGCAGGACAGATAGCTGGAGAAGGGAAAAAAGCACCGAGCTGCAGGACAGAGATGGATTGAGAAAACGCAGTGACAGGGAGCAGGACAGAGTGACAGAAAACAAAACAAAAAAAAAAAACAAAGAGGGAACAAGACAGAGAACGTGGGGAAAGGCAAGGAGGAGGACAGAGAAACAGAAAGAGAGTGAGAGGGATAGGGAGCAGGACAGAGAGATGGAGCAAGAAAGGAAAAAAGGATGGGAGGCAGAACCAAGGGAAAGAGAGACAAGGATGGGGAGCAGGACAGAAGGATGGAAGAGGAGAAAATATAGCGATGGGCTGCAGGACAGAGATGAAGGAATTAAAAAACAAGACACAGGGAGCATGACAGAAGGACAGAGAGAGAAAAAAGGGACAGAGAGCAGGCCAGCATTAGAGGGGAAAGAAACAACAGTGATGGGCAGCAGGAGAGAGGTACAGAGAAAGAAAAAAAAAAAACTGAGGAAGACAGAAAGGACAGAAGGGACAGCTAGCTGGATGGGGGGGATACAGTTAGACAGGATAGGAGAGGGAATGGGACAGAGAGAGAAAGACAGAAAAGATAGTGAGAGGAAGCAGGGCAGAGGGACAGCAAAGGGGGGAAAAAGGGAAAGGGATGTGGACAGAGATGGAGAAATAGGCAGCAGGGACAGAGGAAAAGAGACAGAAGGAGGGACAGGGAGCTGGGCAGAGAAAGAAGAATCAGGACAGCAGCAGGACAGAGATGAAAAAATGGGATGGTCAACAGGACAGAGAGCAATATGAATATGGGCAGGGAGCGGGACAAAGGGACACAGCAAGAAACGACAGGACAGGAAGCAAGACAGAGCGACAGACAAGAATAATGTCAAGAGACAGACAGAGACCGTGAGAAGCATAGTGGGTTGGAGAAAGAGAGACAGGTATTAGGAGCCCTGTAGAGAGACAGAGGATGAATAAAAAAGGGCCAGGGAGCAGCACAAAGGGTCAGAGAGAGTAAGAGATGAACAGGAAGGAGGACCGGGACAGTGAGATACACAATAAAAAAAAAAAAAAAAAAAAAAAACACACACCCACAAAAACCAGCAACAGCGAGCAAGACAAAGGGATAGAGAGAAAAAGAGAAGGAAGGAGGGAGAGACAGGAAGGCAGGGACACAGAGCGGCACATACAGGCACAGAGAGGAAAAGAATGCCAAGGAACAGGCCAGAGGAATTGTGGGGGAAAAAGAGATGGATGCAGATCAGGAAAAACAGATGGTGTCGTAGTTTAACCCCAGCCAGCAACTAAGCACCACACAGCTGCTCACTCACTCCCCGCCGCCCAGTGGGATGGGGGATAGAATCGTGGGAAAAAGAAGTAAAACTTGTGGGTTGAGATAAGAATGGTTTACTAGAACAGAAAAGAAGAAACTAATAATGATAACACTAATAAAATGACAATAGTAATAGGATTGGAATATACAAGTGATGCACAATGTGATTGCTCACCACCCACCGACTGACGCCCAGCTAGCCCCCGAGCAGCAATTCCCCCAGCCCCGCTCCCCCCAGTTTATATACTGGGCATGATGTCACATGGTATGGGATACCCTGTTGGCCACTTTGGGTCAGCTGCCCTGCCTGTCCCCCCTCCCAACCTCTTGTGCCCCTCCAGCCTTCTTGCTGGCTAGGCATCAGAAGATGAAAAATCCTTGACTTTAGACTAAACATTACTTAGCAACAACTGAAAACATGGGTGTGTCATCAACATTCTTCTCATACCAAACTCAAAAACATAGCACTATACCAGCTGCTAGGAAGACAATTAACTATCCCAGCTGAAACCAGAACAAATGGAAAAGGAAAAAAAAACCACCTATGGGCTGCAGGAGAGAGACGGAGGATGAAAAAAAGGAGGGAGAAGGAGCAGGACAAGAACCCAGAGAGAAAAAAAAAAAAGGGGGGAGCAATCAAACAAGAAATAAAGGGAGAGAGGAAGAAGGAGCAGGACAAGAGAATAGGCAGAAGAGGAGAGGTACAGGGAAGCAAAAAAAAAAAAAAAAAAATCACAGCAGCTTGGGAAAAAAGGGGCCAGAAGAGGGGCAGGGAGGGACTGGGACTCACCACAGTTCTTATTCTCGGTACTGCCAGAAGCCTTTGCCAGTTCAGACGTTTCCTTCTCCTTCTCTCCTTCCTTCCTCTTCTGTAACTCCAGTCACTTGACTGTCCTCCACCTAAAAGAATACGTGGATGTATCACAGCTCTTATAAGACGAGACTTCCTAGACATGTAGCCTCGCTCACTCGCACACTATGTGGCTGCACCGTGCTGTTAGTGATGCATACAGACCCTGTAGTGCACACTGGCAGTCTGACCTGCTGTGGATTATGAGGAGGGATCCTTCCACACCCGGAGAGGCAGGCTCTCTCTTGCCTGCAGTGGGAGGCAGCTGCCAGCCAGATGACCTTCCGTTTCTTCTTCTTTAACATTCTCTAGCCTCTCCAGCTTCAGCAGCTCCTGTCAACAGCCAGTAAGCGCTCCGCCTGTCCCTCTGCGCTCCCGCGCCGCGAGGAGAGGGAGGCCAGGCAGAGGCAGCCCACGCAAGCCTGAGGCTGCTGCAGTCAACGGCATCCCCGGGGGACGAACGGACAACCGCACCCACAGCGTGGCCTCTGGGAGACAGAAAGAGGCAACAGTGACCATTATTACCGTAGCTCAACCCTGGCCGGAGCCCCCTCCTTCCACAGGGGCTTCCCCAGACGCCGCTCGTTCCCCGCACCGCTGCTAACAGCACCCACGTTAAAAGAGACTCAAGAACACCGGAGGGCCAGCTTGCTGCCCTCACGACAGGGCTCGGGGGCTGTCTGCGGCCAGAGCACAGGCTTCAGGGGAGGGCCTGGAGCTGGGGGCAGCCGCACGGCCTGAGCGGGGCCGGGGGAGCTCTGGCGACTCGGGGAGGCGCCCGCTGGCCGCGCCTGGGGGGTGCCCGCCTCCGTCCCCTCTTCCCTTCTACCGGCGGCTCTCGGGGAACTCCCCGGCGCTGCCCTGGCCCGGCTCGCCTCCGGCGGACCGGGAGCCTGCCGCGGTGGCCGCTTCGCAGCTTCCCGTCCCGGCAGCCCCGGGCGGCCAGCGGGCAGGAGGCACCCCCCGCCCCCGCCCTCGCCCCCGCCGGAGGGGATCGCTCGCCTCACCCGCGGTCCCGGCGCTCGCCCGCTGCCGCCGAGACCCGCGCCCTGCGCACCGCCACGCGGCTCCCGGGGACCGCGCATGCGCCGGAGGGGCCGGAGCCGGCGCGCGAACGCCGGGCTGCCCCACGCGCAGGACGGCGCAGGCGCCCGGGAGGCGCGTCCGCACGGCTGGTCGGGGAGCGGGCGCAGCGGGAAGCCCGCGGAAAACCACGCGAAACCGGCGACGCGTCTGAGCCGGTCGGACTCCGGGGGCCGCGGCGGCGGCAGCGAGGACTACGCCGCGCCCGAGAGCCACGCTGCTGCCCGGCCGCCGAGTCCGCGAAAACTACAGCTCCCGGCATGCCCCGGGAGGCAGCCCGCCCTGCTGCCTGACACCGAGGGGACGCCGCTTCCGTTTCCGCCCACCCCCACGCCGGCGCAGCCGCAGTCCCCGCCGAGCCCCCAGCGCCGCTCCGGGCACCTCCAGCGCGCTCCCGCCGCCCGCTACGGCGCGGCACGGCCCCGCTGCCGCTCCGTGTGTCCGACACGGCCCCCGTCGTTCTCCTCGGGGGTTTCCCCGGAACCCGCCGGGCGACTGCGCAGCGCCGCCACGGGGCCTGGCCCCCCGCCCACGTGCTCCCAGCCCCCCTGTGAGCCCCCAGGCGCCCCCCGGCCTCGGCACGGGCGGCCCCCACCTCCCCCGGGCTACCCCCGCCTGGGACGTTCGCGGTCCGAGGGGCGCCCGGCCCCGCTCACCTTCTCCCGAGGGGCAGCCGCAGCCCGGCGACCGCTCCGCTCCTGCCTGGGCTCCCACCGGCCCCGCCGCGGCCCCTCCCCCGGGCAGCCCCCCTTTTCCAGGGAGGGGCCGTCGCCATCAGCCTCACTGCCCGCAGCTGGGGCTCCCCCAGCCCTGGCCCGCAGGGCAACGGGGACGGACGGACGGTGTTCGTTCAGCCAGTCGCGCGCCTAACGAGTCCTGCCAGCGAGTCCGCTCCGGGGCTCGGCCCCCCCCCCCCCGACGCTCCCCCTGCCCCTGGGATACCTCGGCAGTCGGTCCCAGAGCCACGCTCATCGGTCCGTCGGGGAACGCACGGTCGGTCGGCTGGCTCCCGGAGCGATGGGCTGCTGGGCAGAGGCGAAGGCTGCCAAAAACGAGGAGCAGGACACTAGAAGAGAGGAGAAAAGCGGCAGCTGGCTGGACAGCAGGGATGCAGTGATACCAAAAAGCCGGTCGAAGAAACTCTCTAAGACTCGTTTTGGAGTTTCAGAAAGCAGGCATTCTTCATTGCAGCGCTGGATGCATGGGGGATAGTTCCACCTAGCGTGCGTGCCACAGCTTTAGCACTAACAGGTTATATAGACTAACTAATTGCATATTAATCACATTAGTATACATATACATAAAAATGATTGCAACTGATTATCTTAGTACTGCCTACATCTGATCATGCACAATGAAGGATCCATTTGAGTCGAAGGGCTGCTTTTGCGACCACCGGCCCCATTTTAAGTTTTGTTGGCTGTCCTTGAAGTCTTTATTCTTGTCCTTGTTCTTTGATCTTGAAGCTTAACACAGTTTCAGTCACGTGGTCAGCTTCAACATTGTTCTCATCTAGCGTACAGGAACATCTAGTCATAAGAGCAAAGAACTGCAAAACTTATGAATAATTACTAGTTAATCACTTGACTAGATTTTGTAATTATCTCCCCGGTTACCCTTTGTCTATTGTTTCAACCATAATGTTAATATATGATCATTTATCAAATCTCACTTGCACAGTCACCTAGCAGCAATCCAGTTTTCACAGAAGGTACAAAATATTAAAACCATAAAAGTTCGAACAAACCACATGAAATGTATGGACATATGCTATCAGTTCCCCCCTTTCTGTTTGAGGCTATTAATTCCTTTAGTAGTCTCACCTGAATACAGATCGTGTCACAGCTTGTTTAAGACAGCTAAAAGTGACACAGATTATAACAATGATGATAACAATCTCAATTACATTTTGTAAAAGCCCAGCTAACCATCCAGTCGGAGAAAATCCAAAGTTTTGAAATATTTTGTTTAGCCAAGAGCTTTCTATGTTTGATCTCAATTCCCTACTACTTTGAGCTACATGTCTTATTCTATCTGATGGTTTAAATCACCTGTCACATTTGGTATGTGGATATAACACGAATCAGTTGAAAATCCAATGTACCCACATACTCCATGTTCTTTTAGTAGTAGTAAGTCTAAAGCTAACTGATTTTGCAATGCCATTTTACTAGTAGCCTGTCCTTGTGCATTGAGTTCATTTAGCCCAGTTTGAGTAGCATTAGCTAATGTTTCTACTTGGAGTGAAAGATTGTGGAGAGTAATTTTATTTTGAAGAGTTGTTAACTGTGGTAAGAATATAGATTCCAATACCTATCCTATTTTGGTTCCAGTACTTGGTGATTGCCAGGAATCATCTTCTCATTTTACCCGATTCCACTATCAAGGCCGTGAAGGGGATTTCTTCCAGAGAGGGCATAAAGTTAGTAAGCCTAAAGTCCATTGTTTACTCTTGTCCTTCATGGGAAGGTGAGTGGACCACGTACCATCACTACTCACCCAAACAGTTAGTCCTAAACTTTCCACCTGTCCTTTAATACAGTCAATTCCAGGCCAAATTCTCCTTCCATTATTAGGAGGGGACCAAGTATCATTTAAAACATTACTATAATTTTTACAAGCACATCCCCATCTTAGAGCTTTAGCTACTGGATAAAGTCTTTGAACTTCTGGGTCAGAAGAATTACAAGTATAGACTTTCATACAGTTCCATTTAGGATGTGTGATTTTCTCTGTTTGTCTAGTCCAATCTAAATTCCCATAGATAGTTCTGGTTCTGGGTGGATCTAATAAAGGCCCTGAAACTCCAGTAAATTCCAAACACCATTCTGTATTTTGAATATGATCCCAAGTTCCTCTCTGCACTTGTCTCCATGGTTTTGGCAATTGGCAGCCGCAAGGGGTGTTTGTACAAGTTTCTCCTGAAGGACGATAAATTAATTCTTTTGCCCACAAGGTGGATGGTTTGGTAATGTTACAATTCAAAATGCTATAATTCCTTCTTTCAAAGTTTAAAGAATAATTGCCATCCAAATCCGTCCAATTTAATCTGCTAAACTGATTCTCATTGTCCCACATCTTTTCCCAAGTTTTGTTTAGATTCAGTGTCAATATTCCCCATGGAATTGGATTTTCAGCTGACTTTGGAATCGGAAGGCAGGCTGTTATTGAGGTTAAATTTTGTACCTTTGCAAAACCTTGAATCAATTGTAAAACTAGATTGTCTTTTATCAAAATCACAGGGATGACTAATATCAGGATTAGTAATTCAGACAAGAATCGCTTCATTTTGTTTATCTTATACTACAGATTCTTTTATCATGTCAATTTGTGATTCTGCCTTTGTAATTTTACTTCTACTATTATTTATCTTATGTTTAGAACAACTTAAAAGAAAATATTTAAAACCTATAACACACAAAAGGATTACTGCCCCTGAGAATATCCCTAATAACAACCCCAATGTTACAAGCTTTACACAATTGTTCTCCCAAGAGCATAGCATGAAACTTATTTATAGATTTTCAATTTCAAAGGACCGGTTTCTTTAGACTTCCAATTCCCTGTTGGTGCTTTCTTTATTCTTGAATAGTGAAGCCAAGGTCCTTTTCCCCAAACCTTTACTGGTGTATATGTTGTTAAAATTACTTGATACGGTCCTTTCCACTTCTCAGCTAGTGGTTCTGAAGTCCACGATTTTACATATACCCAATCTCCTGGTTGGAAGGGATGCGCTACTGTGTCCAATTCTAAGGGTCCAGCTGTGGAGACATGCTGACAAAGTTCTTGAAAAGAGTTTCCTAAAGAAATCATAACACCCTTTAAAGACATATCTTCAAAAGCGCTCAAGGTATTTGGAACATAGGACCCTTGATATGGTCTTCCATATAACATTTCATAAGGACTTAAATTTCCTCTTTCCCTTTTGGCTGTACTCTGATTCTTAATAGAGTCACGGGTAATGCTTTAACCATGTAAGTGAGGTTTCCTGACAAATTTTACTCAGCTGTTGCTTGAGAGTGTAGTTCATTCTTTCTACTTTCCCACTTGTTTGTGGTCTATATGGGGTGTGATAGTGCCAATCTATAGACAATACCTTGCTCAACTGTCTTACAATCTTTGCTATAAAATGAGGGCCATTGTCACATGACATTCCTACAGGGACCCCAAATCTTGGTATTATCTCTTTGAGCAAGATTTTAACTCCTTCTCTTGCTTTGTTGGTGCAACAAGGGAAAGCCTCAGGCCACCCAGTGAAAGTATCAACTAGAACTAGGATATATCGATATGGTTCTTTTCGGGGCAATTCTGTAAAATCAATTTGCCAATATTCTCCTGGTGAATTTCCTTGGTTTGTAATTCCAAAAGTAATCTTATTACTGGTTTTGGAATTATTGTGTATACAAATTTCACATCCCATTGTAATTGTTCGAATAATCTTTGTCATATCTCTACTCAAAATACACTTTTGTAAATGCTTAACAAGGTTTTCTGTTCCCCAATGTACTTTGCTATGTTCAGCTCAGACAATTTCTCTCATTATTGCGGGTGGGACTATTATTTGACCTGTCAATGTTACAGCCCATCCTGTCTAATTTTTGTTAGCCTGCAATTTAATAATTAATTTTTCATCTTTTTTATTATAATTTGGAGCTTCTTTAGGCAAATTTACTTTTTTCTCTGGAACTAATGCTAGGATGCCTTTTTCTGCAGCCTCTTTAGCAGCTCTATCAGCCAATCGGTTACCTGTTTCAGGGACAGCCCTACCTGACTGATGTGCTTTACAGTGCATTACCATGACTGCTGTTGGCTTTTGAATGGCTTCTAACAATTTCAGTATTTGTTCTGCATGCTGAATGGTGGTTCCTTGTGCAGATAACAGTCCTCTTTCTTTCCATATCACTCCATGTGCATGTACTACTCCAAAAGCATACTTTGAGTCTGTCCAAATGTTGACTCACTTTCCTTGACTTAGTTCCAGCGCTCGAGTAAGAGCTATCAATTCAGCCTTTTGGGCAGATACATTCGAAGGCAAAGCTCGCAATTCAGTTACCTTCTCAGTACTAGTTACCGCATGTCCTGATAGACTTTTTCCTTCACGGATAAAACTGCTTCCGTCGGTATACAGTTCCCAATCTATTTCTTCCAGTGGCGCATCTCAGAGATCCGGTCGGCTGGAGTAAACTTCTTCGATTGTCTGCAAGCAGTCATGTTCTAGTTTCCTTTCAACTTGATCAGTTGTTAAAAACACAGCAGGGTTAACAATGGTAGTAGTTTTTAAGTAAACATCATCTTGCTCCAGCAACACCACTTGGTATTTCAGCATTCTACTAGGGGATAACCAATGCCCCCCTTTCTGTTCTGGCACAGTAATTACTATATGGGGAACATACACAGTAATTCTTTGTCCTCAGGTGAACTTACGAGCTTCTTGGATCAGTAGCACAGTTGCAGTGATGGCTCTCAGACAACCAGGCCATCCCAGACTCACATTGTGTAATTGTTTCAAGAAGTAGGTCACAGCTCGCCGACTTGGTCCCAGATATTGGGCCAGGACACCCAGAGCTATACCTTTTCTTTCGTGAGTGAAAAGTTCAAATGTCTTTGTGAGATCTGGCAGGCCTAGGGCTGGTGCCCCCATTAAAGCCTGTTTCAGTTCTTTGAAAGCAGCTTTCCCGGCATCAGTCCAATCTATAAACCCAGTGTTTGAGGTTTTGGGCTGCTCATATAAAGGTCAGACCAGCAAGCCACAATTTGCAATCCACAGGCGACACCACCCAACCATTCCCAGATATGCTCCCAATTCTTTCAGAGTCTTAGGTTCAGAGATGACAAATTGCCTCTTTTCTCTCAGTTCCTAATTGTCTCTGTCCTTTTAGGATTTCAAAACCCAAATAAGTTACTTCTTTCTGGGTTATTTGGGCTTTCTCTTTTGACACTGGATATCCACTAATTCCTAAAAAGTTCAAAAGGCTAATAGTTAACTTTGTGCATTGTTCTTCTGTCTCCGCTGCAATTAACAGATCATCCACACATTGCAACAAGATTCCTTGATTATTTTCTTTTTTCCAAATCTCTAATTCTTGGGTCAATTAATTTCCAAAGATGGTAGGACTATTCTTAAAGCCTTGAGACAAGACTGTCCATGTATATTGTGTTTTTCTCCCAGTCTCAGGATTTTCCCATTTAAAAGCAAAAAGCTCTTGACTATTGGGATCCAAGGGAATACAGAAAAAGGCATCTTTTCAGTCTAACACTGTGAACCATTCTTGTTTCTCTGTTAGGGTTGTTAATAAAGTATAATGGTTCACTATGACCAGATTAATATCTGGTACTGTTTGATCTTTTGCTCTGAGGTCTTGAACTAACCTACCATTACCACTACCATTAGTCTTCTTAACAGGCAAGATTAGGGTGTTATATTTGGATTCGCATTCTATTAACAATTTGTACTTTAGAAATTTTTGTATTATCGGTACTAACCCTCTCTGACTTTCCAGTTTTAGGGGGTATTGTTTAATTCTTGCCGGACTCAATTCTGGCTTTAAATCAATTCTCACAGGTTCTGCTCTTTTGGATTTACTGGGAACTTCCCCAGCCCAGATGATTGGAATTACAGCATTATCTACTTTGACTGGTATGATCTTCTGCTTTCGGTAACTGTCCTGTAACAAAGCCACTGCTTCGATATGTTTAGTTTCTGGAATTAAAATTTTAATCTCTCCATTTTAAAATTTAATTTCTGCCTCCAATTCCTCAGGTAGGTCTCTCCCTAACAGGGGTTTGGGAGAATTTTGCAAATACAGAAACTGATGAGTGACCCATTGCTTTCCTAATTTCATTGTCAAAGGTTGAAAAAAGGGTCTGGTCTCTCATTCACCTGTCGCACCAACAACACTAATTTCTTCAGGACTTTACTCCCCCTCTGAGGTGTTTAAAATGGAAAAGGTGGCTCCAGTGTCAACTAAAAATTCAATTTTCTGTTCTCCCAGTTTAGCTGTAACCAGAGGTTCTGCTGGGAGACTTCCCCTCTAGTCCCTGTCAGATACTTTCACTCAACTTTCCCAAGAAAGGGGGAACTTGCTGAGGTTGCGTAGTTGGAATTGGGATCAATTGTGACCTTGTAGGTCTCAAGGGACATTGCCCTTTCCTGTGTCCTTCTTGTTTACAGTATGCACACTGATTCGGTCCCAGGGGTTGATTTGATCCCACTGGCGAGCCCAGTCCAGTTCCTCTCCCTTGTCCCATTCCTCGGCCATGTCCCCTTCCTCGGAGGATAATTCCTCTGCCTCGTCCCATGCCAGCTCCTACTTCTAAAGCAGCCACTAACCTTGCATTCATTTTACCCTGTAATTCATCTCTATTTCTATATACCACCCAAGCAACTTCTAATAATTTTCCCCAATCTCGAGAATCTGCTCCTTGTAATTTTTGGAATTTTCTTCTGATATCATTAGAGGATTCTTTTATAAATAAAGGAGCCAACTGAGCTTTTAATTCTTCAGACTCAGGATCCATATTAGTATATTTCTTAGCAGCATCTTTTAATCTACTCAGAAATTCAGTGGGAGACTCTTTTCTATTTTGTTTAATTTCATATAATTTAGACATGTTAATTGCCTTAGGCACAGCAGTTCTAATTCCGAATAGAACCCATTTTTTATATTGATCTAACAGTCTTCTCTGAGCCAAATTATTAGGATCCCATCTGGGATCAGCAGATGGAAAATTTTGTTCCACTGTTCCTTGTAATACTTCAGAAGCTACTTGTGCTTCTACCTGGGTTCTAGCAGCTCTCCAGATCATATCTTTTTCTGCACTATCAAAAAGTACATCCATTATTACTTGTATGTCTTTCCAATCAGGATCCTGAGTCTGAATCATCCTTGCAAAAGCATGGGCTGTTTGATCAGGGTTTTCTTGATAGCTCCCAGCTGCTACTTTCCAATTATTTAAATCTGCAATAGAAGAGGGTACTTTAATAGTTGCCACACCCTCAGACCCAAGCACCTGATGAAAAGGAGCTTGAATAACTTCACTCTGTTTAGCTCGTTTGCCCTGTGACAGGACTATTCATGGGCTCTCTTTCATCACTATTTCTGGGAACAGGTCTAGGTGGGGTGCTTTGGGGTCCAACTATCATTTCAGTATCATCCTCTTGTTCTTGCTGGTATAACTTTAAACATCTTTGTCCAATACTACACGTGGAACAACACCTTTTGAGCTTATTGTCACCTTTTTAGTTTCTCTCTTTTTCTAAAGATAACACAAAAGGATTGCTAGGTGGTGTATTAATTCTGCAATCTTTTTGCCACTCAGGATGATTCTTTAAGGTAAAGAACAAATCACAATACATAACTTCATCCCATTTTTGCTCACGTCTCAAGAATAACATAAGTTGTAACATGGTGTTATAATTTAGCGTCCCATTTACAGGCCACTTTTCCCCATCATCGAGCTTATACAGAGGCCACCAATCATTACAATATTTAATCAAATCTTCTCTCCGCATGTTGCCACCCAGAACACCCCCCAGCTGTTTCCAGTGTTTCAAAATGCACGCCAAAGGCTATTTCTTAGGGATTTCACTCGATTGCCCTGTTCCCATTATCAATACCTTCAATATACAGAAATCAAAAATCAGAAAGTCAAATATCAGAGCCTAAGTCAAAATACCAAGCAGAGTTAATAAGAGATCTAAGGTCAAATCGAAAATCAATAGTCAAGTGCCAAAGCCTTAATCAAAATACCAAATAGAGCAGAACTCAGAAACCAAACCAGATGGGTATCTCTGTCTTCAATCAGTGAGACAATTACCCTTTATCAGAGAAGTACTTCTACCAGAATACCAGATTTTTAAGGATCCTTTTACATTTCCTCCTTGCTGACTTCTCTTAGTCAGGCTTACAGGTAAGAGTACCAGACAGAATATCAGACCAGAATACCAGAACCAGGTTAACAAAAGAATGCCTTTAAATAAAATCTTAACAGTGGCCTTGGCTCGTGAGCCCAGGGAACGGGGATCAAGGGTCTGCCTGAGAAATCTCGGTGCCAGCTAGAGGTCCTGAGATCCCGCGTCCGTCGTGTCTCAGAAGCCTTGTCCCATCTGGGTCGCCAAAATGATACCGAAGTTCACGGCGTGTAAAGAAATACTCTCTAAGACTCGTTTTGGAGTTTTAGAAAGCAGGCATTCTTTATTGCAGCGCTGGATGCACGGGGGATAATTCCACCTAGCGTGCATACTACAGCTTCAGCACAAACAGGTTATATAGAGTAACTAATTACATATTAATCAGATTAGTATACATATACATAAAAATTATTGTAACTTATTATCATAGTACTGCCTACATCCAGTCATGCGCAATGAAGAATTCATTTGAGTCAAAGGGCTGCTTTTACGACCACTGACCCATTTGAGATTCTGTTGGCTGTCCTTGAAGTCTTTGTTCTTTGTCCTTGTTCTTTGATCTTGAAGCTTAGCACAGTTTCAATCACATGTAGTCAGTTTCAACATTGTTCTCATCTAGCGTACAGGAACATCTAGTCATAAGAGCAAAGAACTGCAAAACTTAGGAGTAATTACGAGTTAATCACTTGACTACACTTTTGTAATTACCTCTACTAGCTAATCCCCTGGCTACACTTTTGTCTATTGTTTCAATCATAATTTTAGTATATTATTTCTTATAATCATTTATCAAATCTCACTTTTACAGTTATCTAGCAGCAAACCAGTTCCCACAGCTGGTACAAAATACTAAAACCATAAAAATATTTAAGCAAACCATACAGAATGTATGGGCATATGCTATCACTGAGATACTGCTCAAAACCATGGTCCACCCACAGCGGTTCCTCTCTCTTGCTCCTTTACCTTGGCCAGTCAACTGCCCCAGGATGATTTTTCAGGGTGCCCCCACCTGTAAAACCCAAACAACAGGGGATGATTCTATATAAAGCAACATGACACCTCAAAAATAACCTCCACATCAGCCCACTTCATTGCTTACCTTGCCTGAGTGAGCTCCACTGCAGACAGCCTGCTTTACATGCTGCTTCGCACCTTCCAAACAAAGCTAAAAAAAAAAGCACAAGCTAGTCATAGCCACCAACAATAGTGCCTGCCCACCCATACCATGTGCTAGCCCACCTTCTTACAGAACTCTGCTCGCCACCTCCATTGCACTTTGACATGTGGCTGGTCACTCTGCATCCAAAGAAAAAAACAAAAAACAGGTTACCCAGATGTGGACCAATAGCTTGAAGAGGCCAAATGTCTTGTTTCCTTTTGCATATGCCTTCTAAATTCTAACTACAGCCTGCAAAAAAATGAAGAACAGACATTAAGACTCACACATAAAAGCTTTGGCACATTCAAGATGGCATCTGCTCAACTACCACGCAAACAGCTGTTCCCAAGAGGCTTGAGCTCGCCCCTCAACACCTGAGAGATGCTACAGGAATGACTCTGCACCAGCTGCTACTCACCCAGAGATGGACCATATGGTCCCTGGGAGGAGAAACTAGACAGATCAACATATTACCGCAGCGCTGTAGGGCTACCCTGCTGTGAGAGACTGAAAGAGTTAGTGTCGCAAACATTGTGGTGGGGCAAGTTCTGCATAAGCACAAACTGCATAACAACGAACCCTGCATAGCAAGGAAACAGAGATGAAAAGAAGCCGATCAGCACAGATCAGCCCAGGACATCAGCAACAGGAAGAGGAGGGTGTGCTGGAGGGTGCACAGCTCCGGGAAGGGGAAGTTACTCCCCAAAGGACCCCCAAGCCCACCGACCCATTTCCAGAAGGTTCTGAAAGCACAAACCCTGCATGACACTTAATTAGCCTAATGAGTTCAAGTGTCTGCCTGAAGGAGGGGCAAGGAGATGATAAAAGGACACAAACTGAAGCCTCATGCACGCATGCCCACCAGAACTGGACCCTTAGGCTGGCTGGACCAACACTGGACCCAGGACCAGTGAAATCTTTCTCTTTTCCTTTTTCTCTCTCTTCCCTTTTTCATAATCCCTACACCTCATCCCTTCAAGACACAAAACTGTTGACCAAGTCTGGGACTAGGAGAGGATCCAGCTGCCCCTGGGCTCTTCTCAGAGAGGAGTCGAGAAAGCATGGGGATCCACTCTGAACTTCACGACCCCACAGGAGGGATCTCCTTATTTTCTTCCCTGAATTAAGGTATATGGTTACTATGGGTTACATGGTTTACTGAGGTAGTTCCATGCCAATTCCTGCTGTGAGAGACCCCACCACCTTCTGTTAACACCTCCCAATTTCAGGCTGCTTCTGCCACGAATAATACGTTTAACTGATTGTTTGGTGTCATTTCACCTTAATTTAGCTTGAGGGAATTCTGAACTCAACATGACTCCCTGGTCTGTCCAGCCTGGGTTATGACAACTGCCCCTAATTCTACTGTTGCTACACCCCCAGGCAGGACAGCTCCAACCCAAATGCACACACGGACCGACACCGCACACAGACAATACAAATGACATGACCAAAAGATGCAAGAAGACCATGCGCTAGACGAATGACTCCCAGTGGGAAAACATCACCAGCCACAAAGTCCTATGGTGCTGTGACAGCAGAGTACTGATGCTCTACAGCAGCTCCAGAGAAGAGTCAAATGCCACAGCCTGTGGCAGAAAGCTGCCATCAAAACTGGGATGATGGGTGTGGTAAGCCAGTCTCTAAGACCCAAGACTGTAAGAATGTGGGGAAGAAACCCCCAGAAGAGGACCCCATGAAGACAGAACTCTCAAGAGAGGAGCTGCTGACGCAGCCTGGATTGCTGCTGCAACAGTGACCACCCAGAAACATCTACGATGCAAAACACACAAGACAGATCCACGCTTCTAGCTTCAACTGCAAGACAAGAAGTGCACGACTGGCACTACGCCAATGAAGCAAGGCATTCAAGATCATCATGATTGCTACAGAGGTGCTCGCTGAGCTTGCCGAGCACAAAGTGCAACAGTGGGCACCAAGACCTGTGGAAGATATGGCGTAGGACACAGAATACAGACTACACAAACTACATCATGACACACACACAGAGGCTGGAACTGCCCTGCCCAGCATACACTCACATTGTACACAACTGACCGCACACCCTCTGTCTGCACCTAAACACAACTGATCCTGAGCAGCCCTCTCCACGGCGCAGACTTCAAACCCCCTGTTTGCCCTGCTCTGCAATCCCTCTCCACCTCACCCCTCTCTACCCATAGCACGTGCCCCTCAACTTAGCTTTCAGACTGCTGGGGAGGGTCAGAATCCATCCTCAACAATGTTTTGGGTTTGTGTGGTGGGGTTTTGGTAGCGGGGCAGGGGCTGCAGGGCCGGCTCCTGTGAGAAGCTGCTCGAAGCTCCCCTGGCTCCAAGCCGGACCCATCTCTGGCCCAGGCCGAGCCCATTAGTGATGATACTAGTGCCTCCAGGAGAACAGATTTAAGAAGGGGAACCTGCAGTGGGGGAGGGGAGTGGAATGGAATATGAGAGAAACCCCTCTGCAGATACCGAGGTCAGTGAAGGAGGAGAGGGAGGAGATGTACTGGAGGAGGGGATGCCCCTGCAGCCCACGGTGAGATGGCAGGCTGTCTCCCCCAGCCCATGGAGGGGAGCTGGGGAGCAGATGCCCACCTGCAGCCCGTGGAGGAGCCCATGCCAGAGCAGGGGGATGTCCCCCAAGATGGCCGTGACCCCATAGGAAAGCCCACGCTGGAGCAGTTTGTTCCTGAAGGACTGCAGCCTGTGGAAAGGACCCACGCTGGAGCAGTTCAGGGATGTCCTGGTTTTGGCTGGGATACAGTTAATTTTCTTTCTAGTAGCTGGTATAGTGTTACCTTTTGGATTCAGTATGAGAAGAATGTTTTCAGTTGTTGCTAAGTGATGTTTAGGCTAAGTCAAGGATTTTTCAGCTTCTCATGCCCAGCCAGCAAGAAGGCTGGAGGGGCACAAGAAGTTGGGAGGGGACACAGCCAGGGCAGCTGACCCAAACTGGCCAAAGGGATATTCCATACCATGTGATATCATGCCTAGTATATATACTGGGGGCAGTTGGCCTGGGGGGGGAATCTTTGCTCAGGAACTAACTGGGCATCGGTCGGCGAGTGGTGAGCAACTGCACTGTGCATTGCTTGGTTTGTATATTCCAATTCTTTTATTATTATTATTGTCATTTTATTGCTGTTATTATTATCATTATTTTCTTCCTTTCTGTCCTATTAAACTGTTTTTATCTCAACCCACGAGTTTTACTTTTTTTCCCCGATTCTCTCCCCTAACCCACTGGGTGGGGGGGAAGTAAGTGAGTGGCTGCGTGGTGCTTAGTTGCTGGCTGGCATTAAACCACGACAGTGGAGAACTGCCTCCTGTGGGACAGACCCCATGAAGGAGCAAGGGAAGAGTGAGGAGTCCTCCCCACCAAGGAGGAGACAATGTGTGAGGAACTGACCCCAACCCCCATTCCTCATCCCCCTGCACCGCTGGTGGGAAGGAGGTAGAGAAAATCAGGAGTGGAGTTGAGCCCAGGAAGGAGGGAGGGGTGGAGGGAAGGCATTTTAAGATTTGATTTTACTTCTCATTATCCTGTTTTGATTTGGTTGGTAGTAAATTCAATTTTTTCCCCAGGTTGAGCCTGTTTTTTGCCCGTGACCATAATTAGTGAGTGTTCCCTCCCTGTCCTTGTGTTGACCCAGGAGCTTTTCTTTATATTTTCTCCTCCCCATCCCACTGAGGGGGAGGAGTGAGCAAGCGGCCTTGTGGTGCTTTGTTGCCAGCTGGGTTTAAACCATGACAAACGAGGAACATGCCATCTACCCAGGATGCTTCTGCCAGTGCCAGGTTCCTCTGCATCATCTGCAAAACAGAGTGGTGGCAGCCACTGGCAAGCCAGACAACACCAGCCTCTTCCACAACACCACCTTCCTCAGAAGCACAGTGTCACTCCACTCACCTGCTCTGCTCTCAAAATCAGATGTTGAGACCACCAGCTCTCACAGCACCTGGGAAACGATAAAGATAAAATGACCATTGTGCTTGGAAGCAATCACCCATTCTGCAGGGGCCACCAGCTGCTCCTCTTATCTCCACCAACTCATCTCAAATCCTCAGCCATTTCTGAAGAGAGCCCTTCAAGGCACCTGCAACACCAAAGGGAAACACTTCACTGAGTTGCCTCATGCTACTTTGCAATTCAACTCTAACCTGGCCAACAACTGTCTCACCTTCCTGGGCCACTCATCAGTGTGCAGTTTCACCCCTTGAGACTGGCATCTGTAAAAAACAAACAAACAAACAAACAAACAAAAACAACAGAGGAAATGTACACTCTGAGATACCTCCCAAAACCACAGGCTGCCTGCAGCAATACCTTTCGCCCTCCTTCACCTTGGCCACTCGCCCACCAAGTCTGTTTATTCAGTCATCTACATTGAGGCCTGTACCCACCTGTAAAACACAAACAGCAGGGAATGATTACAACTATGTCAACAGAATGACACCTCAGAACTAACTGCTACCTCAGCCCTCTCTTCATCACTCAGCTCTGGTGCTGAAATCCCACTTCACACTTTGCTTCACACCTTCAAAACAAAATCAGGAAAGGCTATAATCTAGTCAGAGCTGCCAACAGTAGCACCTGCTCTCTGACACAACACTCTATCCCACCTTCTTACATCCTTCCACTCAGCTCCCGCCTCCGCCCCCCCCCCCCCCACCCCCCCGTTGCTCTGTGGCCCAAGGCTCTTTGCTCTGCATCTGAAAAAACATAAAGCCATTCACCCAGAAGCTGACTGATAGCTTGAAAAGACAAAAGGGTCTTGTCTCCTTTTGCATATGCCTTCAAAAAAAAAAAAACAAAAAAAAAAACCAAAACAAACCCAAAAAAACAAACCACCACGAACTAACAAAAAAAAAAAGCAAAATGCCTGCAAAAAAAAAAAGCCAAACCCAGACATTAAGTCCCAGACATACAAGCTTAGGTACATTCAGGATTCAACCTGCTCAAGTACCACACCAGCTGCCACTCCTTACTGCCTCAAGTCACCCCCCTGGTACCTGCGAAACACAAAGGGGAACAACTCTCTATGCAAGCTGCTGAAAGCTACTCACCCAGAGATGGACCACACGGTCTTTGCCAAAACAGTCTGGGCATTTCAACATATTACCACACCGAATGTACTACTACACTAGTCCCAACTCTACTGTTGCTACACTCCCAGCCAGGACAGCTCTGGCCCAAGTATGCACACAGGCCAACACCATACAAACAACATGACCATAAGATGCAAGAACACACACAAAACAAACAAGTCTCAGAGGAGGGAAGATGCCACTGGCCAAGAAGCCCTACGGTGCCACAACAGCATGGCATCGATGCTCTACGGCAGGCCTGGAAAAAAACAAGTCACACACCACGGCCTGTGACAGAAAGCTACTGCCAAAACCAGGACAATGGATGCACAAGTAGCCAGCCTCTAAGGCCCAGGACTGTAAGGACACAGGAAGACACCCTGGAAGAGGACCCTGTGGAAGCTGAACGCTCAAGACAAGAGAAGAGCTGCTGACGCAGCCCAGATCGCCACTGCAAAGATGACTGTCCAGAAACATCTATGACACAAAATGTATAAGACAGATCCACACTTCAAGCTTTAATTGCTAAACAAGAAGCACACGACTGGCACCATGCTGACGAGGTGACACATTCAAGACCCTCGTGATGGCTACTGAGGTACTCACCAAGTGCAAAAAGCAATGCAGACATCAAGACCTAAGAAAAGTATGGTATAGGACACAGACTACACAAATGACACTACAAGACACCACACAGGCTGGAACTGCCTTGCCCAGCACATGCTCACATCCTGTGGGACAGACCCCATGCTCTCTAGCTGCACCCAGACGTGACTTATCCTGGACAACCCTCACCACAGCATTGACTTTAAACCCCCTGCCTGCCCCACCCTGCAATGCCACCCTGCCCAACCACCCCGCACATATATAACATAAGCCCCTCAACTTAGCTTTCAGAGAGCTGGGGGTCAGAATCCACCCTTGACAAAAAAATGCATCTGCTAAGTAGGGTGTTCCTGCAGGTACCAGGTTCCTCTTCATCTGCAAGAAGAGCCTCCTTTCAGTCACTGCCACGCCAGCCAACACTGACCTCTTCCACAGCAACACCCTCCTCAGAAGCACCACAGCTTTTCACTCACCTGCTCCACTCCAATTCCAAAGTCGGATGGTGCAGGCAGCATCACCTGGAAGACCAAAGTGACAAAAAGACCATTGTGCTCAGAAGCAATCGCCAGCCATGCCTCTCTTCTCTCCCGCCCAGCCTCACCTTACATCCTCAGCCATTTCTGAAGAGGGCCTGCAAAAGCAAAGGGAAATGCACAAGTGAGATGCCTCATACTACTTTGAAATTCAACTCCATTCCAGCTGACAACCACGTCACCTCAGACTTCTTGCTGGCACGTGGCTTCGCCCCTCTGGGACTGCGTGTGGCACATGCAAAAGCCAGATGAAAAAGTACATACTGAGATATCATCCAAAACCACAGCCTGCCTCCAGCAATTCCTCTCTCCCACTCCTTTACCTTGGTTGCTCGACCACCGTGACTCCAAACCTCCAGGCTGCCACACTGAAGCCTGTGCACCACCTGTAAAACCCAAACAACAGGGGATGATTCTAACCACAACAATATGACACCTCAAAAAAACCTCTCCACTTTAGCTCACTGGTCATAGCTCACCTTGCCTGAGTCTGCTCTGGTGCAGACACCCTGCTTCCCATGTTGCTTCACACCTTCAAAACAAAGAGCAAAGAAATGGCCATATAGTCACCAACAACAGCTCCTTCCCCCCCACACACACATGCTAGCCCACCTTCTTACAGCCCTCCGCTCACCTCCTCCATCGCCCTTTGACACATGGCTCATCCCTCTGCATCTGCAAAAAATATAAAGCAACTCACCTGGACGCTGACCAATAGCTTCACAGCTCTCCATTTACAAATACCAAGTAAGTTCTAACTACAGCCTGCAATAACAAAATAAAGAACATTAAGCCCCACACATAGAAGCATTCAAGATTCAAACCCACTCAACTACCATGCAAACAGCCACTCCCTAAGGGCTCAGGTCACCACCTTGACACCCGAGAAAAAACAAACACAATGGAACCAACTCTGTGCAACAGCTGCCAATAGATACTTGTCACAAGATGGACCGTACAGTCCCTGCCAAAACTAACCAGGCAGATCAACACGTTACCTCACCACTGTATTGCTACACTACCTCTGACTCTACCATTGCTACACCCCCCATGCAGGATAGCTCCAACCCAAACACACAGGCAGACTGACAGCACACACAGACACTATGAACAACATGACCAAAAGATATGAGAAGATCACATGTGAAAATTATGACTCCTGAAGGGAAGACACTGCTGGCCAAGAAACCCTATGGTGCTGCAATGGCATGGATGCTCCACAGCAGCCCCAGAGAAGAGTCTAATGCTACAGCCCATGACAGAAAGCTACTGTCAAAACTGGGGCAACAAATGTAAAGAGAGACAGGCTCTAAGAGCTGAGACTGTAAGGACACAGGGAAGAAACTCCTGTGAAAACAGAACTCTCAAGAGAAGAGCTGCTGACACAGCCTGGCTTGCTGCCAAAGATGACCATCCAGAAACATCTATGATGCAAAAGACACAAGACAGATCCACGCTTTAAACTCCAAATGCAAGACAAGAAGAGGTTGATGGCCACTATGGCCATGAGGCATTTGAGACCCTTGGGATGGCTACAGAGGTGCATGCTGTGCTCCTTGAGCACAAAGAGCTACAGGGCTTCAAGACCTGAGCAAGGTATAGGACATAGAACACAGACTACACTATGACACAGACACAGGCTGAAACTGCCCTGCCTGACACATGCTCACATCATGCAGGCAATTCCTTGGGCCCTCTATCTGCCTAAATCTGACTGATCTCAAACAGCCCTCCTTGCTGATCTCATTTTCAGCCCCCTGTGTCTGCCTGCCCTCCCCCTCCACCCCCCAGGCACCACCTCCCCCAATAGCCTTTATCACCTCAACTTATCTTCCACAGTGCTGGGCATCAGATTCCATCCACAACAGAAGTCACATCCTCTACAGCGTTTCTTAAATTGCCACATCCCTCTTCATCATCTGCAAAACAAGAGTGCCAGGAGTCAACAGCATGCGTGAAATTGCTCTGCACCGCTGCACTGCCACTTACAACACACCTCCCTCACAACCATCTTGCCCCACTACTTCTACACCTCTTGAGTCACAGCCCCCATCTCAAGCTTCCAGGGCAGCTGTTTCTCATTCACATGTTCTTTCATATCCTGCCCCTCAATCCCCCTCCTATTTGTCATATACCAGATAGCCAAGACATCCTAGCCTAGTTTTCAGTGGCACACCCATTTTGATGTGCTCAGGCAGACCAGAGGGCAGCGAGAAGGGTGTATCTCAACACAGTACATCAGGGCACAGAGCACCATAGAAGCAGCAAGAAGAGACCCTGTGCCTGTGAAGAAAATAAAAGTGGCTCCAGTAGGTGCTTGGAGGTGACTGGGGACTCTCTGTACCTGCACCTGGTCCTCCTGCAGCCTCTCTGCATGCAGGAAAAGGTGCCTGAACATGGTGGTGTTGGGAGGTGGTTACATGGTGTCTCGGGCTGCTGCAGGGAGTGAAGGGCTGTTCCAGGGTCTCTTGTGCCATTGTAGGGTCCTTGGTGTGGGTTGTTCACGTTTCCCTGGGGACTTTCCCTTCTGCTCCTGTAACAGGAAAGCTCAGCACAGCCCTCCTTGTAGCACCACTTCTCACAGCAGCTGCTTTCCCAGCCCCAACCTGGGCAAAGCTACTGCTGTCAGGAGTCCTCACAGGTTTTCATACCCTCCCTGCCTGCCTTACCCCACCCCTGCTGTCAACCTGGGATGGCCCCAGCCCCTGGGGAGAGCCATGCCTGGTCCTGCCAGAGATAGGGAAAAAAAACTATCAAAGTAGACTTTGAAACATAAATTTAATTTGAGCATTTACTGTTTATCGAGAATGTATGTTCGGGAAGAGGCACTGAGGCTAAATCATGCCTCATCTTTAGGTTTGCATGCTTTCGTACATTTGGACAAATGAACCATAAAAGCTCTAGATAAGGGAAAACTCATCACCATTGGACCGAAAACATATCAATCTCGGTTATTTGGTAACTAAGGATATTGCTCAAGATTAGTCTTGTAAGTGTACACATACTTCTGGTTACTGTATTTGAAATGGGGAGCCAAAGGAACCTTAGTAGATATAGTAGATATATGGATGTAGATAGGAACTGTTTAATAATTATCTAGCTTATAATGAAGTTAAAGAAATTTCAATAGAGGTAGACATGGCCCAAGAGGATGAGAAGTGGTGCTTAATGTTTGCATTGTTGGCCCAAGGGCATGATGTTAAAGGTCATATTTGTTTCTCAAACAACCATATAACTCACAAAAAAGGTGCTTACATAAGCTATCGCTTGAAGTGCTTTGCTTAACAGGAAACAAAGACTAAAGCTGACAGGAAACAGAAACTAAAACTGACAGGAAACAGAGACTAAAAGCTGAGCATACGTCATGACTGGTTGCCGAAGACTTTTGCAAAACAGCTCTGAAAACTACAACACAGCAAAATGAAGACCAAACAAAAGAAAGGTCATCCGAAGGTAACTGAGGAAGACTTCAATCTTCAGCCTCAACGACCATCAAGAGGCAGAAATCGACCCCCTCACAACAACTGAAGCATGCGCAGAGTATCTCCACTATTTCATGAACACGGAAGTAAAGATGTATAAAAAGGGACTAGTTAAACTGCTTAGTGCGGCAGTTGGTGGAGCGGAGACTCCCCTGTCGCCCAGCGCTGTTTGTGTTCATATCCTGCTTACTATAATTAATAAAATTCCAATTAGCTATATTGATTGATTGATGTAATTTATAACAATTATGGTGCCGTGACTCGGATAAGGAAGAGTTGGGATACAGTCCTTCAGGGGGGCGCCCCGCAAGATTTTTGTGGCTCTGAGGAGGCTGTTTCTTTTTACTAAACTCCTTACCGACGAACCTAAATTAAAGGATATTGAACAAAAGGAACCGGTAAGATCCCATAAATTTTGTGCACGAAAGTCCGGACGAAGACGCAGGAGGCGTAGGGACGCGTGAGTATAACGCGGGATACCGTTCGGTCGGGGTCGGGTCTTCCTGGAATACGTTAATTGAGAGGTTCGATATACTGAACCAAGCGAGTGTGGACCCTTAAATACTGCGGTTCCCAACTCCCGCGAGGGACTGGGCCAGGAACAAGGGGGACGAGTGTGTGTGTGAAAGAAGATATTCCAGAAGATGGGTTCGAAGAATAGTAAGCCTTCGATTCCCATGGGTGGGTTACCCAAAGTACCTAAGGATACGCCCTTAGGACATATTCTAAGTAACTGGAAACACTTTCCCGGAACGTCTGGGAAAGAAAAATATAAAATGATTAGTTATTGTACCAAAGTTTGGGGAGGGAAACAAATCTCCAAATCCGTATATTGGCCAGTATATGGGTCAGAGGAAGATTGGGTAAGGCAGCAACTAAATCTCTGGGTTAATACTAAAACACCATTCAACCCAGAGGAGAGTGACTATGCAAAAATATGGATACAATGTCCCCAAGACACAATGTCTCTCTATCCAGTTAGCGAGACGAAAGAGAAACGTGAAAAACGAAAAGAGGAATTGGAAGAGAGCCTCTTAGTCCCACCTCCATATGCCCCACCACCTATACAGGCGCCAGCGACACCCCAGGCACCTGCTTTGCCATCAGAACCGAACCCAGGTTCTCCCCCCTCAAGACCCAGAACTCGTAGTCAAAAAGGAACTACTCAAATATACGCTTTAAGGGAAATACCTATGGGGGGAGCCCAACATGAAATAGGGTTTATATCGGTTCCCTTAAATTCGGCTGATCTTAGAGATTTTAAAAAAGAGGAGATGGGGAATCTAATAGAAGACCCCATAGGAGTGGCCGAAAGATTGGACCAGTTTCTAGGTCCTAATATATACACCTGGGACGAAATACAGTCAATACTTACTCGTTTATTTACAACCGAAGAACGAGAGATGATCCGGCATGCAGGAATGAGGCTCTGGGATATACAACATGCCCAAGGACCTCAAGCTGATACTAAATGGCCACTTCAAAGACCTAATTGGAGTAATCAAGATCCAAATCATAGAGTCCATATGCAGGACTTAAGAACTATAGTGATCCAGGGTATCCGAGAAGCTGTCCCTCGTGGTCAAAACATCAATAAAGCCTTTAATGAAAGACAGAGAAAAGATGAGAGTCCAACTGACTGGCTGGAACGCTTAAGAAAAGCACTCCAGTTATACTCAGGGCTAGATCCTGATACACCCTTAGGACAAGCCCTTCTAAAAACTCAATTTGTGGCAAAATCCTGGAAAGATATAAGAAAGAAAATTGAAAAGTTGGAAAATTGGCAGGACAGGGGATTAGATGAATTATTACGAGAAGCTCAGAAGGTATATGTAAGGCGAGAAGAAGAAAGCCATAAAAGACAGATAAAAATGATGGTTGCAGCAGTGAGAGAAGGACAAAAGGTGGCGTCCCGAGACTATAGATCAAAGGAAACAGACGCTGAGATAACTATAAGGAAAGAACAAGGATGTTGTTTTTATTGCGGAAAGAAAGGACATATAAAAAAGAATTGTAGGCAGAGAATCAGAGATGAAGAGATTGTAAAATCAGAATAGGATAGTCAGGGGCTCTACCTTTTAGGGGATCGGAGTCACCCAGAGCCCTTGATAAAATTGAAAATAGGTCCCCAAAAGCAGGAGTTCACCTTTTTAATAGATACTGGAGCTGAAAAATCAACAATTAGACAATTACCTATGGGTTGTAAATTGTCTCCTGAAAAGGTCCAAGTCATTGGAGCTAAGGGAGAACCGTTTGAAGTAAATAAAATTAAGGACGTATTATTTGAAACAAATAATATATATGGAATAGGTGAACTCCTTCTCGTCCCTGAAGCAGAATATAATTTATTGGGACGAGATTTAATTATAGAGTTAAAATTGGAAATCAAAGTAGAAGATAAGAAATTAAGAGTGTCAGTATATCCTTTAAATACTACAGATGAAAAAATGATAAATCCTGATGTGTGGTATACACCGAACACCATAAGTAAACTTGATATGATTCCCTTCGAGATACAGATTAAGAACCCGAATATCCCAGTCAGGATTAAACAATATCCTTTATCACTCGAAGGAAGAAAGGGATTAAAACCAGAAATTGACAGATTAATAGCACAGGGAATATTAGAACCCTGCATGTCCCCTTTTAATACTCCTATTTTACCGGTGAAGAAACCCAAGGGAAAGTACCGATTAGTACATGATTTAAGAGAAATTAATAAAAGAACAATTACACGCTTTCCAGTAGTAGCTAACCCGTATACCCTACTCAGTAAACTAGGACCACAAAAATCATGGTATAGTGTTATAGATTTAAAAGATGCATTTTGGGCTTGTCCCCTAGCTGAACAAAGTAGGGATTATTTTGCATTTGAATGGGAAGATCCTGAGACAAATAGAAAGCAACAATTGAGATGGACTGTGTTACCTCAGGGGTTCACAGAATCTCCCAATTTATTTGGACAAGCTTTAGAAAAATTATTAGAAGACTTTCACGTACAACCCGAGAATATTTTGCTTCAATATGTGGATGATTTATTAATAGCTGGAGAATCAAGAGACAAAGTATTAGAAGATAGTGTGAAATTATTAAACTTTTTGGCAGAAAAAGGCCTAAAAGTTTCAAAGGACAAACTGCAGTTTGTAGAAGAAAAGGTCAAATACCTAGGGCATTATTTGTTCAAAGGAAAAAAAAAATTGGACCCAGAACGAATTAAAGGGATTCTGGAATTAAATATGCCCAGGACCAAAAGACAAATTAGACAGGTATTAGGTCTATTTGGATACTGTAGACAGTGGATAGAAAATTATAGTTATAAAGTCAAATTTTTATACAATCAATTAGTTCAAGATAAAGTTCCTAAGTGGACTCAGGGAGAAGAAGAACAATTTGAAAAATTGAAACTTGAATTGAGCCAAGCCCCAGTACTAAGTCTACCTGATTTGAAAAGACCTTTTCATTTGTTTGTGAATGTACATGAAGGAACTGCTTTTGGAGTATTAACTCAAGAATGGGCCGGTCAGAAGAAACCCGTGGGGTATCTTTCAAAAAATATTAGATCCGGTCAGTAGGGGCTGGCCAACATGTTTACAGATAATTGTCGCTGCTGCTTTATTATTAGAAGAGACAAATCGGGTAACTTTTAACGGGGAAATCATCTTATATGCACCTCATAATATACGAGGGATACTACAACAGAAAGCTGAAAAGTGGCTAACAGATAGTAGACTCTTAAAATATGAAGGGATACTTATAGAGTCACCTAAACTGACCATAAAATCTACAGGAGCAATAAACCCTGCGGAATTTTTATACCCTGGGAAAAATTCATTACTGGTTCATGATTGCTTTCAAGCAATAGAACAACAAACAAAAATACGCCCAGACTTGGAAGAGGAAGGATTAGAACAGGGAGAAAAACTGTTTGTCGACGGTTCTTCGAGAATAGTAGAAGGGAAAAGGATTTCTGGATATGCGGTAATAAAAATGGACAATGAAACTTTTCAAGTAATAGAATCGGGACCTTTAAGTGCTAATTGGTCAGCTCAAGCATGTGAATTATATGCTCTTTGGAGAGCGTTACTATACTTATCACAGAAAAGAGGTACTATCTATACCGATTCAAGATATGCCTACGGAGTAGTGCATACGTTTGGAAAAATATGGGAAGAAAGGGGTTTTATAAATTCACAAGGAAAAGACTTAATACACCCTGAACTTACTAAACAAGTTTTAACAGCCTTAAGAGAACCAGAACGAATTGCCATAGTCCATGTTAAGGGACACCAAAAAGGACTATCTTATCAAATCAGAGGGAATAATATTGCAGATCAAGAAGCTAAAAGGGTGGCAGGAAATAAAACAATTACTCTAGATAACAAAATTAATAGTGTAAAACTATATAGTTTTTCACAACATGAAACCAAGAAACTAAAAGAAATGAAAGTACAAGAGATAAATAATAAATGGATTCTACCTGATGGCAGAGAAGTTTTGCCTAAGGCAGTGGCCAATTCGATTCTAACAAAAATTCATATAAAAACACATTGGGGAACACAAGCACTAGTAGACTATTTTGAACAACTGTATTCATGTATAGGAATATATAATATTGCTAAAACCATAACAGCTACCTGTAGAACTTGTCAGAGAGTAAATAGAACCCGTGTAAAAGGAAAATCTTTTGGGGGACGGCCACCCGCATATAAACCATTTACCAGAGTTCAAATTGATTTCACGGAATTACCTAAAGTTGGACATTATAAATATTTATTAGTAATAGTAGATCATTTAACACAATATGTAGAAGCATTCCCTACCTCAAGAGCAACTGCTAATCAGGTCACAAAAACGTTATTGGAACACATTATACCTCGATATGGAAATATCGAAGTAATAGATTCAGACAGAGGACCGCATTTTGTGTCAAAAATTGTACAAGATTTAATAAATATCCTGGGAATTAAGTGGGAACATCATACTCCATGGCATCCCCAGAGTTCAGGGAGAGTAGAACGGATGAATGGAGAATTAAAAAATACATTAACAAAATTAATTATTGAAACTAAATTATCATGGGTAAAGTGTTTACCCATGGCTTTATTAATATTACGAACAAGACCTAGGGCAGACCTAGGAATTTCAGCCTTTGAAATGATGTATGGAATGCCTTATAGAATAGAAGAACCACAAGATCATGTGTTAATACGAGACAATATGATAAATGAATATATATCTCAATTGTCTAAACATAGGAACATGCTATGGAAGAAAGGTCTTTTAGTTCAACGACCGCCATTAGATCTAAAAATACACAATATTGAACCAGGAGAATGGGTAATGGTGAAAGCTTGGAAAAAAGAAAACTTAAAACCTAAATGGGAAGGACCTTACCTTGTTCTGCTTGCTACAGAAACAGCTGTCAGAACTGCTGAACGAGGATGGACCCATGCCAGTCGAATTAAAGGACCAGTGACTCCACCAAATTGGAAAATAGTTAGCACACCGGGTGACACGAAGCTAACTTTACGGAGATAAGCGATGACAGAGACTCTAATAGAATATATTTCAGTGTTACCTTTTAGTGTGAAGTGTATAATATTCTTTTCAATAGCTATAGGAATTTCATTGTTGGTGTATTATTTGTGGAAACATACTAAGTGTGGTTGTAGAAATTGTTGATTACTTATACAACTTAATATAGAATATAGAAAGAATACAGAAAAAGACAATACATATATACATAATATACGATTGAGATACAACAATCAACAGTGTGAATGTTACCCATTTATATGTTTTAGGTATAAGGTATACCAGGATAAATAGTAGACACACTGTAAATGTGGATACCCTCCGATAGGAGTTTACACACAGTGTTGGAAAATCCAAAGAACTCTTACTGAGTGGAAATTAAAACAATTAGAATCTAAACAAGAAATTATTCGAGAATCCCATGAGTGGTGAAAAATTTTTACCAAAGAAATAAACCCTCAATATTATTGTTACCACTTCACTGAACCAGTCCCCTTTGTAGCTGAAATCTTGGCTATAAAGTACAGAAGGGAAGTATTAACCGTGTCTTGCTTTGCCCCATTAGTTAAAGCTGCAAAGTGGGAAGCCTATATAAACAGGCAGAAAGCCCAAAGCAGCTGTTCTCCTGAAGAATTCCCTTGCTGCCGAGAAGATGGTACACCTCGTGGCTCGAAGCAACCGAGTCGACGAGCGAGGCAGAGGAGGAACAAACTGTGGAGAAAAGAACCAAAACAATGGGATGCAAAAACAGCAATGGCCGAACTTCCCCAGGGCTAGTAAAAAATATATTTGGATTGGCAAAATTGACAGACACCTTTTTTTTGGTATACCGTTAGCTTTGTTATTGATAATAACCCAAGCAAATGGAAATCCTCATGAACCTATGGCTTGGAAATTATATAATTTACCAGAGACAAAATTAATTCAAACTCAGATTGGTCCAGGGAAGTGGAATTTCTCCGTGCATCTATATTCCCTGATACCTATAGAACCGAACTCCCCTATTTTTACCCCAGATCTAGCAAAGCTTCAGGCCCAATGCAAGGCATTTTATATATGTCCAGCAAGTAACCCTGGCAGAAGTTATTGTAATTATCCAGGTCATTTTTACTGTGGCTATTGGGGTTGTGAAACTATTGCTTCAAATTGGAAAACGCGAGGAGATAAATATATAGATGTAGCTTGGGGACCCCCGGGCTGCACCCCCCCCCCAGCATGATTTTGATGGACACCCTACAAGACCCTGTGGCAGCGTGTCCTGTAACAGAATTGAAATCATTATAAAAGAACCCCAAGATGATACATGGTTAGTTGGCCGTATCTGGGGAATTAGATATTGGGAATCAGGAGCAGATAGGGGAAGTTACTTTAGAATAGTTAAAGAAAGGCTTCCTCATGATCCTTTGTTAATAGGACCAAATCTGGTCCTGAATCCACCCGCTTCCTCTAAAGAAAAAGTTACTCCCGTAATTGTCGTAACCCCTTCTCCAAACTCCCTTTCAAAAACAACTAATGACACTGTGATTGAATTCTCCTTGTCCAGGGACATAGAGTTGTCAGAATCCAAAGACCCCTTATGGAATCTAATGCAAGCCTCTTATCGTGCCCTTAATGAAAGCAAACCAAATTTAACTGAGGAATGCTGGTTATGTTATAATGTTCGACCACCATATTTTGAGGCAATTGGAAAACCAGGTAAGATTCAATGGTCTAGTGGTTCAAACCCACGAGAATGTCCATGGGATGACCAGAGGAATCATACGCAAGGAATTACTATTCAATTAGTAACAGGTCAAGGAAAATGTATAGGTACAGTGCCCAAAAAGTATCAGCCTTTGTGCAACCGAACAATTACTAACACCAATATAAAGAAACACAAAAGTCAAAATGACAAATGGGCTATCCCGACACCAGGAGCTAAATGGGTGTGTTCAGACATCGGAATAACGCCTTGCCTATCCCTGAACGTGTTTAATCAATCTCAGTTTTGTATACAGGTGATTATTATTCCTCGTCTAATCTATCACACCTCTGAGGAGGTGCTACGCCACTTTGAAAGAGACCTGAACAGACAAAAACGAGAGCCAATTACAGTGGTAACCCTAGCTACACTGCTAATAGCAGGCGGAGTTGGAGCAGGTACAGGCATAGCCTCCCTAGTAAAAGGTCAGGAATTACAAAGTTTACAGACGGCTGTAGATGAGGATTTAGCAAAAATAGAACGATCTATCCAAAACTTAGCCACTTCAGTAAAATCTTTATCAGAAGTAGTGCTGCAAAATAGAAGAGGATTAGACCTATTGTTCTTAAAAGAAGGAGGGTTATGTGTAGCTCTCAACGAAGAGTGTTGTTCTTTTGCTGACCATACAGGAATAGTCCAGGATACCATGTCTGAACTCTGGAAAAGGTTAGATCAACGTAAAAAAGATTGTGAAGCAAGCAGGTCATGGTACGAAAATTGGTTTAATGCTTCCCCTTGGTTAACCACCTTACTTTCTACTTTAGCAGGTCCTATAATAATGTTAATGTTAGGACTAACCTTTGGACCATATATTATTAAATATCTGTTAAAAACAATTCAAGATCGCTTTGATACAACTAAACTGCTATTATTAAAAACTAATTATATTTCAGTTGAAACTATAAGTGATGAAGAAAGCGAAAACTGTGTAAGATGAGATAAAAATAGTCAAAATTCTATAAAATGTAATGTTTGATAAACAAATGATAAATAGAAGAAGGGGGGAATTGTTAAAGGTCATATTTGTTTCTCAAACAACCATATAACTCACAAAAAAGGTGCTTACATAAGCTATCGCTTGAAGTGCTTTGCTTAACAGGAAACAAAGACTAAAGCTGACAGGAAACAGAAACTAAAACTGACAGGAAACAGAGACTAAAAGCTGAGCATACGTCATGACTGGTTGCCGAAGACTTTTGCAAAACAGCTCTGAAAACTACAACACAGCAAAATGAAGACCAAACAAAAGAAAGGTCATCCGAAGGTAACTGAGGAAGACTTCAATCTTCAGCCTCAACGACCATCAAGAGGCAGAAATCGACCCCCTCACAACAACTGAAGCATGCGCAGAGTATCTCCACTATTTCATGAACACGGAAGTAAAGATGTATAAAAAGGGACTAGTTAAACTGCTTAGTGCGGCAGTTGGTGGAGCGGAGACTCCCCTGTCGCCCAGCGCTGTTTGTGTTCATATCCTGCTTACTATAATTAATAAAATTCCAATTAGCTATATTGATTGATTGATGTAATTTATAACAGATGAGAAGTGATGCTTAATGTTTGCATTGTTGAGGCTGGCTGGGGCAGGAGATAGTCCCTGATAAGAAGCAGCAGTCGACCCCCAAAACCAGCCAAGACCGGCCTTGTGACTTTTTGGAACTAATTTTAATATGAAGCGGGGATAGATCATGCCTATGTATAGACGTATTGCGAAACTCCATGTATATGTAACACCTGACTGTATAAATTTGAAGTGAACTGCCGAGTCAGGCGCGCACGACTTTGGTGGGACTACCCCCCCCGTGCTGCCCAGCGCTGAATAAACATACCTACTTTACAGTCTCACTGATTGTGGAGTCTGTTTCCGCACGTCATATTGCCTTTGCATGCACTGCTTCCTGTCAGTCCACAACTTCCACAAAACCCTGTCCTGAGCTGGGAAAAACTGAGGAAACTCCACTGTTCCCGGCAATCGCCGGGGACTCTCATGTGAGCGACGCACGGACACCCCAAGTCACTCCTGCGGGCTAGAGGAGGCGGGCACACCCGGAACTACAGCTCCCAGCGTGCCACAGAGCGCAACACGGCCGACCCGACCCCTGCCCCGGCAGAAAACTACATCTCCCAGCACGTCACGGGCACAACACGGCCGCCCCGAAGCCGGCCGTCCGAACACCGCGCCTCCCGGCGTGCTCGGCGGAGCCCGGTTCCGACAGATTTGCCCCCACAGGTATTCCGTCCCTCGCCGCCTCCCGCCCAGCTGGAAGCGCCCGCGGAGGCCGCAGTGCGACCACCGGTCCCGCCGGAGGGGCCCAGGGCTGCCCCGCCACCGGCTCCGCTTCAATGCCGGCACGGCACGGCCCCTGCCGCGCCGCCCCACGCCCCCGGCACAGCCCCGAAGCGTCCCTTAACCCGCTCCCCCCCGACCGCCCGCGGGGCCTCCCACCCCGCGCAGCGCTCAGACCTGACCCAGGGCTCCCGCCGCACCACTCCCACCCAACGGCGAGCAGCTCCCCTCGATGCCGCTGCCCCCCCGCCCCCGCGCGTCTCTTCCCTCCACCACGGCTACCGTGTGCCGGCCGCCCCCGCGGAGCCGGCTCCCCACTGCACCGGGGCACCCCCCGCCCCCAGCGCGGCTTGCCCCAGCGCGCCTCCCCAGCTCCCCCCGCTGTTTGCGTCGCCTAGTCCGGGACGTTCGCTGTTGCGGGGACCCCCCGCCCGCGCCTACAGCCTCGGCGGTTGCAGCCGCAGTGCCCGTCCCAGCTGGCGGTTGATGCTCAGCGGCGGCTCCGCCGTCCCACACCAGCTCGGGCGCGACCGCCCCGGCCAGAGCAGCCCCCCGCCTCGCAGCGGCAGCCCGTGGGACACAGAGAGGCCGTCGCCATCAGCCGCACCGGCCACACCTGAGGCTTGTGGCACCTTCCTGCCCAACCCCCGGCCTACAGCTCCGGCCCATGGGGAACGCGGGGCCGTGGCCACCAGCCCCCAAAGAGACAACCAGGTCTGCTGGGGCAGCAGAGGCACATCCCAGATCCTGACAGCAGCTTGCTGAAAGCTAAAGGAAGAGCTCAGGGGTGCACAAAGAGGGAAGAGTATTAAGGGGACAAGAGAACAGATGCAGAGCTCTTGGGGTGCAATAAAAGGAAAACCAAGACAAGATCAGGGGATGACAAGGGCAGACAGAAGACTCTGGGTGCACAAGGCAAAGGGAGAGCCCTGCTATGCAAGGAAAGAGAAACAGCTGACCTTGAAGCACACCAAAAAGCACTGGGAAAACTCTGGCACGGGAGATAGCTAAACAGAAAACTTTGTGGCACACTGCAAGACAAACACAGGGCCCAGGGGCACACAGAAAGGCATATGGAGGAGTCTGGAACAACTCAAAATGTGAACTGATGGATTCAGCGGGCGAACAGAGGGCTCTGGGGCACATCAAGCTACAAATGAAGGGCAAGGGAAATCCCCTGCAGCCCTGTGAAGAGCACTGGGGTTCTCCAGGAAGTCTGAAAGACCTTGGGACCAGCCCCCACCACCTCAGACACCATGGGTACCCCCTTCCCCTGGGCACTGTCCTCAGGCACGTTTTACTAAGGAAATACATATTATAACTATACATAAAAATATATTTGTTGTTATAAATTAGATATTGCACTGTTGTGTATTACCCATTTTATAGATATGTGCATAATAAATTTTATATATATACACACACATATATATAAAATAGAAATATGTAAGAACTCTTGGCCAAAGTTGGTTAGAAGGAAGTGAGGAAAGATAAATTCCTGCAAGCGGGAATACATGGCTGCAGTCACTCAATGAAGTTGTACTAAAAAAAAAATCAACGAAGAAGGATATTCAACTTTTTGTTGATTTCCTGTTAGTCACTTTCTAAACAAAAAATGATCAACAGTGTCAATACCACAGTAATTTGCTGTTACTGTGTTACAAAAAAGCTCTGGCTGCCCAGTTCTGGAAAGGAAGCAGTCCTGGACTGCCTACGTTATGTTGGATTAAGCATAATGACTGAGAGCTAGCACCCTTCTTGAGTAGGGAACAAGAGGATTTATGGATGCACGTTCAACAGTGCAAATAGAGCCTGCCTATGCAAGACAAGTGAACCATCTGTTTTAAAGACTGCTTTTTGTTAGGCAAGATCTTTAGTATCAGATGCAAGAGCTATAATACCAGATATATCTTACAGAAAATACTAAATTTTATACAACTTTTTTGTCTCTAAAATAATGAAAGGGATATAGTTCATTATCAAAAAGAATTGTGTTCCTCATAGACAGTAAATGCTTTTATTTCAGGTATGTTTGGGGGAAAAAAAACGTGAAAGATATGGTCTTTCAGTAGTGAGTATTATTTAGACTAAGAATTAAGAATTTAAAAACATGTGAAAAGCAGTGTTTCCTAATACTATGGAAAAAAACAGAATCATCTTGCAGTCATAAAAATTAGAGTAACAGCATATGTTACACATTACTGTTGCTCATCATTTTGTCTGGGTGCAGGACAACTGGCTTCGTACTTTTTCTTCAAGCCTTTCAAATATATACGCAAACTGTCTGGATCCAGTCGAGAATTTCTGGCAGTCTGAACCAATCTCATTGCTAAATGGTATACAGCTCTCTGTTTCATCATCTCAGGAGTGCTTTGCTGCCTGTGCTGTTCTTAAAAACATACACATGCATTAAAATACAAAATTGATTATGTTCTATTATTAAAATACTAATATTTGCTATTTTCCAGCCTGTTTCTGATCTCCTGATTCTTGGTTTATACACCAACATTACATGCAAAACTCCTTAACCCTAAGGACTGCTTTGTGTTGTCACCTAACAGGGACCTTCAGCATAATCTTTTATAACTGGTTCCAGAAATACAAATTTTAATGAAATCTCTTTTCATAAAACCATAGGCAGTGCTCATCCTATATCCTTTCAGAAACTGAAAATATATTTCCATTTTATAAAAACTGTGAATTATAGTATTATAATTTTCTACTACATACCAAAATTTGTTTTGCAATATGATTTGTGATTTCCTTTGCATCCAAAATTACCGATGATGGTAGGGAAGAAACTTCTGCAGCTTTTAATCCTAAACATATAAAACATAAATCAGGATTTTTGATATAATTTTTTTTCCTACCTTCCACACTATGTCTGCCAGAATTAACTTAGCCTCTTTTTTTAAAGGGTGAAGTTTTCATTTTTATTAAAATAATTTTGATATACATTTTCTCTTTGTGTCTCTTTTTCATTTTTTTTTTTAAATAAACAATATGGTTTTGAGAGTTACAAAATAAAATGTCTACTTTGTTGTAATGCTACCTCTAAGATACACTTCCACCTGAAGTTACTGCTGGTAATACTGTAACTTGGCAGGATGAGACACATTAGGGGTTAAAGGAAAAAAATGGCACAGTGGTGTTAACAGCTTGTTTAGTTTTTTAATTTGGCGGGCCAGAAAATACTGAGGTGCTAAATGCGCTCTCCATTAAATCCAGACATCCAGTGAATATGGATGTCAAGTTCCAACTGCTACTCTGTTGCCAGTAGCCAAACTGCCAGATACTCAGGGTAAGAAAGAGATGTAAAATATTTTCTTCTGCCCTAACATGATTTTTTCCTTTGCCTGTGGCCCTGGCTGTTCTGAGAAAATTCTGTGCTTCATCAGGTGCTTTAATACTGTAGGGTTAAAAACAAAAAAGGGTCAAGAAGAGCTCTTGCACTCTTTCTTAGAATGTAACTTTGCTCAAGTAAGGTAAAGCCAAGACACCAACACTGAGTTATTAAAGGTCTCCTGTTCTCTGAGAATACTCTCTAAACATACGATTTTTCTGAGTTAGTGGTGGCATAGCATCCGAAATTGAGCTTGTGCTGCCAAAGGTAAAGAAGCTTATTCTGAAATTCTGATAAAGAAATGTTTTAAGTCCAATTAATTGAAGCTTGACTGGAATAATTTGTAGTCTTCAGTTACCACTAGCTTGCACAAGTCAAGTGTAGCTAATTTCCTATTGATTAAATGTCACCTAAATCAAGGATCCAACTTCAGAATCTAGTATTTGGAAATGTGGATTTCTGTAGCTCTTTTAAAACATCTAGCTATGCCTTACTGTCACTCACTGATTTATTGACCCATAATCCATCCACCGGTACAGTCTTCAGTATGATTTATTCTAAAATTAACCCACTTTCCTGAGAACACTGATGCTTTAGTGGAACCTCTCAAAATAGCCTTAGGCTGAGATACAGTAAAATTCCTGTCCTTTTTCAAAGAAACTTGATTCCTTTTTGCTAATCAAAAAGGGCCAAGCTGCTATTTAACTGATATGTCATTACTTATGGCAGACACATAAGAGAGTTTTACATAACACAAACCTCAGCATTCACAGCTTTTAAGTCTCTCCAGAATTTTCACTCGCTTCCATCAGCAGAGATTAAATCAGCTCAAGTGCTTCATGCTCAGAATGGCTCATCTCATTCAAACAGAGGTGAATCAAGTAGGTACCAACATTACTAAAATGTTTTTTTCACTATGAAATTTCATGTAAGTTCTTCATACTACCCCAAACTACTATCTCACTACATGGTTACTTAAAACACAAGTATTTGGAATATATTACAGATCTGCAGTTGTTACTCTACGAGACAAATAAACTCAGCAGATATCTGTCAGCAGAAAAATAGTTAGATGCCTAATAACTGAAATAGTATCCTATATAATCTGTACCAAGTTAAAGTCATTTTGGAATCCATTACCGTAGTTCTTTTCCTCTGTATATCCTTTAGAGAGTGTGTAAGTGTAAGCAATTTTCTCCTTATTTCCAGCACTGCTTCTCATATGTTGCACTTCAAAATGGTAATTTTCCACATTGGGATACAAAGCATCTATATGACACAGTTCCAGGAAATGTGTAGCAAACAATGTAAACGCCTAAATAAGGAAACAAGAAAGAAAATTTATTTTGGAAATGATCCTGGAATAAATGACAATAAAGAAGAAAAAATAAATGATGTCACAGATGTCCAGGTTATCCTTCAAAACATTGAAAAGCTGTCTTTAAATTACTAAAGCAAATTAAAATCTTTAAGCATTGAGTTCTACCACTGGCAAGGGTATCTTTCCCAACTGGGGGTTCTCTCCCACTCCTTTCTCAATAGAAGGAAAAGAATATCAGGAGTAACAGGCAATCCATGATGCCTGCAAAATTTGACTAGGGCTAATTTGAATGATTGTCAAATAGTTGCCTTACTCGCAAGGAATGTTTTGCCAAAAGTACAAGCTATAGAAAATATCTGAGCTTTTAAAACCAAACCACAAAAGTACTCTGAGTAAATTCTGACGAGAAACTGAACACCTACAGGCTTATTTCAAAAAGCTGACAACAGCCTGAGGTTTGTGATGTAACTGGTAATAGAGGTGAAACTTCCAGCCCCTCTAAAACCACCTTCCACTTTTCTAAACAATCTCTAACTTCTGTGACCAATTCATAAGTTGTGTAGAACTACCACCGTACTTTGGAAGGGTAACAGCCAGGTAAACAGGTTCACCTTTAACATTCAAGCATACAAAGCTGTACAGAAATAGGTGATCAGTGCACTGGTTTTGGCTGGGCTAGAGTTAATTTTCTCACAGTAGCCTGTATGGTGCTATGTTTTGGATTTGTGACCAAAACAGTGTTGGTAACATGCCCATGTTTTAGCTATTGCTAAGCAGTGTTTGCACAGCATCAAGGCCTTTCCTGCTTCTCACCCAGCCCCACCAGCAAGTAGGCTGGGGGTGCATAAGAAGCTGGGAAGGGACACAGCCAGGACAGCTGACCCCAACTGACCATACTCCAGACCATATGACGCAGCAATAAAAGCTGCGGAGAGGAAGGAGAAAGGAGGGACGTTCAGAGTTACGGTGTTTGTCTTCCAAGTAACCATCACGTGTGATGAAGCCCTGCTTTCCTGGAGATGGCTGAACACCTGCCTGCCAACGGCAAGTGGTGAATGAATTCCTTGTTTTGCTTTGCTTGCGTGCGCAGCTTTGCTTTACTGTCTTTATCTAAGCCCACAAGTTTTTGCAGTTTTACTCTTCCAATTCTCTTCCCCCATCTCACTGTGGAGGAGTGAGTGAGCAGCTGGGTGGCGTTCTGCTGCCTACTGGGGTTAAATCCAACAACCAGTGAACAGAAGCGCAGTTTACGTCAGCATTTTTTCTCTATCACTGTAATTCTTACTATTCACCAGTTATGAAAAATACCATATTTAGGCAAGAAATCTCTACAGAAATGAAGTTAAATTATGAGAAAATACTGTATTTACTTTCAGTAGGACAAAATAATTATAAGGTTTAAATTTGTTTTCAAAACAGAATTACCTTTAAATTCAACAGATATTCACAGGCAGCATAACAAATGCCAATACCTTCTTCAGCACTGGTACCTCTGCCGAGTTCATCAATTATGATGAGTGATTTTTCATTAGCATTTTGTATGATGTATGTTATCTAGGAAAATATTTAATGTGTTATCTTTCCCATAAATGCATTTTTTAACAAACCTAATAGGAATACTGCTGCTAATAGGACTACTTTGTGTTATTCAGATGAAACTTAATGCAGAAATTTAAAAAAGTCTTGTCAAATCCACAAATTTTACCTTTTCACAGCTTTCAAATAGCTGTCAATTCTAATCAGACAAAGACTCATACTACAGCACTCTTTCTCTTTTCCATTGAACATATCACTTTCCCTCAAAATCCTATCAGTTTGGGAGAGGAAACTGAGAGGGCTCAGGCTCCTACAAATAATCACTTCAGGTCTAAGAAATAACAAAATGTTGAAACTACTATCCAATAGAGCACTGATTTTTACTCATACTGGGATATATTTTTATTTAAGATATGCTTGGTTTTCTGTGGTTTATCATCAAGTTAACAGATGAAAGCTGAATTTTTGACTACTTTTCAAAGTACACTCTTTCTGTGAAAATATACTAGTACAATTTCTATTAGCTTAACAGTAAAAATGGGCCTTGGACCCTGGATTAGCTATGTTTAATACCTCTTTCATTTCCTTCATGAATGTTGATGCATTTGTTTCTATATCATCATCCATACCTACTCTGGTAAAAATCTGCTTTGCAATTCGAAAAGAACAATACTCTGCTGGGACGTAGGAACCTACAAAACAAGTAAAATACGAGTTTTCTCATATCAGTGTGACAAATGCCCATTTTCCTGAATATGTCAGTGGGGAAACAAAAATAACAGTTTTACACTTGGTCTTTATGCACTGCAGAGAATGCATCTTATTCTATAAAGTTTCCTAAGATTGTGTTCTACCATTACTTTATAAGAAAAAATTATTATATAGCTACCATAATTAAAGAAGCTTATCAGTAAAACCTTAAGAAATCATATGCCTGAAGCTGTGTGTCATCTAAAGGGATGCAAAAGTGAGAATAAACACTAGGATCAATTTACATTTCTTAGCCATTGAGTTACTAATCCCAAGGAATCTTAGTTTCCCAAAACCAAGATTATATTGCCTTTATCAGACTTTGAGGCTTATTAGTTTTATTGAAGAGAAAAGAACAGGAAACCTGCCAAAAGACTTTACAGTCCTCTTTACTCATATTAAAATTCAAGTTTTTGAGAGCAATTCCTGAAGAACTGGCAGTTGTTGGGGACTGGACCCACAAACACACGGTGGATAAGTTTTCTTCTTCAGTGCCAAGTAGTTTCATTCTAGTAGAGTTAGGGCCAGCCTGCTAAGGTCTTTCTCCTGTGCTACCAGCCTTACCTTTATCTTTAAGGTAAAAATCATGAGGAATTCCCAAGTACAGGGATGAGTCTCAGTTACACTTTACAAATATTTGTTTTGCTTTTACAATTTAGTGATAGAACCTTGCAGTATTTATTACTACTTTTATTTGAAGTAGTTGATTATTTATCTGTTAGTTCTACTTGGCTGCAAGCATGTTTCTCTACATAACTGAGGTATGCTCAAGTTCATCTGTTCCTTTTGGGTGACAAATACATATGTGGCCCGATGGGCATACTTCAAGAATACTCACTATCAATCTAGCAAAAAGTGCTAGATTGGGTTAAGGTGCTCCAAAGAATTAAAGCATACAACTGCGCTTTTCTTGAAGACAGACTGGGGAGGCTTCCAGATACACAGACGGGGCCCCAAAAGTTTCCAATGGCAGACCCAAAACCTTGCAGTGGCCTCTGTCAGCAACACAAGAGCTAGTAGGAGCGAACAGACTAAAAACTACCTGTTACTATTTAGACAAAATCTTATTCTAGAAGCCAAATCATTCAACTTCATAAATATTTTTAACTAGAAAACAATAAATGTGCTGCAGAAGGTTCCTAAGACAGTACATTCTTACTCACCAATCTGTGCCATAATTTGACAGAGAGCAATCTGTTTTAGGTATGTTGATTTTCCACTCATATTTGGTCCTGTAATAATGACAAAATTGTTACCCTCTGTCAGATATGTGTTGTTAGATACAGGTTTTTCCATAGCTATCTTTTCAAGAATGGGATGCCAACCCTGCTTGATCGCTAAAGTATCCGTAAATTCTGGACGAACTAAATGAGAAAAAAGATATAAAACATTGCAGAGTTAGTGTGGAAACCTTTATGTTATTAAACTACTGCATTCTGAAATAAAGTAATTCTTGCAGAGCAGAAGTCAAACTTTGTGATCCTGATTCCCTAATTTCTACTTTCCTGTAGTGAACAAGCCTAACATGCAGCAGTTGGGAAGAATTACCAGCCACCTTCAGGTATAGATTCTGATTGTCATGCAAGTCTTCGTGATTTATTACTACAAAAAGAATCCCATAACTAACACTTAATTTCTAAATTAGCATTCTCTGTTTGTGTTCCGTAGTAAGTAGGGTTGGACTCCAGTAATAAAGAAAAATACAAAGAGCAAAACTTAAGCAGTAATTAAAGTAGAAAATCTGGAAGCCAGTTTCACAGCTAATATATTTTTAATAATTTATTTTTGTACTGCTATGAGCATATAAAGTACAGGGGTCATTCACTCTGTTACTACTACATATGTGCCTTATTATGTAAGCACAGGAAACAAGGAAGTAGCATTCCTTCTATTTTTGTTATATTTTATCATATTGATTATTTGGGTGTATACTATGCTTACATAGATCCATTTGATACTGGGACTATCTGTATGTATTTCTGTCAGAATACAGTTCTTTTCTGAACCTATTCCTTATGCCTCCTCTTTGTCTACCTCAATAGCAGTACCCCAGGCTAACAAAGCAGCATTGTTAAACTTGGTGGTCTGTTTAAATGGAGCAGCCTTCAAGAAAGAAGTGTCAACACAGTTTTTCAGTTTTAAACATTGAGGAACTCTAACTACCTGGTGTAGGTTTTAGTCATTTGATTATTTAGATGAGAGAATCAAATGGCAAAGGGGACTGAAAGCTACAAATGACAGTCCATTTCTTTTGGTAGATACCCATTCACTCCTGCCTGTGCAAAACTGCAGGTGTAGATTTATGGGAGAAGCTAAGTGGCTTTGGTCTTATTATCACTGCTAAAGAAAACTTGTGCTCTGATTCATTTGGCGGGAAAAGGTTGTGATGCCTCAAGCATATCACTTACTGTTCAGTTACATATCAATTAATGTGCTATGACTGGAATCATCAGCACATGAAGATTCACAGTCCATACTGCAAAGTAAACTGATGCTGCTCATGATCTGGAAATTACATAGCAGCATCAGTAATGATGAGCTAATACATCTTCTGAGATGGCTTCCAGACCTGATTTAGTATCTACACTGTATTGTACTATAGATAAGTATCTCAGGTCAGCATTAATTGAAGACAATGTGCTCATTTGTACAATGCAGAATGGGGCTAGGGAAGCAGGATGAACCATATGCAGGTAAGCACGTGATCCTGGATGCCTTAGAAGACTCTACTTCCAAAAATGTCTGAAAGTGCTACAGAAATTGAAGCAGATAAACAAAGGTAGCCACATATTTTGTTTCATGGTATATACTTAATGTTGATCTGCTTATATTATCTTGTGCCCTTTCAGAACAGAAGTGTAGATTCAGAATGTTCACAGTCTTTGTGCTTTTGAATAGAACATGCTGAAACTGGCTATCTTGAAAAGACTGGCTGTGAAGGCTTACAGCAGCTAAATGGCAGAATGTAATTTCAATGAATGGAAACAGAAAGAACATCAGCACAAAACTGGCAAGGATAGACCAGAGACACTCACCTAAAGCCTACTGAGACCCAGAAAAATAAATGATGTGGGCTTAGCAATTGGAGAACCAGACAAACAGCCTGGATATTCTCCAACAGGAGGGTGATTATATGGCCCATAATGGAATCAAAGAAGAAACCTACCATAATCAGAAAGAGTGCAGGCATGGGCAAATGAAAGCAGCATATCCAGCATTGAGACAATGTCAGACAGCTTGTATAGGCAATGAATGTGTTCATAGATCTCATTCAGTAGTTTACACACTATTCTGAAATAAGACACTGATTTAGTTGCTGCACGGTACATACTGTCACTTTATACAACTTACAGAAATAAAGCAAGTTAATAAAGTTCATACTGCATACATTAGGATAGGAGGTTACTCATAAAATGCAATCATCTCTGCCAGAAGCAAGCAAATGTATAAATTTCTTGGAAGCAATTTAAGATCTTATACCATCATCTCAGATCAAATTCTGCTATCAGACACAAGACACATAGCTCAAATACCAACAGCTCATAAGAAAGCTTCACAAAGAAAATGAACTAAAAATATAGCTATGCAATCAAGTATGTTTTATTAACACATCCAAAGTGACTCGAACTCCCTTAGGCCTTCATGTTAATAAAAACCCCACATGGTTTCTAGAAAGAATTTCCATAAAATGGACATGCAACATTACACTTAGTAAGTCTTCTGAAATAGACAGCAGAGCAACATGACATGCAGCAACAACAAAATACAGAAATATACAGTTCTACTGTAAATGCAAGGAACTTATTAGAAATAATGATTCTGCATTACAAAACTAACGCATTCATTGTGTCATTTTGTGTAGATAATTCACCCATAAAAATTCAGTAAATATGACGGCCACCCTTATTAATAAATGCCTATATATTTTTAATGACATTTAATACAATACACACTTTGTGGGTTTTTTTTCTGTCGCAGGAAGTACACTTGATCAGTTTCACTTTGGATTATATCTGTAAGTAGCCATAACTTAACAGAAAGATAGCTTTAAGAAAACACGTAATTAGCTGTTAATTGGACAAAACAAATGTAGTTAGCAAATATTAAATAGTTTTAAATGGTCTTACAAGTAGGTCATGTGATATATTTCTCTCAAGGACTCCTGACATCTTTCATTCATTTTTATTAAATCTGCTGAAGTGAAGCTATATGTGTTTTTCATTTTAGTGATCTACAGGGAATTCAAACCAACAATAAGAACTTGCCATATTATCAGAAACAAAAAATAGTTTCTAAAAAGAAAACTGGGAACAATACGGGGGGAAAAAAGCAGAAAAACAGTGCCTGGTTTCGTTTTTCCCATATAGATTTCTATGAAAAATCCATATAAGAGAATGGAGTTATCAGCAAGATACATGACTTTATATTTACACACAATGTAATTGTATGTAATTGCACATTGCTGACTACATTAAGTATAACTAGAAATAGGGCAGTTATAAAAACATACCAATTATACCTTCATTTACTTCTAGATATCTTCACTGAAATTATTTTAATTGTTGCTTAAATTACTGTATAATGTGTACTTTATTAATGTACTAAACATTTCATATACATTAAGTATACAAACATATTATGAAAAAACATATCCAGTACAGATACCTTTGTAAATTCTGAAGGAAGTTGGCCATTGGGTAATGTTGAACAATCAACATTCATCTGGATAAAAAATCCACGAGCAGAGCTGAAACTTGTTTTCAATGGTAGGTTGTACTTTTCTGCAAGTTGTGTTATCATACCTACATACCACAAATAAAGATTCGACCCAAATTACATACATGCACGTGCATGCACACAGATACATGTTTGTGTTGGTACAAAGACGCATACTGTTAATGTGATTTATAGGTGTTGAATGTCTCAGGTAAGTAACACGACAAGAGGCCTTAGAAGTGGGTCTTCAGGGAGTTATTTAAGTAACGTATTAATGTAACAAATCTGGCTGCATAAAGCTATTGGGGAAAAAATCAGGTAAGTTCATGTGTTCTTTCAAGACAGTTCATGCATTTGACCAACTCCCAGGTGGGCCTAATTATGGAAAGGAAAGTTTGCTCAAGCACTTAGTGTCAGTGTCTAATCAGGAGACAGAATATGAACTGTAGACTAGGGACTCTCAGTTTTTAAACAGTTCATGATTCTAAGCAATCTTCTTTCCTCAGACTGAGGGTAATGCTTTACATTTGTAATCGCCCCCCTTAAATCCACCTTGTTCCTAGCTGAGAAGATACCACATGGAGGAAACTGTTAGATGATAGAAGAATATATATGGTTAAATCATGCGAATTCTGAATACTACAAAGAGGGTAATAGTGTAGTACTCCTGTGAGAAGAAAGGATGGAGCTACTTAGCAGCGTTTCCCTGCCGCTCATTGCTCTAAGCTTGTCCACTCCCATGTTCTAACCATTCACAACATAGACTAGCAACTTAGGACGTTCTGGATATTGAATCACAGAATGGTTTGGGTTGGAAGGGACCTTTAAAGATCATCTAGTCCAACCCCCCCTTTCACAGGCAGGGACATCTTTCACCAGATCTGGTTGCTCTAAGCCACATCCAGCCTGACCTTGAACACTTCCAATGATGGGGCATCCTCAACTTCTCTGGGCAACCTGTTCCAGCATCTCATCACCCTCATCATAAAAAATTTCTTCCTTAGGTTGAACCTAAATCTACCGTCTTCCACTTTAAAACCATTGTCCCTTGTCCTGTCAATACAGGCTCTGGTAAAAAAGTCTTTCTCCCTCCTTCTTACAAGACCCCTTTACATATTGAAGGTCTCCCTGGAGCCTTCTCTTCTCCAGGCTTAACAACCCCAACTCTCACAGCCTTTCTTCATAGGAGAGGTGTTCCAGCCCTCTGACCATTTTTGTGGCCCTCCTCTGGACCCACCCTACAGGTCCATATCCTTGTGCTGGAGACCCCAGAGCTGGATGCAGTACTCCAGGTAGGGTCTCACCAGAGCAGAATAGAGGGGGAGAATCACTTCCCTCGACCTGCTGGCCATGCTTCTTTTTAGGTAGGCCAGGATACAATTGGCTTTCTGGGCTGCAAGCACACATTGCCAGCTCATGTCCAATTTTTTGTCCACCAGTACCCCCAAGACCTTCTTTGCAATCTATTCATCCCCCAGCCTACATTGATACTGGGGATTGTGCTGACCCTAGGTGCGGGGCCTTGCAACTTGGCCTTGTTGGACTTGCAAGAGGTTCACACAGGCGCACTCCTCAAGCCTATTATGGTCCCTCTGGATGGCATCCCCTTCCTCTAGCAAATCAGCTGCGCCACTCAGCTTGGTCTTGTCTGCAAATTTGCTGAGGGTGCACTCAATCCCACTGTCTATGTCATTGATGAAGATATTAAATAGTATTGGTCCTAGTACAGACCCTTGAGGGACACCACTTGTTACTGGTTTCCACTTGGACATTGAGCCATTGACGGTAACTCTTTGCATGCAGCCATCCAGCCAATTCCTTATGCATCTCATATCCATCTCTCATTCCTTTGTCAAACCCATCTCCCTCCAATTTAGCAACAAGGATGTTGTGGAGGACCGTATCAAAGAGCTTACAGAAGTCCAGGTAGATTACATCAGTATTTCGGTCTTGGAGTCATTTAGAGTTTAATCCAGTAGAGAGGCAAAGAGAAGAATCCCTTCTGCAAGTATGTGGGCTACAGTGAAAACAGGCAAGGGGAACACATCTGTGCACACATTCTGGAATCCTAGCAGCTACCAATTTTGGAAGGTTTAGGAAATAAAAAAAAATAGCATCTGTTCTTTTCACTGTGTACTGTGTGGAATGTAAAACTAGAAGGAAACAGGAAGCTCACAATATATGACAGATGCTAAAGTTTCTGATGTTCTTTTAAGTTTCCAATTACATTGTAAACTAAGAAGATGGTCCTTTAGCTAGAAATCAACATTTTATACTAAGAAAAAGGAGATCCATTCCAGAAGATAATCTTTTTTCTTCTATTTTGACTTCATGATAAACAGGAAGGTTACTAAAGCACAGTAACAGACATTATGTTAAATTCCTTTTGTTCGTATTTTCCAACTCTTAGTAGCTTGGCTAAAAAGTAGTCCATGGATAGATCAAGACTGCTTAAAATATAAAGAACAAAGAAGTCAAGAGAAGCTAAAACAAAGATTTACATGTTTTATGCAGAATGTTTTAGTTGGATTAATTCTGTTACGTTACTTTAACTGTTTTGTACTTCTAGAGGATAAGGAGCAACAGAGTTTTAAATAGAGGAATCACAACATAATTGTTCAACTTCATTAAAATAAAACTGAGTTTTTATCTACAAAATGAGAATCTCAATATCTATCTCAAAAGTTACTTCAGTTACTTATCAATGACAATCAGTTTATACTAACACTAAATACTTTTTACAAACGAGTTTATAATACATATGATTACATGGCTTCTATATGCCAGGTGCAACATACTTTGAACTCCAAATAAATAAAAATCTTGGTTTAGAAATACCTGCTATGTCATCAACAATTTCTGTGTATGTTCTACGAGCTATGTCAAGGAATTCATTGATGTTAGGCTTAACAGCATAACATTTCTGGGTCCTCATACTCAGACATCCTTTTGTGTACCTTGTATCATCATTAATTACAGTTGTAATCTTTCCAAGTATAATTTGGAATCTGCAATATTAGTTGTATTGCTAATTAGCTACATAATACTTTATGATTTTTATTTGCAATATCATCCCAAAATTACAAATAAGAGTATTACACATAATTGAAACAGTTCTCTACTGTTAAAACCAAACACTAAATTTCATGTCTATTTTCACCTCAGAATGAAGTATGACTATACCCAAGTCTGACCAAAGATATCATTCAAATCTTTGGGAGACAGAAATTATATCTCAAATACACAGGCAACAGTTGGTTTTCGCACTATTATGGGGACTCTAGGAAACCACTACTTCAGCCTTTTCAGAATTATTTCTAATGGAGTGCAGTTCATCAGCAATTGCAGTATCATAGCTAACTTTCTGTTTTAATTTTTTCCCTGTTGTCCTGGTTTCAGCTGGGATAGAGTTAATTTTCTTTCTAGTAGCTGGTATAGTGTTACCTTTTGGATTCAGTGTGAGAAGAATGTTGATAACACACTGATGTTTTCAGTTGTTGCTAAGAGATGTTTAGGCTAAGTCAAGGATTTTTCAGCTTCTCCTGCCCAGCCAGCAAGAAGGCTGGAGGGGCACAAGAAGTTGGGAGGGGACACAGCCAGGGCAGCTGACCCAAACTGGCCAAAGGGATATTCCATACCATGTGATATCATGCCTAGTATATAAACTGGGGGGAGTTGGCCAGGGGGGATTGCTGCTTAGGAACTAACTGGGCATCAGTCAGTGAGTGGTGAGCAACTGCATTGTGCATCACTTGTTCTGTATATTCCAATTCCTTTTATTATTATTGTCATTTTATTATTGTTATTATTATCATTGTTAGTTTCTTCCTTTCTGTTCTTCCTAAACTGTTCTTATCTTAACCCACGAGTTTTACTTGTTTTTTCTGATTCTCTCCCCCATCCCACTGAGGGGGGAGTGAGTGAGTGGCTGCGTGGTGCTTAGTTACCAGCTGGGGTTAAACCACAACACCTGTATTTGTTTGTTAGTTGAAAATCAGAATTTTTGACAATTAAAATCAGCTTTTAGGCAAAAGAATTGAGCTACACCTGTAATTACAAATAAGCAAAGATGCAACATCTTTAATGATACATTCTTAAGATGAGAGTTTCTAACACACTAGCTAAAATATTATGATACACACCTTGTATCTTCAAGGGAATTGCAATAAGCCTTTAGCAGCGGTGTGTTACAGCTTTTTAAAGCAGCCTGTTGAAGATTAAAATATGGACATGAACAGTTACTTCTGTTTTGTAGCCCTTTTAAAGGACTGAAAGTTCTTAGAGTCACTGAGTCTTATTAGCAGTTGCATAAGCAGCTTACAGAATCTGAGCAGGAGTTTCAGTTAAATGTTTGTTATAAAATCAATTACTCAGGTAATGGTAGGAATCCAGTTCTTAAAGAGTATTAGACTCAAATGCGTATTTTCAATTGGCTTAAGAATTAACAGACTAAGTTGGTGCTATTGCGTTCTGCAAGATATAAAGTAAAATTTTTTTTTTTTACTCAATGATCCTTATTGGTCCCTTCCAACTTGAGATATTCTATGAAATTTAACAAACTGCACTGTATAAAAATAAGGACAAAACAGTCTGTACTTTACAAAAAAAAAATGACAGCAACAACTTACTTTTAGAGGCTCCACAAGTTCTAGAGTATGCTTCAGGTAGATTAAATTAGTTATTTTTGATTCAGCAGTTTTAACCTGTTGAAAAGTTTTACAAATATTGGAGGTATTTGTATGTCTGCCTGTTTAAAAAAGTACTTAAGAAGTAGCAGAACTCGTACTGTTAACTGTAACAGGTTTATACTTTTAATGAAAACTGCTAAAATACTTTAAGCTCACTTTGACAACTCGATGCATAAGTGCATTAAAAAATGTCTACCTACATTTTACATTTCCTACTGTGATAGTTTGCCCCTCAGTAGCTAATATTTTCATGTCTGCACTGATAATGATTGACTCTGAGAACACTCTAACCCAAGCCGTGAAAACTTCTTTGAATCTTCTACATATACATAGCTCTATACAAGCTATACATAGCTTGTAGACTCTTTCAAAGTGAATACATTATGCATCATAATTAAGAAGCAGAGCCCTTTTCATAAATGCTGTTAAACACAACATAACCCAATTTGGTTGACTTATCTTTGGTTAATGTATTTATATCCTTAAACATCTGCCCATGTAATTAAAAAAAATCCAGTACGCTTAAAAATTTTGCTTGCAATAATGACTGCTCTTCAAAATGTCTTGTCCACATACACATTCTACCTTGTTTTGTATGCCCCATTGATCTTTATGATAAAGAATTTTGCTGCTGCTATTAGGGCATAGCATATGTACCACATAGCATATGCAGTACATATGCACTGTGAGAGAGGATTTTAAGAAACCAACATAGATAACCACATTGTTTTGTTCCTTAGAAAACCTAGTGTCAGTTTTCTACATGAACATAGGTGTATGACCCTGTGTGAAATCTCTTCTCATTCGTATATGATAACTCTTCACTCTTGTGGTAGAGGGCACCTCTTGCCTTATCTTACCTTCTATATAAAGTTTTTTTCTGTAAAAGATAGGACTAAACAATGCAAAATGTATGAATGGAAGAATCAGAATCTGCAAATAAACGTGGGGTCCAAGTCCCACGATGGAATCGGACATCAAAAGGACAGATAGGGTCATATGTGAAGAACTGGTATCTTGTAATGGAATGTACCTTTGCTAAAATAGTTCTTATAGGAACTTTAACTGAACTGGTGTTAAAACCGGATCTTTGTACCTGCTGCACTTTAGTGTCAAAGGGAGAAAATGAATGAATACAACCATAGTCGATAACTCTTCTACATAATGTTACTTCTTTATGATCCATTAATAACTAAAATGCAAGCCTATCCTTTACAGCATCTGAAATTAATTTGTCCACAGTCGCTCTAGTATGTAAAGCATGACAATTCAGAGAAGCGGTTGACTTTGTTTTTGTGCTAGAGACTTAAGTCCTACAGATTGAGGTGCTGTGTCAGTGGATCAGCCCTAGTTTAACTCTTGTATTTCCTGGAAATTCATTTAAACCAAAAATATTGGTACCTTCTCCCTGTGAGAAAAGGAATCCATCTGTCACATACCTGGAACTTCAACAGGCACAGCATCTATTGAATTTGTTCTTCACATGGGTGACCAAGTAATCCAGAGCAGGTGGTCCTCATTTCCACCAAAAGCTGGATGTTGATCCAACTTCTAAGGATCCTTCACGATTGAGGCAAGAGGGTCGTCTAAGCAAACCTGGGTTTTTTTTTGTCCAGATACCTTTAATTTGCTTATATATGCAGATTTCATAAGAGGAAATACTTGATTTCACCAATGACATCATTTTTCAGGTAACACATCTCAGCAAGATTGTCAGTTGATGGTTCTCCTTACGATGAGAGAATGCTCATGTTGAAAATACCACTCACACTTCTAGTGACTGAAACAAGGCTTTTCAGATAAGCACCTCATCTATCAACTGGTGGAACATTTTGCAATGAAAATTTTTATGGGGAGTGGCAGTGAAACATACTGAATGGGTTAATCTAGCCTTTGATTAAAGCAACTGAGTTAGCACTTGAATGAACATGTCTGTTGCATGAATAGAATGCTCTGCTATATTGGCAGCAGTCAAGATTCAAAACACTGCAGTTAAAGTTTGGTGTACATAGTCCTATGTATACATAAAGGCATCCAGTATGACAGTTCTAGTCATACAGCTGATCTTTCATTCATGTTACAGATCTCTACAAGGAAGCCTGGGAGCAATAAACATTCAGCTTTTTGGGTATGTCATTAAAGAAATTTATCTGCATTTATTACAGTCCTGCTGGAGTCTGTACCTGGTTTCTTTAAGTGGCATTAGACAAGTAATTTATCTAAGCAGGTAAGTCAGCATGTGAGAAGACACTGAGAGGTGAAAGAGTTGTAAATATCTATGATGCTGGCATACCAGCATAAACACAGGCAAGTGTAAGCTTCAAAAGCATTGGCAGAAATATCCTACTCAAGTACAGTAGGCAAATATAACTTATAATGGAATGGTTAAAATATGCTTAGTAGAAAAAAGCTGAGGTTCAGTTATGTCAAGCTCACTATGGTTAACAGTTGTGTCTGGTCTCAATCAAGATCCAGTAGTAAGCTACAGGTATTTAACCTGTTCTGATACTTGTATTGCATGTGTTAATGTACAGATTGATATACAAGTCAGAGACCAATGAAAAAAAAAATCTTCCGGAAAAAAAATAAATCTTTCTTTGAAACATGTTAATAGTCACTAGTGGGGAGAGAGCTTTTATACCCCCTTCAGCAATTTTTGTTTACAAACTAGCTAAGAACAGGAGTTGACCTCCCATCTAACAATGACACATTAGCACACTGAAGGAAGAGAAACCTTAATTAATCACAACTATCTCCTGGTTAAAAAATGTTACAGCATGAGTTTCAAGGCAAAAGATTAAATCTGTCTTGAGCTCCTAGAAGACTTCAAAGGGGAAATTCACTGCAAATACTGAGGAGGAAAGCAGGGTTCTAAGGAACTTGAATCTGAAGGTATATTCAGTAATTCTCCCAAAGGTGATCTGTCACAGAAGCCTTCTCTGTTGGTCAAGTTCCTGAATGCACTCTAATGGATGCAACATGAGGCCTAAGGTGCTCACGCAGACTGAAACCATGGCTGCCACTGTCAAGTGGATAAGGGATAAAATACCTTACTGCTGAAGCCTTCACATAAGCAGATAAAGTACTGCTTGTCTTTCAACTGAACTATGTTGTTGTAAGCATTTATAGCTTTATTGTCTAGTTATGCTTCTATGAATAAATGCTTTTATCAGCATTTCATTTTGGTCCGCCTTGTAAAATGTGTGATTTAAGGTAATAGATAAGAGCAGGGCACTCTTTTAATCCACAACACAGGACCCTGAGAAAACTTAAGAGTAATCAATTCTCCAAGACATTACTTATTCCTTGCATTCAAAGGTTAACAGAGAAGCATGGGTCAAGTTGAGAACTGGATGCAGAAGGGACTTCCAGACGGTATTCATAACCTAGATCTGTCTCTGTGCTTGAGACGTAAGGTTCTCTGCTTACGAGAACAGTCAGTGTAAGGGAAACTTCTGTCTCATTTGGTACTGCTTATGCTGTGGAAGCGAGTATATTGTTTTCTGTCAGGTGGTTGTTGTTCAGAGGAAACACTTAACTCCTGCATGAAAAAGTTGCGCTTAGCTTATACGTCTGTATCTTGGAAACGAACAGGTAAGTCCCACTTCTGGCTTTGTATGTTTACACAGTTGACTTAGTAATTGAATACAGATTTAAGTTTGTCTGTATTATAAGCACAGCTGAGCAAAGTCAGAGTGCTTCTTAAGAGCCTTTTTCAAAATAATTTTTCAGGCAATAAACACTGATTTCTATTAATTTGTCTTATATAAAAACTAAGAAATTCTTTAATTTCTAGTAAGAAAGATGCTTAATTTTCTTTAGGCTATCAAAAATTGTATTAAGCTCCAAAACCAAGAGAGTAAATTTCTGTTATACACTTTTTCCTTTTATGCTGATGTGAAGAAAATTCCTCTCTCTCATTCTAGTACTGTTGAATAGGATGTACACTTATGAAGAATAAAGGTGGGGAGTGATGAAAAAGTAAACATTTTTGGAAGTCAATTTGCATAAATTAAGATAAATGCAATATTGAAGCAAACCCAAATTTTTCTAACATTCTCCTACGAGAATCTTCTACTGCTGTAAAGATACATTCTCCATCTATGATAACAGTATTCCATGTCTTTTTAAGGTGCAGACTTTTTCTTATATCATGCATATTTCTAGATATCACATTTATATATTGCATGTTATAGCCAGATAACTGATCATCTAAGGTATATTTCGAAACATACTGTATCCTGCTTTGGAATTTGTACCAAAACTGAAAGTAGTTGTTCTGTATCCAGGAATTTTGAGATAACTGTAAAAAAAAAGTAAGCAGATCAGAAATTGAACTGAAATTGTAATAAATTTTTTTTTTTTAATGCACACAATTACTTAGTGATACTTATGCTAATCTTTTTCTTTCACTCTATCTTCAAAAATTATTTACTAAGGAAAAAAAGCAGGTTAAAAATAGCTGCTATCTACATTATTTTGTCATAGCTATACTTACTACACCTAAGCATGCAGTGATAATTGTACAGGTGGACATATCAATTAAGCAATATTCTTTGTTAGGTTGAATCATATTTCTCTTGTGATAACGATTAAGATTACACAATCCAACTTCAGGTGGACTAACTCATACTCTGGTATTGTTGGGTTTTTTTTTTACATTTGTCTGGACCACTATGTTTTATGAAGCAACAGAAAAAGATATGCATACACAACAAATATTACATCAGCGATGCCTTTATTTGGTTTTAATATATACATTATGCGTATTTGTATACTTCCAATATAGTGCATATCTAGCCATAGAAGTAAAGAGGACAAACTCAAATTCTTTGAAAAAGTTATTGGCTCACTGACTTCTATCCACTTTATCAGAGAAATTAACTTTTCTTAGCAAAATACTTGAGAAAAATATCACTATCATAATGAAGATTACTTCAAAAAATTAAGTGTCCACTATATAAGTGTCACCAGACAAATCATAAAAAAAATACTTTTCAAACATATTGAGTCACACTGTATACTTTCATGGATTAGAAAAAATGTTTAAAAAGAAATATAATACTATGTATTAAAAAATAAACTACTACCTGCTTGAAGACCAAAAAAGAGCTCCTCATCCTGGAGTAATTCCTGAACACAGTCCAGTCTCGTGTTAATTGTTTCGGCATCAACTAGTGGCTCCAGGATATTGGATCTAAGTCTTCGACTTCCACCTGGAGTTTTAGTGTAATTTAGGATGCCAAAAAGCGTGTGACCATTCCTTTGAAAACAAAATAGATGTGAAGAATACACTCACAAAAATAAAGATGGTAAATGTCAAGTGATATTTCCAGGTAAGAGTCTCCTACAAATTTGAGGCATGCTTTTGGATGCTTAGTACCTCTCTATTTGCCACCTATATTATATGAACTACAGCAGTTTAGAAAGTCAGGTAACTTAATATTAGTCCTCATTATATCATTTTCCAAAGTATAGAGATACATTTGCACTCCATATTTTTCTCATTTTTTGTAGTAGTATTCCATTCCTACTGCAGTAGTTCAAGTTCATATTTTTCCTCTCAATTGAAGTAATTAAAAACAAACCCTACAAAAGGAGACAAATTATAATCTGAGATCAAATACTAATCAGAACACTTTCACTAAAATACCTTTCTGAAAATGTTTTAAAATACTTAGAAGTCCAAGAGAGAAATAAGCTTTGATTTTATTTTTTTAAAGGACTGACAGTCAATACAGGAGCCAAATAACATGCTTATGATTTCTAAATATTGTTTTCATGTTCATGGCTTCTACGTGTTACACATCCCAGGGCCTCACACTTAAGGGTTGATTGTATCTTTAAAATAAACAGTCTACAATATTTACATGTAGTACACACCTAAACAGTTTTAGAAACCAGAAACCTTCAGCGCTATTGGCTTCAAAGGCCGCCAGTGAAAACACTGGGGCCATATAAACATATTGATTGAAAACAGAACTTGAATAGGAAGAAATCTGATACAAGTATACAAAACACACAGCATAAAGATAGAGAGATAGTACAGAAACTCCCGAAATACCATGGTATAAAAGAACAAAGCAATAGTCAATAGAATTAAAAAAGGGCAAAATTCAAACCCAGTTTTATTAAGAACATATTTACCATAAGATGCAACTCATGACAACACTTAAGGGGAACTCTACATTTGGGATAATATCCACACTGCCTACCTTTAAGCAATTGAGGGTTCATTTCTGTATACAGTAAATGAAGAGAGACAAGTCCCTCCAGAATTAGTACTGGCATAAGAACTCGATTTAGGTGTTTCTGGTGTGTGCCTGTACTATTAACTTTTACCTGTTAATATCTGATACAAAGATATCTAACCAGGCTTTAGCGGTAAGATCTATGTAATGAAAATAGCTCTGTGTGGTCTGATTCAAACTTGCTACTGGGTCAGCAAAAATTCTGCAGCAATAATGCTAAAAAAAAAATAATCTTAAAGCAGTTTACTGTTGCTCAGTTCCTCCTGTGACCTCCTGCTCCTCAAAACCATCTGTGGAATTAGGAGCAGCTTTTGGCAAAATATTGCTCTGAGGGTACCAATCTTAGAGTGGATGGCTCCTGCAGTTACGTATGAAGCAATGGAGCAAACAAGGAGGAACTGGGGGCAGTGCACGACAGATGAGCAGAAACTATAGTTACCTCCCACTTCTGAAGAACACATCTGTGTACTCTGCGATCCCGACAAAAATTTCAAAAAAGAAAAAAAAAAAAAAAAAAAGCAGTGGCAGAATGGTAAGGACAATTGATCTAGTCAAGGATGTCCTTGCCAACAGCAGGGAGGTTGGAACTAGATGATCTTTAAAGGTCCCTTCCAATCCAAGCCATTCTATGATGCTATGACATCTCTCCAAGTGGAAAGCTCTTACGAGTAATACTTGGAGAGTGAAGAATCTCCAGGCTCCCCTTTCTATATCAGGGTGATGAGTGGACTTCTAAACAGAGGTGGATCTCGGAACTTGGCAGGCAGCAAAGTGCAAGTTCCAAGTCTTTTGCTTTATAACCAGAAGCATAGCAGTCTTGAGAAGGTAAGCCTTGCAGCTTCTTCTGCCTAGAAGACAAGTAACTCCTGGTGAAGGAAGTGCTCCAAGCATTGTTTTCACTGTGGAGAACTACCATGCAATCAAGTACCACATTGCACATGACCATCATTATAGAAATTACTTTGTTTGCCACTGTTCCTTAGAGCTAAAGGAAAACAAACCAGCCTTTCAAGCCTGGAGTGTTTAGCTTGTGTAAAATGAATAAAACCTAGGCATTTTAATTCAACATAAGTAACTTCTTGCAGAAATGTTGCCTCTTTCATTCCACAATCTGTGAAAACTTGCATCAACATCATAAGTTTGAATAAAATATAGACATCAATGTAAAGATGGCTATGTATCATCTCTTCCCACAACTCACTTGTAGGATTTCCTATCCTAGAAATTTTGTGCTGAATTGTAATGCATTTCTCTGTCCAAATGTTTTTTTAAAAGCTCTGAATGGTATATACGTTCTGTCATACAGAAATAAATAAAATGGTCAGCTCTAACACAAACGTCAAGGAAACTTGGTGAAATATAACTCTATAAAAGTGTAATTTGTAAACTTAAATATTCTTACCGAGAATCTCTGTTATTAATTACTAGTTCAAGATTTTGCGCTGATGATGAATCTATCATAGCTGTTTTCTCACTCCCCTGGAAACGCACCTTGAGTGATTTAGGAGCATAAACTGAATTTTGAATAAATTCAACATATTTTAGCAAAGCTGCAGCAGCTGCAAGACAGTAATACCTTGGAAAGAAACAATCTTTAATTAATGTTGAATAGTGCTATTTAAATTTCACAAAAACAAGCTCTGCACTACAGAAATCACATTCACACTTCTGCTTGACATCTACTGGGATTGATAGCACTGAAAAAGCAGTATGTTTTAAGTACACACTAACCCATGTATAATGCACATATATGCATGAAAATAAAATATTCATGAATGTTTGAGACTCTGTACACTTGACACCCCACACTATATAGCTGGTATCGTGAACATATATATTTCAGTAGTTACACGTGGCTTGAAACGAAGACCCAGGTCACCAAGTAACACTACTTAAAATTGTTGATACAGAGAAAACATTTGCTGAGGCCAGAAAGAAAGTCAATCATAGCTGTTAGGTTGGATCTTTAAGGACAGAATGAAAAGGAGAAAGTGGAAAGTTGTGAAAACTCAAAAAAAAAAAAAAAAAAAAGTCTAACAGGCTTTCTATTTAAGTTTCTAGATGTATCAGAAACACTGGAGGGGAAAAATAAAACAACAGCTCTATGATTTTCTAACTTTCGCAACAAGCCACAGACTTGTGTACTAAGTATGTAAAAAGCTGTTAAAATCTTATCTGGATACAGTATGCTTTTTCCTCATTTAAACATACTTTGATTGAACCTCCATGAAAATGGTGCTGAATTCAGACGCACACAATTGTTCTATGTATTCCAACCCCTTTGTTTCATTGAAGTATTTTCTTTGGACAGTTGTAAAAGTCACATTCTGTGAAGATGGGGAGAAAAGCACATAGTTGAAAAAGTTACAGATTTTTTCATTAGACAGACTTCTCTATTTTTCTAGTGGTATGTGTTTCCAAGAAAATCTATCAACAGATTCATCTATCAACTGATTCAGCAATCTGTCTTTGTATAAGTATTAATTCTAGCTTATTAGCACAAGCCACGCTATTGTCACTCATCTTTCCTTCTCTGTGCTAATGAATATGTATAAAAAGGCTCATGCTACCATTTTGAGGAAATTAACATAGGCTTTTTCTTGGATATTGCTTTTCCTCTCAAGAATTAGCTACTCCAAATTTTGAATTTAACCTGGGGATTAATCTATCATAGCTGTTTTCGCACTCCCCTGGAAATTTGGTTAAATTTAATGATTTTTCAGGGAGAGTTATTTTCATGCTAGCATCGATGCTCACATTCAAATTATAGTTCTCCCTTGCCAAGGTTTAAGCCCAAGGGATCGTTATCAAGCCTTCAGTGGTAAACAGGGAATAGAGACATGCAGGTCTATGTAACTGAATGTGTGCGATGTGCAAGTGATTTATGTACGAAAAAGAGGAGAGAGGTCAGGAAGTAGAAGAGGACTCGTGAAGAAGCTATCAGCAGTGCAGCCATGGAAGCAATTCAGTAATACAGTTTTTAAAAGTTCTGAGGCTTTAATACTCATAAATTACATATATTAGTTCATCTCACCCTCTTTTACCCTGCTAGTGCCCTTTTTCCTATTCTGTGATACATTAGCCCCATCTATTTATCAGGTTGAGAAAACAAAGGAGCAAAGGAAAATGCTTGATTTTTTCATCTCTGAATCTTTCCTAGGTTCAGTATTTCTCAAATTACTTCAATGCCACAAATACAAAACTTTTGTCTTTAATCAGTAATATACTTATCTCTATAATTGTCAGGATTAAAACTAGCAGCATTGGAGCTGCATTTAGATTATTCTTTACCTTGGTATAATTAGGCCTGAAAATCACAGAAAACACAAAATCTGACTGCATTTAAGGTTTTAGAAGTTGTGGAAAACTCTCAGATCAGCAAAGTGATCAACAAGAACTCTAAAATATGGAATGAAATTTAAGAGTTTACCTTGAAATGTTCTGTTATCAGACTGAACAATTTTGTTGTGTTCCCTGCATCACAAGCAGTGTTTGACATTATTATTTCTAGTGGTGTTAAAATCTTGAGTTTAGTAACAACCTGAACAAAAACCAAATCAAAATAATTAAATAAAAATCCACATATAATCTAAAATATTTTTACATGGTAACGAACCAGCAACAAAGAATTACAGAATCCTTGTATTTTAAAATCACAGTTCCAGTCTTGTAAATAAAGACCAAATTTTCTGCTAACTTCTACACTAATGAGTCAAATTTATCTGTGTCTATACAGGTATATAAATATACATGGAACTAAATTTAAAAAAAAAAAAAAAAAAGGTATCTATCCCGTGTTATTTAAACACAGAAAAATGCTTGTCGTCAAAGAAAGAGATAAATATCCAAAACTACATTCCATGGCTATGATGGGAGAAGGACTTAATTTTCAAGAGATGGCAGCTTTCTAGGCTTGCAGCTATAAAGTTAATGGTGCTCTGGAAGATAAAGAAATGCAACGGGCCTGAATATTAATAATCTTTTGATTGAGACTTGGTTTAGACTTTGTTCTAACCTCCTCTTATAACATTTATCTCAGTCTTACCTTTTTCAATATGGCTTAAAATGTGCATATTTAAACCAGTTTTGCTTTGATTATGTTACACACACCTGCTGTAGGGATTTAAACTACACTATATGCTTTTCTATTTGTTTACTGTATAAGAAAAGACAAACATCATTATGCATTTACACTCATTTGTATCATCATCCACAAATTCTCAAGGGAGAAACATGAAGAAAACCAGACTATATTTTACGTGCTTAGAAGTTAAGATGTGAAAGAAGGGACAGATAACAACGGAAAGGTGAACAAGCATAAAAAAAATACACAGAATAAATCATCTAAGGGTATTGGGGGGTAGGAGGGAGAGCTATCGCCACCCGTTATATCTGATAATCATTAGGAAGTTTTTTCAGAGGCATCACAGTTAAAGCAAACTTTGAGGAACTTAAATAATACAAGAAAACTTTACTGATTTAATTTACAGAACATTCAAAAATAAAAGGGTGCACAAGAAAAAGAAAATACAATAAGCTTGATATCAATCACTAGCAAAACATGGATAGTGACACTGTAAGAAAACAGCTGATCAGCAGATAGACAGCATTGTTAAAGGCGTTAGAAACTAAGATAAGAAACTAGGCCATGTAGTGCTTTTGGGAAAAGTAGTTGAATACTAGCAGCTCTTCCGTTTTTTGGTTCTGTTTTGGTTTGGTTTTTTTTTTTTTTTTTACTGGATGGTCAATACAGTATCAGGTATGCCTACAGAATGGAGAACTCCGTAACCTAAATGGAAAATTAGGAAGATATGTGTACAAATAAAAATGCCATCTTTTAGAATGGTAAGGGAGGAAAATACTGAACAATCTGGCCATGGCCTGACAGGCGGTCATAGAAGATGTAAACGTATCAAGATATAAGTCTGAGTAACGGAGAAGAGAGTCATGTTATCAGAATTTGAAGACAAAGTATGAGACTTAAGAGAAGTAATTGTATTTTATCATTAAATTCAAGACAAAACTGAAAGTAAAGGGTTGGGGGAGGAGTTTGGGCAGCTAAAATACTTCTCAGTTTGAGAAAGGTAAATTTCATGGGACAATAATACAGTTCTTAACCCTGACACAGTAGAACAGGGGGGACTCTAAACACATCTACTGCTTGCTAAAAAGAAAGCCTTTTACTCTTAGAAGTAACTGTAATCTTCATGAAACCATTAAAATTAGTAAACAATTTCCATAAAAATAATCTGAAGTTTCCTTGCAGAATTCTCATCTTACCATTCTTTTGATTACATGGGACTTTTTCTTCTAGGTACAAGCAAATCAATTTTTCACTTTCAAACCTTTAAGTGAATTGTTATTTAAGTCGCCACATCGTCATTTGAATGTCTACATTTTCTCATGCACCCACATTTTCAAGGTGCACATCTGATTTTAATTTTTAGTACTGTGTATTACAGAAGTATTTCTGCAGCTGCCAGGTTCAATATGTACTTATGTGTGTTAAGACCAGGATAAGCTTTAAAAGCACTAATGATCGAAGAAAATGACATTATACAACATATATATTAGTAAATAGATTTGATAGCTGTTTATATTCTGAGTCATGTCTACTTATTCTCCTAATTAAACTTAGTTTTTATTTCTTTGAATATTGTAAAGATGCTACAAGCCACATTATTTTCTAGCATGCATACCTACAACAAAACCATTAAATAAGATGTTTTATTAATGGTGGTGTTGCATAAAGCAGAGAGATTACTCTCCAAATTAATGCAGAGTATGCAGTGCTGGTAGGCAGAACACTTGGTTGTAAATTGAATGAATTTCATTTCAAACTGAGAAGGAATATTTATGCCACCATACAAAGCTAGCCCTAGAGTTACCCTCCCTCCCTCCCCTCCATTTATGTAGTTCTGCTCTCAAGAGTTGTTTGATGAAAAATATTTGCAAGTTCTACTACCATATATTGCCCAATGCTCTTCAAAACAAGGCATCTCACTTCCACATAGTTCAAACACACTATTTTTTGCAGAAAGGCTATTTTTCTGTTGCAAAACATTCTTTCCTCTTTAGCTAAAATCTGCGGCACAGTAACGAAAATAGCAGTCCTTTCAACATTGAGTATTTTCTAGAAGTCACTACTTTCACTTTTGAGAAATTTCTTTTACAGACTAAAAATTTAATTTCCCATTAGTCATAAGCTTTTTTAAGAAAGAAAGTCACAATAATTAGCCTGTAAGGGATACAGCAATTAAGTATGCAACAATACCTTGGCATAAGTTGTATTGTCTGCAAACTGTGATAATATCACCTCAGGATTTTTTAAGTCAATACTGGCCATTCCTACTTCACCTCTGGCAAGGCCTCTTCCTTCTACTACAGCTACAATAACCGACGCAACAGTATGAGCAGAGACTGCAGATGAGGATGTAACTGTAAAACAGTCGCATATATTCAGTTATGAGCCACTACTATACATTCACAGAATCATACTTTGACGTTCCAGGTGATATATGTGTTTATATTCCCATATCCATGGAAAGCCCTTTTAATTTATGAAACTTAAAAATCAGAAACCCTGGTTGTTGAACTCTTTACTTGCCATACCATACAGACAAGGCACACTTTCCAAAGCATGAACATCATACTTTTTTAATGTAAGACTGATTGAATGCATTCATTTAAGATTGTCAGAACTAACCACATAGCAAGTGAAAATACAGTTTCTGAGTCACTATCTCTGTACTAAACAAAAAAGATGTTTAGTACATGCCAAAAGGCAGGCTATTATTAACATTTCCCATTTTAAATTCAAAACGATTCATAGCTATTACCGCTAGTTAAAATCAGGTGTATTAATTGCAGAGAGATACTGTAAGTTAATATTCCACAAAAAGCACAACTCTGATCGAGGTGGCTTAGATCTCATCAAGTTAGGGGAAACAAATGTCTTTTTTTTTTTTTTAATATATATATATTTAATCTGATTTTACACTAAACTTACTAAACTATTCTAAAATATATAAATTTATATATATCTACAGTATGCTTGAGACCAAATAATTTGATTTTCATTTTGGTGTTTTCTTTTTAAAAAACACTTTTAGTATCTTAAAATTGGTTTGGCTTAAATTTTCCCAAATATAATCACAAACTCAACTAATCTCATCTCCTTCTTCAAATATCCAGGTATCTCTCCAAGACACCCCTTAAAAAGATTAAGCGTTAAAAATTAAGAATACAGCTCCTTAACAGGTCTTCCTTTCTGAAGACCCTAAACCTCATTTTCTTATCAGGTCTCTTTCTTTTCCCATGTAGATAAAACCACCAACCCAGCTGCTCTAGCAATTTGCCCAACATAATAGAGCAGATCTACTTCGGGATTGTACTACAGACCTACAATAAACCTGACGTTTATACCTAAACTGAACTCTATAGACCTCTGATTCCTAATCTCATGTCATTCAGATCCAAATAGCTAATCTAAAAAATGGGGCTATTTTGTGTTCAACCATGGTTTACTGCAGTATAGTTGACTGGACATTCCTTCATCTCACTCCTCCCACACCGCTTCATACAGTACTGGACTTTATATAGCACCGAGTTAAAAACCAACTGTCTTCTAGCACTACTGTTTTCCCTAGATATGACATTTAACTAATGGGGTGATGCCATTTCAGTTCCATGTACTGAACTTCTTTCAATCTATGAAAGATCAAAAATATGTATACAGTGCTTCTTTTAGTGTCTCAGCTAATTTTTGCTTCATGTTTGCAAAATGGTGTTACATTCTTCCAAATTCTATTGGAGAAGCTACTAATGTGTTTTGTTTGGAAATCTGTGACCAAAGACTGTGAGACCGTGCTATTCAAATGAGAAAATGTGTAACTTGCTGAGCAATACTGAAATAATTTAATTACCACTCTATGAAAAGCAGCTGCTACATACACTTTGGTATAACTTCTCAGACAAACTGGAAAAATCTTCATGATCTCAATCTTCTCAGCTTTCAGCTGAAAGCCAAACTAAACCTTACAATAGCTGAATTGAACAGATTCTTCACTTAATCCTTCTTGAATTCACTAAATGTTCAGAAGAGATGCCATTATTAAATAACTATTAAGTCTAAAGTATTCAAAGTAAGAAAAATACCTGCATATACAAAGCATGCCCCATTTACACTTTCAAAAACATCTAAACAGTATTGGATTTTGATAGCACAGACATATTTACTGATCTGAAACACCAATAAACTCTACCTGCTTCATAGTGATTATTTACATTCTCTTCCACCATTACCTTCCCTTGTTCTTCACAGAATTTGCTCTCAAAAAGCAATGGAATAAAAGTATTCTCAAAACAGAACAATCCTGCTGAGAAGGCATAATACACCAAACCTGCCCTTTTCCTCTGAGTAAACTCAATTTGTACCCCAAGAATCAAAACTAATCCTACTAGGGATCGGGAAAGGTAAGATCAGAATCAGAGTTTATCTAAGAACTTAGTATTAAAAGGCTGTTTGAATTGCAACTGGCTACCACTTGAGCAAAATCTTTGATGCTGCACACAACCGAGTCTGAACCTTCATTTATTCTACCTATGTTCTGTAGGCCACAAGACGTCAGCAACAGCATTCACATAAAGTTTCATCTGAGGCCTGCTGAAAATGTAATTGTTATTCTGAATCTTCTACTCGGAATAACCCCTGGCCCATCAGCAGCAGCTGATTACAATATTAACTCTTCTTTAAAAACAACCAAAAGGTGAAGTTAATAAGTATTTCACTTTAGGTATGGTAATTACAAAAATTTTATTTGGAAGACAGTTAGTTTTTCAGTTTGTCACACTAAAAAAAATACAGTGACCAACCAATGCTCTTCAGAATGTGATACTCTGGATACGCTGTCTTCAGTACAGATCAGTGCAAGATTGATCAAGGAATGTCACATACAATACAGCAAGCATAAACAAATATATAGACGTGCACACACACAAACATAGAACCATAGAATCACGGAATCATTTAGGTTGGAAAAGACCTTTAAGATCAAGTCCAACCATTAACCTAGCACTGCCAAGTCCATCACTAACCCATGTCCCTAAGCACCACATCTACATGTCTTTTAAATACCTCCAGGGTGGTGATTCAACCCGTTCCCTGGACAGCCTGTTCCAATGCTTGACAGCCCTTTCAGTAAAGAAATTTCTCCTAATATTCAATCTAAGCCTCCCCGGCACAACTTGAGGCCAATTCCTCTTGTCCTATTGCCTGTTACTTGGGAGAAGAGATGGACCCCTACCTCGCTACAACCTCCTTTCAGGTAGTTGTAGAGAGCAATAAGTTCTCCCCTCAGCCTCCTTTTCTCCAGGCTAAACAACACAAGGAAAAAAAAAATCAAAAGGAAACTGAAGATGTGGGCTTGTTTCATTGTTAAGTTGCACAAAGTCTAGCGAAATCTGCTCTGTGGATTTCAACTTCATAGTTACTCTGATTCCTCAATTCCATGAGTAGTCACAAAGAAAACTGTGGATCACAACAGCTGTAGGAAATGACAAACTTCATGTTACTTACCTTTTGCAAAACAGTAATTCAATTCAGTAGCAAGTGGAGAGCCAATTTGTATTCTTACCAGGAATAGATAATTTTTTTTTTAAATAAATTTTTAAATAATTTCATTGCTTCAGAGAATTACCAGTAAATAACTTCAAGAACACTAAAGACTGAACTGATAATGATTAGTCAGACTGTGAAAGAACTTTGAATCCCATTACTTCTGCACTACCAGAGCACACAGATACACGTAACATGGCATAAGGCATCATTACCCTGTAACGCAACTTTGTTCGTAAGAAGCACTGCAAAATGTACACCCAATGAGCTACTATGCAAGTGTTCTCCTGAAGAGCTAGTGTTCTACACCTTTGATACCAACATAAAATGCATAAAACTTGCACCAAGAAACCTGAGAATGACATCATGATGTGTGATGTACAATGCATTACAAACCTAAAAGAAATGCTGATTAGAAATATGCATAAATTTGGGCTCTTCAGTTCAGTCGCCACACAAACCAACATGTCCACAAAAATAATTCAGTTTTGGATAATCTGAAAAAAGTCTGAATTCTAGCTTCACTGATAATTTACACATGAATGCCAAGTAAGTGACAAGAGGTTGCAATACCAAAACATCAATTCAAAACATCAATTCAATATCTAAAGTAGTATTTTCCCCTATGGGTGCATCTTTCATTGGCAGACATCCTCTGTAGCACAAAACAGATTATGTTTTGTGTTTTGAATAATATTTCAGTATCTTACTGTATCACATTAAAAAATAAAGTATGTTTAATAAATTAATGTTAGAAATGTAAGTGGGGCTATTTCCTTTAAGAGCTATTAATCTTACCTGAATATCCCATAAGAGGGGTATGGCTTCTGCAAACAGATCTACCAGAAGAGAGGGGCGTTTTTCCTATATATGTGCTATTCAGGCCTCGCACAGAAGAACTCGTGAGATTCAATGTGCTAGCATTTTCTACATAAGAACTTTTGTCCCCAAAATATGATTCTGAGGAGAGGGGGAAAAAAATTAATTTTTGAAAACAGACACATTAAACTGTGTATCATTTAACTGAAAAAAAAAAAAGATTTGAATAATTTCTTAGTCAGAAAGCAATATATAAATATATAGCTTAGAAAACTTTGTTTTTCTTACTGGAAATAGAGATAGCAATTAAAGCAATAACCTTTAATATCATTCTATAAAAGCTCTCCAAAGTATAAAATGAAATAAAAATCAGTCTGTTTTGAAAACAAGCTTGTATCAATACGGTTATTTTCCACAATGACACTACTTGCAGTGCCAGTAAAAATCTTTGTTTACATTGTTGGACTGAAATAATGCAAGAGAAGTCACTTTACAATGCATAATTTCATATGCTAATGAATTGTAGATTTATGAAAGAATGCTGTTATTCAGTTCTATCTCGCATTTGCTCATCAGTTTTAAAATCCGTATCTGAAACTGCACACGTTTATGACAATTTTAATTTTTTTTTCAAAGCTGAGCATTCTTTTTTAAAAAAGTACAGTAAGAGAAAACAAAGAACCATGCTCAAAAACTCCTCCATTTGAGAATGATCTCACTTTGAATTTATGGAGTTCAACTCTCAGAAATCATGCAATAAGCTGGGACGTCTTTGTTATCTGCGGTTTCTTTTACACATGTATCTTAAGATTCATCTACCTTTTTAAGTCCTGCAAAATCTCTTTTTCTCAGATCATTCTTTAGTTTCAATAACTTAAAGTATTTTACTTATTTCCAGTTCTCTTGAGATGACTAAAAACAACATCACATCCTTAATCTAGCTTGGATAATTGCTTCTTAAGATAAAAAACAAATTAAAATATAAAGAGTTTTTCCACTTAAAACTTACAAAATTCTAGGTATTAAGAGACATGCGAACCCAAATGTTTCTGTTCCTTCTATTACACTAAAAACTGATCTACAAGACAAAATACTTCAGTATTGCTCTCAGATGACCCATTAACTGCACGACATTTTCTCATGGTTGGTACAAAAATATTTACAGTACTGGGGTTTTTTCGTTTGGTTTGGTTTTTTTGTTTGTTTGTCTGTTTGAATCTTACAAAACTGTGACAGCTAAAAAAAATTATTAGTTCAGACTGCAATTTTTTTAAAAAGAGTGGACAAATCAGCATTGCGATGCATGTAAATGATTTTTAAAAATAGCATTTGCTTAGATTTTGGCATAAGTTCACTCAGAAGTTTGGCAGACAAGACTTTGCTATTATCTTAGAGTGTACTGAATCTGGCATAACATGGGGAAAAACATAATCTGAAAGACCAGATGAACCAAATCATCTACAGGTATTTTTTAAAACCAACATTTAAGTTATGCCCTACTCAAATTAGCATTCTAAGTTTTTTTTGTTTGTTGGGGGTTTTTTTTAATGATTCATGACTGATCATACACATTACCCAAAACCATGTTACTTTCTTGTCAATTTATGCATAATAGAGATGTATGTACTTCAGAATGCATTTCAGCAAGTGTTAAAAGAATTTCCAATTCTTTTTATAGTTTTTCCACTGGAAAAAATACAATTTGAACCATTTTTTTCTGCCTGCAAAGATACAGACTTTGATAGTAGGACCAAGTCTTATGAACTGGTTGATGCACACATGTTCAGTAGGCAGGAGTTGTTGAGGGGTCTCGTCCTCAGGGGGGGAGCCAGGAGACTGGCGTTAACAGCAGTTTGATGTAAAGGATGGCAAATAGCAGTGTTGCATTATAGGCCCCCAACATTCTTAGAGCACATCAAGCTTAACAGCGCTTAAACTATTTCAAAGGCCAGGGCAAAAAACCCAAACCAAACCGAAAGAAAAAAACCCTCAAAACCAACCAACCAAAAGACCAAACACAAAACCAAAATCCATAACCAACTGAACGTGGTTCAGGTCGCTAGTAAAGCAAATACTGTGTTGCAATTCAAACCAGTTTATTGGCCCCAGCAGGGAACTCAGATACTGACATTTATGAAGATTACATAAAGAAAATAATAAAAATTTATTTAAGGAAGTGTGAGGAACGACTACTATTGTTTGGTTGGGCTGAATGAAAAAAAAAAAAAAAAAGAGGTCGCTAGGACGAAGAGATGCTGCTGCCCCCTTCTCAGTACAAGTACCGCTTGTAACGGCTCTTTCGACGCCCGACCCAAGCAAAGAGGGCAGCAGGATAGAAAGGCATAAACCGGGCGGAGATGGCAACGTCGCACCCCACCTCCTCTTCCGGGAACCGACGGCTTCACCCTGCTACCCTTGGCAGCCCGGCTGGGAGCGAGGCCTTCCCCGCTGGAGCTACCCGGCCTCACCCCGCCGCTGGAAAAGTCGCCGGTGCTGTCCGCCGTGCTGCGCGGCGTCTGCAGCAGCCCAAAGGTATAGCGGGGTGCCTGCTCCGCTCGCCCGCCCAACCCCGACGTCGAAGAGCCGCGGCCCGTATAGGACTCTGAGGCGCCCGCCCGCCTGCAGGCGTCCACCATGCTGCCCTGCATCAGCATCGCCACCTCCCCCAGCGCGGGCACCGCCTGAGGCGCACCCACAACCGCCAGCACCGCCTCCACTCAAAATGGCGGCAAACGCGGCCCTCCCGCGCATGCGCACAAGCCTCCCACTCACTCCGCGACCGAGCGGCCGTCTCCCGAGGGGGAGGGGGAAGCGGCCGCCGCTCCGCTCGCTCCCGCCCGCCGCCGGGCCGGTGGCAGACGGCCGCATCCCCGCTTCCCCCGTGCCGAGATGGGGTTCTGCGGTCAAGGAAAACAAATTGGAAAGCGGCAGTTACTGGGACAGCTGTACGTGATAGAACAGTAATGAGAGTTGCTGGGTATGCAACACGTGCCATTATAAATGTGCAATGACAGACAATAGAAGAGCGATGCAGGAACGCAAAGAAAGGGTCTGCTATGCTCTTTAAAAGACGACTAAAGCATTCAAACGTATTTTGTCCCACATTCATTCTTCAACAGGATGTTCCTGTTTCAGGAGGAGCTTCAGAGAGGTTTTCCCCCTGCTCAAGAGTTTAGATACCAAAAGATCCCAATAAAAACCATAAAGCTTGTTTACATCTAGAACTGTCTTCAATATATGTCCTTCTATGCATGTTTTAGAACACTGTAACGCTGCTTTGTAAACTAGCATGTAATATACACCACTAAAACTGTTTCAATTAACATTTTGACTAGACAACGTTTTGACTCTGGAATTTAATACCTCTGCAATAAAAAAAACCACTCCAAACCAAAGCCAGCTTTTACTAGGCCACAACTCTTTGAGGACAGTTGTAGTTTTGATGGCTATTCAGCTTCACAAGAGAAATTCTAACAGTTGCAGCTTGTCAGCTGACACCCGAAAGGCATTGCCCCCAGCCTCCTAGCTCAGAACGGGCACGTGCTCTCTCAGCACTGAGCACCATCAGTCAGACAGCTTTAAAAATTCGAGCATCAGAAACTTCAGTTTCACTGCAGAGCAAAAGATGGAAAACAGCAGGTACCAATTCCAGTTACTGCCGTTGTCCTGAATTTCAAGTCCTACACTGAGCTTTCCATATGCATTCAGACTCCTGAAGCTGGTGTTAGGCCTTCTCTCCTCTTCTGACACAAATTTAAGTGTATGGCAAGAAAAGCAGAAACAAAAGGAATGTCCACCTTCCACCTTCCTTTCTTATGGTCACAGTTCAAAAGGCTGAATTCGCCTACCAGGCTGTCTCAACAAAAGGCAGTATCTTTGGAATAAAGCCCATACCTCTGGACTTGACTGTGTTCTTAGAAGGTAATAGAATGGCTGTTGATTTCACACACACACACACACGCACACAGATTTTCTTTTAATAAACATACCTACAGAAACACAACTTTATGTACCTGAATTATTAATTATTCTTTCGCAAATTCTCATACAGCTTCTTGCAAAATTTATTGCTGGGAACATTGGCTACACAACAGTACTTAAGATCAAGTAGTAAGATAATGTCAGGATTTTACCATATAAAGATTTCCATGGGGGAAAAAAAAATTATGAAAGTACAAATTTCTGAAAGCCTTTAATAAAGGACCTGTAACTGAAGACTGAGAACAGCAGATTAATTACTGCAAAGTTTCTAACTACATAAGCTAAGAAAAAAATTCTTATCAGTACTTCTAACAAAACAGAGGTAGACGGTAACAATGTATTCTGCACCAAAATGACTAAGTCTTAACATAGACACACTGAGCAACTAGTTTTTTTCACAGTACATTTAACAGAAATTGTGATTTTGTTTGCGTAAGAAAAATTGTGATGACTCTCCTTCTACAAACACAGTATTTTAAGAAGCTGATGCAAAGAACGGAAGAATATTCTTAAGAAGTTTTTAGTTTGTGCACATACTCACCCCTTTTTTAAGCTATAATCTTATAAAACCTTTACAAATCACAGCTGACTTAGGAAATGAAGTTGACCAGACCTTCTTCAGAGAAAAACTCCAATAATATTAATAGGATTTCAACCTACAGTGAAATGTTCTACACTGTCATGCAGTATCACCCACATATTAATTCCCAGGGTGTCTCGGTCTATACTAGACTAGAAATTCTGAAGAAGATTCTATTTTGTCTACACAACATGGAAAAAACAGCAAATTCCTATGTACTGAACAGTGTTTCCTTAGATGAAAAGAAGTGGCACTTGCAAAGGTAACCTGGAATGAGAAAAACTTATTTTTAAATTTTCTGTTAAACTTTTCAGTTAGATAAAACCTGATCAGTGCTCTCATTCCCTCGCACTCAACACAAAGCCTACTGTAACTTTTTTCCAAACCTTGAAAAAAATTAATTCCAGGCTTTGACCAAAGAATTCATCAGGCAAGTGGACAGCTAAAGAGAGTAAGGTTTTTACCTTATCTGAAAGCCTGTAGGGAAGGCTTAAAAAATTCATTAGAAATACTTGAGCATTCAAAGACACATTCTCTCTTTGGAATTCTCTACAAGTAAAGGTCTACCAAAAAGTTACTTTGTCCAGTTCTAGCTTACACCCTACTAACACGAATAGGCTGGGTAAAACTAACCAGCTAGCTTTTAAAACTGTGTTTGAAACAACTTTAGACCTTCCTTAAGCGTAAGTACAGTCAAAGATTTCCTCCTCTTCACGATTACCTTTTACTGTATATTTCAACTGAAATACCATTCAGTCTTAGCCAGGGTGTGTGGAATGTAAATTAAGAGGCAATTTTAGGGCTTCTGTGAAGACAAAGAGGACTTCATCCTTCAGAGAACAAGTATTTTCCATGGCTAGTTTTATTCTCAATTACACCATAATCAAGTGTTGGCAATTATTGTCTTAAAACCTACGAAAGCAGGATTTCAACCCAGCAACAAATTTAGGATCAACTTCATATTCAGTTACAAGTTACTTTCCTATAGAGACCTTCTCTAGAATGCTTAATGTTAGCAAGTGTCACTATACATACTCAAGATAAGCTCTATTTCAAATATCAGCAAAATTTTGCCTAAGGGACTCATCAATAAATGAAGACATTTATATACTTAATGGAACCATAATTTTTGTTTTCACTGGTATCAATTACTATCAGAAGAAAAAGCTCATTTCTCAATATATAAAAGTGATGGCAAACATAAACAGGAAGAATTAAATACACAAGTGTGTGGCATTAAGTGCATGGCTTAAGTAGGGTTTTTGTTTGGTGTTTTTTTTTTTTTTTTCATATTCTTTTAAAGTGCTTTGTGTGATCCACCATCAAAACACGCTTGTGTAAAGACAGATGCTAGCATGATTGATATCACAGGAATACAAAATTAAGCATTCACACTATTGCTTTGACTTGAATATTTAAAAAAAAAATGCAAAGGCCCATATATTTAGATACAGATTAGAAATGTTTCTATATCTCTCATATACAACCAAAGAACATGTTACACTCAGATTATTAGAGCAAGCCTGTTCTGATACAGTTTACAAAGTGACAAAGCCCACGGTAAAGCTATTGCTTTACTTTTGTAATGTAAACACATCTCAAAGAATATGCTAAGAGTTTCAGAGATGAGATTACTTAAATCAGTGAAACCAAAGCAACTGGGCGTATCAACCTTTTGTCTCTACGAGTCTTAGCTCACAAGCTCAGGCTGTACATTTATTCTTCGAAGGACATCTTCTGGCATACAGAAGACAGGATTGACGGCCTTAATTTGTTCTTCTCCTAATAAAGATAATCCAGCAATTCCAAATAAGGTGTGAAACGGATCCACCTGGGAGAAGAAAGAAAGTTTGTGTCCATTTCCAAAAGTCAATCAGCTTTTCATTTGTATGGAATGAAGCTTTTGTTTGCTGGCAAGAGAACTGCAAATCTCCATGGCTGGAGAAGACAATGCAACTGAACAAACTTTCATTTGTGCTGACATGTGTCGACAGGCAAGACAATTTCCACACCATGCGTTTACAATACTATGATTTACTCGGAGATCATTGTCGATTGTCTGCTGCTAAGATGATTTTCAACTCTGAATTTGGCAGGAAGCACTCACGTGTCTCCATTAGCATGCAACGTCATAGGGTAGCAGAAGTAAAGATAATAAAAATTTTGAAAGTACATTTGATCATCTACAAGTACCACTTCCATAAATTCCCCATTTGCTCTTCAGCAACATTATAATGCTCTTTAATTGTCTCTGAATACAGAGCTGTGCTGTAAAATCTTGAGAGAGGAGTAGCAACCTACTGTGGTAAGAAAACTGAAAGGAAAAATACAAGGAAGAAAAAACCCAGAAGAGACAGGAGCAGTTATTTGGTATCCAAGTATTCCTTTGCTATACAAACCTTTCCTAAAACCATGTATCACCACATAACTGCAATAGACTATGAAGTCTCATAACATAAGCATCCTGTCAGTGGAGTTAATTAGCCATTCTACAAAATCCTATCCAAAAGTACCTGTGCTGTCTGGCACAACGTACATCCTGTTTGCATTAGTGGAACTTATGGATCTTATCACAAGGGTTCTATACTGCAGTAAACTAAGCTGAATTACCACGTTATAGCCATATACAGGATCTCCAACCATTGATCACAGCCTAGAAGGTTCAAACTACACTAGCATAGCAAGTCTTGCTCCTCAATGGTTTGGCAACCACATTACAGGTGCGGTCAAAGCTCAGATGTATGTTTACTTGCTCCTTCCCAGAATGAGTGTGTGGTCATTAGAGGAGAGGTAAAATAAACAAGTACAGAGCAAAATAATAACAATAAACAGTACACTTCAGGCATGGCAAGACAGAATTTCCTTGTACAAATAGACAGGCCCAGAAGGGGAGATGGTCCCCAATGGGAAGCGTGCAAATGAAATTACAGATTCAACCTCTTGATGAACAGTACATATGTTCAGGGAAACCCAGATTCCTAGAAGATGTATCTCCTGCTATGTTGTCTGCTCCCTTCTGCAATTTTCTTTAAAGCAAATAAAAAAGGAAAAACCTGCTGAATTACAACTAAGAGCTAATAAACACAGCTACTAAGTTCTTGAGAACTAGCTGCTTGGAACTTAAAAAGATGACAGAGCTGTCTTATTGTCAAGTGTTCAAAACCTGAAATACAATCACAATGTCAAATCCAAAGACTAGAACCCGGCTGGGGGGGGGGGGGGGGGGGGGGCAGGAGGGGAAGAGAGACCCCAAAAGCAAAAAACAAACAAAAACACCAAACCAAAAAACCCCCCCCAAACCCCCCAAAAGCAAAAAAAACCAAACAAACGAAACACACACACCCCCCACCCCCCCCCAAAAAAAGAAAAACAAACCCAAAACAACAGGGTCTGTTAGGAATGAGTTTCTGCAGGAATAAAGCAAAAACCTGTGGAGGTCAACGTTTCTATGGCAGTGCCCACTTCACCAATGGATGGCAGGTAAAAATAATATGAAATAACTGCTAACATAATAGGCAAAAACTCTTCCAAGGGCGCCTGCATTAGATATAGAGAAAAGGCTCTGCAAAGTTGCTCTCCTAGCAAGACAAAAATAGTTCAATAGCTCAAGTTTAAATCTCAAAGCCAGAAAAGCATTAAGACTTTAAGTGTTAGGTTTTTCTTGGAGAATTCTGGAAAGGGGAAAAAGTCTTTCTGTGACCTCCTTAGAAATACAAAAAACTTCTCATTTTAACACCACCACAACAGTTTCCAAATGACAGACCAGAATAAAGAGATTTCCCCCCCTCCCTCAAGTGGGAATAATGTATCAGCTTGCAAAGAAATGGAAAGCTACTTCAGTTTTTAATGCATTTGTGGAGAAAGAAGACACGGTCAGCTGCACTAAAAACAGCTAAGACTTCCCCCGACTGTTGACAAATAAGCAGCCAAGTGTTCTATAAGAATTGCACTGAGGTCTCATAATACTTTTAATTTTATCTGTCCAGCACCCTTGAAAGATACAAACTTTATATGCCATTTTGCCTGGACAATCTCAATTATTTCCACTTGAAACCAGAGAACAGACCAGCCAAACCATAACTGCTCTCTCAACCAAGCAGAAAATCCATACCACCAGCCTCTTCATAAAGTTATCAAAAAAGCTTCTTCCTCCCGCATCTAGACAAATGCCAGTGAGAGGATTTATTCAGTGGCTGGGCTGGCACAGAACAAAAGTTAGCATATAAGGATTCTTAATAAAAACTTACAACTCATTTAGATCAGGCAAAACCACGAAGACAGTTGAAGACTACTTAACCTGCACTGGACTCCAGCTTGCATATCATTTTACAAAACAAAACAAGCCCCCCAAAACCCGACAGCTCCCCCAAAACCCACCACCAAACACAGGATTTTTACAGAGATCTTCCAAGTGGTCATGTGAGAAACAATTTGTGTGGTATGTCTAATGGGAACCAAACCACAACTTGTAAGAAATGGCAACTGACTTCAGTGGGGGATACTCTAGTACAAGTGCAATATAAAACACGTGCTCCCCAAGTAAGCCTTCGAAAGCAACTCCGCCCTATTCTTTCCTTCAAAGTAGAACGCAGGCTCTGCAAAACACACCTGGATCATGAGTTGAGTTACACTCAAACAAGAAAACTTACATTTTCAGTTGCAATTTTCAGTTGAAATTTTCAGTTAAGTATATTTTATTTAGTAAAGGATTATTTACCATATCTCCTGGTCTGTCAGCAAATCCTCCAGTCTCCTCATCCTGGCAAGCCAAAATAAAGCAGCGCAGTTTCTCTCTGTCAATCCAATGTAACCTACCAATCATCTTCAAAGATGCTAGCACCCACCATGAATAACATACATCAGGTAACTGGCAAGCAGAGAAATAGATTATTATTTGATTTTGGTTTAAACTTGATGTTGCCAATTTTATTGGTGATTCTGCGAGTTACTAGGTGCGCTGCCATAATACTCTTGCAGAGGAACAACAGTTAAAGAGTTTCTTTGGGGTAAAAGAGAATAATGTTCCTGTGTGCAGTCTCTTTTCAGATTACTTCCCTTTTTCAGGAAGGGAAAGTCTCTTTTTCAAACCTCTCCCCTTCTTCAAGAAACAAAACCACAAGAATGTGATTTTTGAAACAGCCTTCACCTTCTGTGAGAGTAGCTAAAAAACCACAGCGCCTTTTTCGGGAGTAAGTACAAAGAACTTCGTATCAACTAGTTTCTTTTTTTTTTTTTTTTTTTAAATCTGTTGCTTCATTATCTATTTGCCAGTGGAGATTATTCTAGGTTACACAATTTCCTAGTGTGATGTGAAATACTATTACACCCAGGATTTACATCCAGTAAAACAGTAATTTTTGTGCAAATCCTACAGAAGAGCTCATTCCCAATGTCAGAAAATATTCAAGCCCTTATTTAACAGTATACTAGCTCAAGTGGTCAGCAAGACATACTTCAGTATGTTTACTTTCCTAAAACCGCAGACTGAAACTAAGCATAGCTAAGGACTGCATGACAACTGCTAGTGACAAAATGAAGAATCAAAACGAAGGCCTGACTTTGAAAAGTTTACTAAAGATTTCATAGAAGTCATGACATTTTCCAGAAGTACTTCAGCTTTAGAAAAAATAATCTCTATTGAGGTTTGAAAAGCAAAAGAAGCCACCTAATACCTTCTCTGGTCGTCCGTTGAGACCTCCAGAAGGTAGCTGACGTTCACAAAGCCACCAACCCAGCAAGTCAACATTTATTTGATGCAACTGGTCTGTTATAGCCAGAAATCCTGTGCAACAATAGATCTAAAATTACAGACATAAATTTTTTGTGTATTTAAAAACTAAGTATAGTTTAGCAGACTAAATGCAGGAAAATCTCAAAGCAGGAATACAGTCATGCAAACACAATGCAAAATAAGCACACATTTCAACTTTTAGTTTCAGTGAGTTTTACTTTTCTACTAGAAAAGTATGTTACTGTTACAGTTGCTTTTGTATAAAAGTACCAGTTACACAATGTAATTATAAAACAGTAAGATTTTACTAATATAAGACACTAATGCAAGGTTTAGAAAAAGATGCTAAAAGATCAGAGCCATACAGTTTTATTTTAAAAACACAGCCTCTCAAGCCAGAGTACACAAACTGATTCCTGCAGGTTGGATATGGCCTTTACAAAAATTTTGCATCCAGCCTATGGTTTGTTCCTGTATGTGCCTCTTACCCTAAGGCTTGTGGAGAGCAAACTAAAGACCAAATGAATTCTCTAGCAGAAACAGGTTAAGCCTGATCATTAACCATCCTGTCAATCCCATGTACATCTAGTCATGTCAGGCTTACTTTCAATGTGCCATGTAGTGTATGTACATTGACTAATCCCTGTTTATTTTTTCCTGGGAAACAACATTTACAGTGCAACAGCATACTCTGGTCACATTTCATGCAGTCACTAAGAAAGCAGCCAAGCACAAACTGCAAGAAACCACAATGTCAACTGAAGCCTGCTCATAATTGCCTTTTCCTAATAGAACACAGGCCCAAAAAGACAACAAAAAAAACCAACAAAAGCACACATCAACAGGGATATGCCCATCCAAGAATACTGCAAAATAAATGTGATATTCCCAGAAAACTTTTGAACTACTGTGCAGGCAAAGGAGTTGCCCTTTACAGCATTTTAATGAGTATGTGAATATACACAACAGATCTAATACTCCCAAGGAAACACCAGCTGCAGAGTGGATTCAGCTACTTAATCTGACTTCCTTGAACAGCAGAACATGGTCCAGCTGTTTAGACCACATGGGCAATGCTACTGTAGATAAAATTCATAAGATAAGGTACATGTACCAGGCTAAAGTTTCCCCCCCCCCCATTTAAAAAAAGAAGGGCGGGGGAACCCAACACTTCTCAACAAAATACCTCTAGTATTTTTATGTGCTGAGGTGAATCCTGGATATGGCATTGCTCACCATATTTACGCAATATAAACGGGTGATTGCAACAGCATTAAAATATTTTATTAAAAGTTGATTTCTATTCACAAATTCAGCTTAAGTGCAATAATACCTTCCATGACAAAAAAAAAAAATAAAATAGGAAAGGTAGTTTTTAATGTAAATTTTCTGCTGGAAAGAGCCATTGAGATTCTCTTCCTTGAGAGATCCCTTAATTTGTTCCAGTTATACTACTGCTTTCTCTTCTCAGCTAGATTTTACTGAGCATTTTTCAGAACTCACTGTCACTAGCAAAACTCTTTAGTGCCTGTAACAAAACATGATAAATGTTCCCATGCCTGAGTTAGCCATCATCTTAAAAGTGACTTTTCTCAAAAAATTAAGCAAGCCTCCCCTTGAGAAGGGTCACGTCTCATTTTTGAGTTCATCAGTTGATAAATATCAAACATATTATACAACTGGCCTTTATGTTTCATTATGATTTGTGGCAGACACAGTGATAGATCTTGCCCAATGTCTCCATTAATACCCATTTCAAATTCTCTAGAAATCCTCATGCTAACTATTCCAACATCACTACGTGAAGATTGAAACACAGTCCTAAAAGTTGTTCCCTTATGACTTTTTTTTTTTTTTTTGGCCCAGACTATAACCTCCCAAGTCTACTCATCTTCTCAGATTTATCTACCTATTTGTTCGTTTATTTTAACTAAGGTATTAGAATCAGGCATTTGGGAAACAAGAAAGGTGACAATTGACACCACTGATAGATGTTGTAAAGAAACATTTATAGGCAGTATGTGATGCTTGCTAATTTGAAACATTTCCATATGAAGAAAAACTCACCTGTCCTGCATGTGATTCGGAACCTGGTCTACAACCAAATCCTCCATCAAAGTTCATACAAGACAAAACGAATTCTACTGCTTTCCCCACATCCAAAGCATCCAGTTTTCCCTGCAAGGCAGAACAGCAACTAATGCGCTTTATGTTCTACCAAGCTCGTTAACTACAGAAACTTCAGCAGTACCAAAGAGAAGATTCTGTACTTGTGCAAGTAATGATTTAGGACTTACCAGAAGTGCAAGAGTTGCCACAGCACAGAAGGAGAACCTTGTATCTATTTCTCCTAGAACATGGGGGGATAGGGAATGAAGTAAGAGTATTTCTCTTAACAACAACAACAAAAAAATACATTTAGATCACCACTGAAAATATGGAACAAAATGTTAAAATACTAGTTTTTACAATGAACAACAAAAATCAGCCAAAACCTGCCCCCATACTGTTTCCTTTTCCAGCCCATGAATTATTTCCTCAGTAATTCAGAAAGTGTACATTACAACTCAAAAGATCTGTATCTTTACTGCACACAAAAGCGAACAACTCATTTTGAGGTGGTGTATAGTCAGATATATATCCCAATCAATTCAACTGGTGGTAATTTACAAATAACTATAATTTTAGAGTTTATCTGTAATGCTCTACTAGATAATTGCAGAGCAGTGGACTCAAAAATACTCAAGACACAACTCTTGATCTGCCTTAAATCTGGTCAGAAGAAGCCATAAGACTGATGAAAGTTGCAGGTTTTCTTTTGCATATGTATACCTGGAAGTTAAACCAAAAATGCTACACCTATAGCAGAATGATTGCTCAGCATACCAATATAATCCATACCAATGCAACTCTCCTAGCACAAACTGTGAACAATTAATACTTGAAGTCAAAATTTAAACTTGAACCCAGCCGCAAGCATTCAATTTTTTGGTCAAACTGACACGAGACTTTTCTTCTTAAGAAATCCACAAGCTGAAACATATAAAACAAATGTGCTGTTCTGTACTACATCAGGTATCACACTCCTTCAGTTGCACTCCAACTGCCTTTCAGAAATAACGTAAATCCATTGCGCATTCAGTACATTTGTTTCAATACTTTAACAAAAAGGATGCAGCAAACTATGAACCATTTTAACACACAGCATAACAGCTACCTTTACAGTAGCATACATACACTGCCATGATCTTGACTGCTGAATTTTACCAGAACAACAACATGAGTGATATGCAATACATTTTATTAAAATGTAAGTGTTCCATGGGGATAAGTATTTTTAGAGTGACTAAATATTTATGCTACAGCTTAAAAATACCATCTTTGTTCATAAATAATTTACATGCAGAAACAAAATCGGTATTAACAGATGTTCATGAGTACAAAACCAGTTTTTCTCACTCCCATATAGTGAAAGATCCTTTCACAGCCAACATGGATAAAGATCGTAACTAACTGCCATTAAATAGCAAGCATAAAACATTCCTTATGGAATAGCATATCTAGTATATCAAAGTACTGCCAAGTTACAAATGCCTGAAAGTTTTCTTCTTTAAAAGCTGAACAATTTATTTTTAATACAAGAATGGAACTGAAGTTTAGAATATTTATGAAAGGAATGAAACACAACTCTGTCCTTCACAAAACCTCCTTTTTCATAACTCAGAAAATAAAAGTGTTCACATACAATACATAAGCAAAAAGACCATCCAAGGAAACTTAAGTTCACAGACTTACACATGTCAACCTAGTCACTAAATTTTAAAGATCTAAAAATTACCCCATTTGTCTCCAGCAAATGATCCATCTTCTTTTTGCAAGTTCTGTATATATTCAACAATTTTATTTACATCAACAACATGAAGACTATCATATAAGATAAGAATCTGGAAAAAAAAGACACAGTAACAATCAGAGAGGTGCAAAAATTTTAAAAATTTATTTCTTTAAAAAAAAGAAATCTTGGATTTATAAAAGACTTCATTTAATTGACTGTGAATACTATTTGGTAAGACTTATTAAAACAAAATTTCGTTCACTGCAGTTCATCTGTCTAAAAACTTTAAGAAATTCTCAAATGAAAATATAGGCAATTCCAGCTGAACTCTTTCACGCTTTGTTACTTTCCAACTTCCCGCTCTCCTTTCAAAAGCATTGTCAGGTTTATTTGTTTCTATGTTAGTATTATGTAGAACAGAGATTTGAGTACAGTTAATTTTGTAATGGGATAATGACATCCTAGACTTACAAACTTGTAGTTTGTGCACTGCTGCTACTGGGATATGTGCAAGTATAAGTTAAGCAGCTAGTTACTAATACCACTTAACAGTCCAAGCCTGTCAGCAATGATTAGTTTCGAATTACAAGATTTTTATTTACATCCCATTTTTAAATATAATTAAAAGAACCAAATTGCAATAAATTAAGAAAAAGTATGAACAATATCATTAGACACAAACTATACAGTTAATATATTCTGGAAGAAAAATAAAGGTCATAGTAGGGAATACAAAGTTTTCCAAGCGAGCACTGATTTGAACCAGTAAACCCATATGACACAATGTCATGTAAAAACAACAGTACTGTTTCCAAGCCCCAGTTGGCTTCGTGTTTTTACTCATAACTTGCATAATCTGTAAAGAGAGTAATTAAGAATTTATTATAAGTAGCTTAATAGAAAGAGCAGTTGAAACCAAGCAATAGTATAGTGCCAATCCTGAAAAATACCAACAACTATGACTTTGAACACCTAGAGTTAGCTGGAATCTTTCACTTGTTAGATAAAATTTAAGTCTTACAGAAATGCAAAAAAGAACGTACAACTCCAACAGAAAATATATAATCATAGCATGCTCCTTAAAAAGTAAAGCTGAACAAATTACTATTAATTGTGATCAAAGGAAGATGACCCTTTATGCATTCTGGATATGTAGACAGGACTAAACAGTGTTTGTTCACTAAGAATATGCATGCTCATTAAGACATGCTGGTTAAGTTTACCACAAATATTTTACATCAGCACTTGCTAATACTTTTCAGCTTCGCACATCTAGAGCTACATTCAGTTAACATGAAAATACCTCAAGTATTTATTTAAGAATTAATATCTCTCATATGTAAAAGTAAACAACCTTTAGTTGTACCCCTTTCTCCTTATACTGGATTAGGACTTGTGAAAGGAGTTTGACTGGACAGTTTGGAGAAGCTCAAACGCCATAGCCTAAAGAAACTTTAGCTTCCTGGTTCTCAGAGTAATTCTAGAGCTAAAGCGGTGATAAATATCAACTTTAGAGCAGATAATACATGCCAACATTCATCAGTGACCTAACAAAACAGCGTTCTCCTGTCCTACCTAAGGGTTTCAAATCCAACACCTTAAATCCAACACACTTTCTTCCTAAAACAGAATGCTATCTTATTTATTTGTAACACCATTTAAATATTTCTTCCACAAGATTAGACTAGAGATACATTATGCAAGCAATCAAGCAATTGTTCAGAAGCATTTCAGCCTTTTTGGTGTTTTGTTTTTTTTTTTCCCACGATAATTTATATGAGAGGGAGGAGGAAAAAAAAAAAAAGAAAAAAAAGACACAAGACATAAGGAGGAATTAAATCTATAATGGAGATAGTTATGGTGAAAAAATAAGATTGAGAATTACTTTTTCTCAGGAGAAGAGTACACACCAAATAAATAAATAAAATGCTTAACAGACTAGTATCATTTTTAAGTTATACACAAAAAAAGCAGATTTGAGGAACACAAGAACCAAGTACTACAATGTTTCTTTTATACAGTACTAAAGTGTAAACACACTACACATAATTATACATATTATTTAAATATATAGTTTATGTAAATATTACATAATTATTTATTAATACGTTATAATATATAGCAATCATAATATATACATTAAAAAATAAAACCCAAAACTTTACTCTTATTCTGGTCATACATATCTTTCACCTCAATGTACACTAAGAATTTATAAAATCCAAAATTATCTACAAAAAACTCCAGTAAAACCTGTAGCTGAGAAGTATTTCAAGACTTACAAAACGTATCAAGAATGCAGTCATCATTAAATCATCATTAAAAGCACATTCCCAAATCTGACAAGTTTTTAGGAAACGCTACAGCTAAATCCTAAAGTTTTGTCCATTAGATTTTTTTTTTTTTTTAATAAGGTACTGAAATAGTTTTTGCTATTGGGATCCAACAGTACCTGGCTTATAAATCTGCAATCATCAAAATCATTAATTACAAATATTTTTTTCTAAAATTACCCTGTTACATTTACCTGGACAGCACTGAGGGTATAGAGAAGATGAGGATCATGACCTATGCTGGCACTTATTCCACCACATTCATGTTGACATGATTTGATGAATGCCAGAATTTCTTCTTTGTTCATTCGGTGCAGCTGCCCCATCAGATCCATTGCTGTCAGCCCCCAGTAAACACCACTCATCCTCAAATACTCCGACATACAGTATTCCTAAGTAGTGCATTATTTTAGTTCTTAATCAGATAAGCACATCATCAATATAGAGCAATGAAAATACATTAGTTAACATTTACAGTTTGTAATATGTCAACCATCTTCCATCCCATTAACAACTTACTACGTATCAGCCACTCAACTACACTGTACATCATGCATGCATGTATATACACATGCATACATACAGGCACATACACATGTATATATCTACACATACTACATTCCCTTCCTCCCCTCTATCTTCTAGTTCAAAGTATCAAGCTCCATGTCAAATTAAACACATACAAGTAGTTAGGCACCAATTCACTTCAGATTATCAGTTATCATCCTGGCATCCAAACCACCACTCCACTTACCACCCCAACTAGTCTCAAAAATAACAAGTCTAACATTTAATGAAACTTACTTCCAAGTGCCAAAACTGCCACAATCTAAAGCTGCACTAAGTGAAATTTCATATTGAATTCTCTTACACCGATTACATCACCTACACTACCCATAAACATTATTTTCTACATGCAGTACTTTTTAAGCACAAGAACAACAATCATAAGCAACAGTGCCTAAAGTTCTTCTGTGGACAGTAAAGGTAACTGCAACTTTTCTTCAGGCATAAGCAGTTATTGACATTTTTTCACCTGCTGGAACTGGAATCCTACTGTTGCGGGCTACATCTGATGACCTGTGACTATAAAACTGATGCTAGTTAAAGTGTTCATCAAACCTAGTAAGCATGAAGAAGTGCTGGGGTGAGATTCCGTATGTTGTCCCATCAAAGGGGCAACATGTAAACGCAGCTATACTCCTTGCACATTCTAGTGGATGAAGAAGCAATGAGTAGTTAATTCCTCAGGTCTCAGAGTGATTCTAGAGCTAAATTGATTATCTTCAAATTTATACTCAGGCAATACATGCCAAGACTCATCACAGACCTCTTTTACACACTGAGCTGCAGGGCCAGAAACAATTAGCTTGTGAGCGTGCACCTAACCCTAACTCCGAGCGGTACCGAAACAAATCATACATACATAATCATCTTTCTTTGTTCCATACGAAGCTATATAGTCCGCATGCTTCTCCGAAAGCAACGTGCTTGGGGCATCGGGTTTTATTGTAACATCCTTTTGCGGTGTCCCCTGTAAAAAGTACCAACAAAACGTCAGTTGCATTGCCAGCTCAAGAGGTTTTAGTACCGAGGTATCATTTAGTCACCACCACTAGCAGCAGGAACTGTTTGGAAACAGACACCTCTTTGTCTGCTTTGAACACGGGGCTGACGGCGCGCCTCACATCGCCACTTCGCGGCCTGGCTAAATCCTTCCCAGGGACAGGCTGCGAGCGAAACCTTTCGCTACATAAAGCTGAGACAGAGCAGCCCTTCGCCAGCCGTCAACCGAACAACCGGAGGCAGGAGCCCTGCACCGCGCGCGCCGAGGACGCCGCGCCCCTCGCCGCCACGGCCCCGGCCGCAGGCGAACCCCCGGGCCCCACAGAGCGGGGCTGCCGCCCAGCACCACCTCGCCGGGCGCTCGCCATCCCGCCGTCGCCATCGCCAGGCCCGGCCCGGGCCGGGCGGCAGGCGGGCTCCCGGGTCCCCGCCAGGACCCGAGTGGCGAGCGCCGGGAGCGTCACCACTGGGGCCGCCACAGCCACTAGCCCAGGCCGGCCTCCCGGCCCGCCGCGCGGGCTGGAAACCTGCGCGCCGTCCCGAAGGCGAAGGCGCAGGCTCTGCCGACCCGCCAGGCCGATCCCTCTCCGCGGCGCGGTAACCCAGACCCACCATCTTCGCCGCCTGTACCGGAAGGGGCGGAGCGTCCTCCTGCGGGGCGGAGCAAGAGGCGGTGCCCGGCAGGGCCTCGCTATAGCTGCCCGCGCGCCGCCGGACGGCGTCTGCCGCCCCGGCTCGCGAGCGTGCCGGCGGCACCGCCGCGTGCAAGGAGCCTCGGCCGCCGAGAGCGGCCGCCGCCGGCTCCCGGGAGGGCAGCGGGGCAGGCACTGAGGAGCCGCGGCCCCCTGGGGCGGGTTGTTCCGTCCTTGCGCCTCTCCCGAGGCTGGGCGCGGGCGGGCGGCGGCCGCCCCCGAGGCCGTGGCGCCCGGGAGCCCGTAGCGGGCCGGCGGGAGGGGCCGCTCGCCAGCCTTGTGCGAGCAGGAGCCCCGCCACAGCTACAGGTTGTCTTGAAACAGGGGAGGCAGCGACTTCGAAGCACGCCAACTCCGAGCGTGCGCTTTCTTGCCTCACGGCCAACAAGGACAACGTTTAGAAATGCTTCAGCTTCCTTCCCTTACCTCAGGGCTATGGAAGAGCAAGTCCAAGAATTCAGTCTCAGAGCTTGTAAGGGTAACCATCCTTTTGCCCAAAACCCCCGCTTCACTTCCTAATTAAAACTGTCTAGGATGATTATCCTGTTGATTACCAACACTTGATGCTAGCAAACATCCTCCACAGAACCATACCAGGCAAAAATGCCATTTTGATTCTAGACAAGAAATACTATGTCTAATGCTAGCTTGCATAGAACAGTAACAAATACGGTCTGTTTTTTACATATCTCAAATACTTACCAAGGATGTTGCATTATTGGTCTTCCTGCAGGTAAGTGAGTTGATGATTTATAGTGATTAAACACTTTTAAAGACCTAATTTCCCAGGTGGCCTACCTGAGAAATAAGCATTGCAAACCCAATACCTGGTGATAGTAACTGTACTATCCAGCACTAAATTCAGATGGTGGATGGAAGAAATCACAGCGAGGCAAGGACATTTTGGTGAGAAATTGCAAATGAATTTACAGAATTGTTGAGGTTCAAAGGGACCTCCTAAGATCATTGAGTGCAACCCACCTGGCCCGAGCAGAGTCAGCTAACAGAGGTTGTCCAGGAGCGTGTCCAGTTGAGTTTTGAGTATCTCCACAGATGAGACTCCACAACCTCTGCCAGTGTACAACATCCCTCACAATAAAAAAAGTGTTTTCTTGTGTTCCAGTGCAACTTCATGTGCTCTAATTTGTGCCCATTGCCTCTTGTTCTATCAGTGGGCACTACCAAGGAGAGGCTGTCTCCCTCCTCTTCATTGCATCCCATCAGCTATTTATGCATGTATGTAAGATTACCCGAGCCTTCTCTTGTCCAAGCTAAAGTCTCAGCCTCTCCTCACATGACAGATGCTCCAGTCCCTTAATCATCTTTGTGGCCCTGTGCTGGACTCCCTCCAGTTAAGTCCGTATCTATCTTGTTCTGGGGATCCTAGAACTGGATGCAGTACTGCAGGTACAGCCTCACCAGTGCCAAGTAATTTGCTCAAGAAGTCCAGGGAATGTCTGCTCTGGCAGCGCTGCCAGGAAGGGTCTAGCCAAGGTTAAAAAAAAATAAATCTCATAACAATTCCTCCTTCTCAGCTGTTCCTGCTGCAAACACAGTTAAGTATATACACTGATGGAAAGGAATAATAGGTTTAAATGTACTGGATTTGAAGTAAACACCATCTCAGAAGTCATTCTTAAGGAAAAGCTACACACTTGCACTTGAAGTGAATCATCCTAGTTGAACATTTACTTGCTTAAGTGAGTGTAACAGTGCAAAAGGCCACATTCTCTCAACCCAATATTGTTACTATTGGATAGTATCTAAATCCTCAGAACAGACACATATGCAGACAGTAACAGGCCTTCATACTGCTGATCTGGAAAGGCTATTCAGCTGCTGTGGGCAGTAGCATGGCAGGAACTGAGGTACAGCTACTAGCATATTTCAGACACTGGACAACTTGCCCAAAATACAATTTAAGTGATGTGACAAGTAAAATTAATAAATACCAACCACACTTAAAAAAAAAATTTATTAGAATGCAGCAATGACTGTCAGAAATAACATTCTGATCATCTAATTCTATAGTGAGAAAACATTGCGTTGTGAGGTTCTCATTTCTTGCCCATTTTGTATTTGAACAACCAATCACTCTGGAAATCAGAATGTTTAGAAAATACCAGCTTTGTTAGTCAGGAATGAAGTGAGGGACTGGATAGGGAGAACGGAAGCAGTGCTTAATAATGTAGAGAATAAAAAGATTTTGAAGGAAAGGTTTTTTTTTCTCCATGGCTTTTTAATTCTATTGAGAAATGCACTAAAATGCTCTTCCATGAGAACACAGAGCACTACAGCAGTGCCAGACACACTTTATACATTTCTTTAAGCCTTAAATTTGTCAACGTGTTCACGAGCTATGATCATCCTTTGAATCTGAGCAGTTCCCTCATAAATCTGAAAAGAAGAATTGCAATAATGTTAGCTGATGATTTTTTAAAAGGTTTTAACAGATCTACACTTTTAAACATTCATGGCACTAATCCAGTGTGGATTAGGATGTGCACAAAGACAGAGAAAACTGAGAAAATTCCAGTGTGACAGTAACTACAGTGAGCTAAATGGAATAAATAACATACAACATATTAGGAAACAGTCTTGTTCTCTCAGGTGCTCTTATCTAAACTCAGTAAGGTTCTCAGGCAAATAAACAGACATGGTGGGTGAAGAAGGAAAATTTCTTATCTGAGGAAGAAAATACATAATCTAGGTTTTAAAACAATACATGGAAGGGAGGGGGTGACTTGTGCTGCAAGTGTTCTATTTTCTTTGACTAGCCTTTTAAGGTCATACCAAATGTTCTCTTGGATCCATTTATTTCCATTGCTTCTTGTTAACTAGTACTCTCTCCCGTATAGTTTTGTTTGGGTTTTTGTTTTGTTTTTTTTAATCATGTATTCTTGCATTTTCTTCTAGACACAGTCTGCATCATCCCTCTATTGTATTTGTTTGCTGGCAGGAAAGTCAAAGATAGACAACAAAGCATATATAAAGCTCTAATGCCGAAGGAGGCCATATGCTCCACAAGTATACTGGAGTGTAATGCAAGGGCTGAAGCAACATAGTTTAGGGGTTCAAGTGCTTCAGCTCCCTGTTCTGCCAGAACTTGGTTTGGCAAATTGCTCAAATTCATGCAAATTCACTATCTCATTCACTTACAGGAACAATCTTCCCAAGAACCTTACAAAGCTTTTTGAAAATAAAAACACTAGAACCTGTGTTCACATTAGTTTTTTGGTTCAGAAGAAATTGTTCATTCCCAAAGTGAATTCTCTGACTGCTGCTGCTTACCCCACGTTGATGCAGCTCATAGAGCAGGCTGTTTTGTGAATACTAGGTGCCATCTGGAGCAAACTGAAATGGAAGCTCTGCTTTCTCTATATACCAAATACCCACCAATCCCTAATGAAGACATAATGGCCCAAGCCTACAACAGCATCTTTACAATTACACGCACAGTGGAGACATACAGTCCAAGGGACCAGAGAGGCTCGCTATGAACTCAGTCTGCTCAAACTGCTTGTAGTGTAGTTGTCGGGGCCTCGGCAGCTATTCCTGCAATCTACTCATCTGCTCCTATTGCACTAAATTACTTGCTGATGAAGACAGCCATGGAACTCAAGTGTTAAGACATCAAAACTCACAATCTTCTTAAGTAATTACAAGAAAGGTTTTGGTTTATAAGCCAATCAAAATAGTTTCAAGAATCATTGACAATTAAAGAAGGGAAGTTTTCCAAATCTGAGAAGGGAAACTAAGTTAGACTTTCTACCAGAGTAGCCTAGATTTGTAGCCAGACAAACCTAGAGCAGAGTAAGGACATGTAAAAATGTTACCAGTAAACACAGTATTAGAATTGTGTAACACTGAAAAAGATCGAATACATGGAAGAAAAGTTGGAAAACCAAGTTTTTGTACATGAAACATACAGCCAAAAGCATGCACCATCTGGAACTGGGCAGCAATACAGTAAAGCACAGGGAAGTGCAAGGTATAATCAAGAGACATGGACAAAATAATTGTAAAGACAAAAGCCTTTCCTGAATTCTTTTGGGGATGAAATGGAACAGAAAAACACCAACAATTCAATACTAAATCTGATTAATCTGAACAATTAAAAAAAAGTGTACTTAGCCATGCATTTGTGATGGATCAGTGTAATGTAAAATCTAAATAACTGGGATCCTGTAAAATCAATCTCAGCTTCCAAATAAAGTTCTAACCCTCACACCACCTTTCTCTAGAAAAGCATGCAACCTGACAGGAAAAAAGCCCAATCATAATAAAGTTCAATTAATCATTCATTTCCTCACTCACAGGAGTGCAATTAGTTCTAAGAACCTTTAGATTCCAAAATAGTGGTTGTCTTTCCTTAAATAGAGAAAAATAAATTCTTGGCTAGTGAGTATAATAGTTTTCATTTTAAAGTCAGCTGTAAGAGAAATATTAACCACCTAGAATCTTAAGAATGACAGCTACTATAGCTAACTAACATTACAGGTCATGGTCTGCAGACATTTCTTGTTATCTATTTTGATATGTTTTATCTAGTCACTATTAATGTCATATAATGTCAATATAGATTACTGGTTTTGCTGAACACAATTAAAATATTCTTGCTGAATACAGAACTGTAGCATAGTATACGCTAATAGAAGAACTACAACATGACATGGAATAATTTCTTGGCAGTCACACTGCGGAAAAAAACCTGGGGATTACGGGTGACCATGGGCTAAACATGAGTAAATATGAGCAGTTTTTGTGTTAAAAAAACAAGGCTAATCACTCCAGGTTGTGTCACACTTCTGTTAATACAACACATGCAAGATAATCATTCCATGACACTCAATACTGGTGGTATCTCAACCAAAGTATTCCACCCAGCTTATAATACGAAAGTTTCAAACAGAAGGTTTAGAGTACAGCAACAAATGATGAAGAGGCTGGAAACAGAAAGGAAACAAAACCAAACCAAACCAAAAACCCAAACAAACAAAAAACCCACCCCCAACTTATGAGGAAAAAGGTGAAGAAGCTGCTGTAGCATTCAGGCTGAGAGGAAAGCTAAACTACAGGCAGACACCAGTCCAGGATACATATGAATGGTCAGAGGATTTCCACCACTGAAGGTTTTCAAGAACAACATTATACATAAACGATCTCTACTTACAGAATACCAAAGCAAGCATTAGTATTTTCATCAGTTTTCTCTACGTTTTTTTTTCCTAAGAGTTCAAAAGATTCAAAATTAAGAGTCCAAGAATTTCAGAGAGTTACCACATTAAAAAAAAAGAAAAAAAATTTTTCTTATGTGGATTGAGTTGTTGGTCCAGTGCAATGACTTCTGTATGCAAGAAGTTGCCTAATTTGAGTGACTCTTTCTTTAAATTGAAGGATTATTGCTTTCATTCTAAAAACATTCTTTTTTGTATGTGTACATCATGATTTGAAATAAATAGCCATAAGTTTATTTTATGTAATAGTTATGCATTACTATAAAGATCACATTCTCTCTTTTACTTACCTGGAAGATTTTAGCATCTCTCATTAGTTTTTCTACAGGATATTCAGTATTAAATCCATTTCCTCCAAAAATCTGTACTGCATCTGTAGCTACTTGGTTTGCAATGTCACCAGCAAATGCCTTTGCAATGGAAGCATAGTAGGTGTTCCTGCGACCAGCATCAACTTCCCATGCAGCTCTCTGGTAAGCCATCCTAGCAAGTTCCACTTTCATTGCCATTTCAGCAAGCAAGAAAGACACTGCTTGGTGCTATGAATGATGAAATAAACTAGGTTAACATTGCCTGCTTAATATTCTATGACATCCAAGAAAAATATAATCTTCTTAATAAAGTGATCTCTTTGACAAACTCAGTAAATTGTACTAGAGAAGTTCTACATAATATGGATCAGGGTCTCATAATTGTATGTTGAATTAGACTTTTAAGTTTTTAGTTCTCAAATCCATTTAGTCATAGGGATTAAATACTGAATTATGAAGTTCTTCTTTACTATTTATGAGATTGGTATTTACCTTGCTGTTTATTCATATTTCTTTAAAACTGGTAAGCAGTGTGATTGGCAATGTATTCTATTAGTATTTGTACTGCGCATCTCATTTCACATACCTCAGATGTTTCTTCCTTTCCTGAAAATCCCTGTTTAATAGCACTGAAGAACTTAAGTATGTCCTGATAGTACCTGAGTTTTGGGTTTGGGGGCAGAGTTTTCTTTCTGCTTTTACTATTATCATTGATAAATTACAGAAAAATTCCTGAAGTTACCACATAGCTAAGTTTACTTAAATGGTGCTGACCTATATACTTGGAAACTCCAAGATGGCAGAGATACAATGTAAAAATTAAGGAACTAAAAAAGTCAAGGAATAACCTTGGCAAATCAGTAGTAGGACATCTGGTGTGAAAACATAGCTTTTATTTATATTCTCTCTCTTCCCCCCACCTCCACTTACTTCAACAATTGGTTTCCCAAAGGTTTTTCTCTCCAAAGCGTACCTAGTAGCTTCATCAAGTGCTCTTTTTGCTAATCCAACAGCACCAGCTGCTACCTGAATTGAATACAGCACAGAATAAAAAATCAGAAACTCCTGCTATATTTTTAAAATAAGTTATTTCTGATACTTACGGGTGGTCTGGTCTTATCAAAAGCTCCCATTGCGATTTTAAAGCCAGCTCCCTCAGCTATTAATACATTTTCTTTTGGGACTCTCACATCTTCAAAGACAATACCTCTTGTATCCGAGCAGCGTTGACCCATATTCATTTCCTGAAATGGGAGATTTACAGAGGCGTAGCTAAATTGTTTTATTCAAAGGTACGATATGTTTTCATTGTTTAGTTTACTCAAAGCATAAAGTATGCTTTGTTCCCCAAAACACTGCATCTAAAAATTACCATATACACGACAAATACTAGTTTTGCACTTGCAGACCAGCATCCCCTTAATTTGTCTAAGCTGGGCAGTTTACTTTCTCCTTATATAAAATCGGTTCTGTAGCTGTAATCAGTAGTCTTGTCTTTCTCTAGTTCAACTACATCCTTTGAGATGGGAGTGGAAAAAGTGAAGAATCTAATATGCAGGCAGTACAGGTATACTACAAGTAAATAAATAAATAAATGAGCTTTTCAAGTTTTTGGATTCCTTTCCTAATGTTCATCATCCAGTTTTGCCTACTACTAAAAATAGTACTTCCCCCCCCCCCCCGCCCCTAAAGAGAGAACTAGCACCAGTGTCTCCAAGGCCTCTTCCTCGACCAGCAGTAGCTAAAATTAAAGCTCGTTGTGTGCGTATTTATGGTTAAAATTTTCCAATTTGCTGCTTATCCTTTCAAGGCATATTACTTCTCATTTATTGGCACTTGTCAATAAAATAGTTCTCAAAGATTCTTTTGCAGCTGTTCAAAGTCATCTTACTTTAGACCATTCTGAATAATTTCTTATCTGAATTAATAACATTATAATTAAGTACATCTTATGAATAGTTTCTGTATATTGTGAAAATGAAAAGATCATTGTACATGAGCGTATGAAAATGTTCAGTTGTGTAACAGCCTTTTTTCTTTAATGGTAATTTGTTGCATTATTGGTTTAGAACTGTACAGTAATTCCTGTCTTGTCAAATAAGAGGTACACTCTTCACCTTTCTTCCAATTTGAATTCCAGGGCTATCTGCTTCCACAATGAATCCAGTAAAGGCTTTGCTTGCAGGAGCCTTTGGATCTGGATTGGTACGAGCTAGCAAAAAATACCTAGTGTAAAAAAAAAAAAAAAGAAGAGGGATGAAGTTTATCCTTACATTTAACAACCAGATACTTTTTGAGCGAACATTTTAAATGTTTTTATGTGCATTTCTACCATATAATAAATTCTATCTGTAAGTTAAAACCCCTTTTTTCTTGCCTGTCCCAAAAATAAACTGAGAGGGAACAAGAGAGGAAGTTTCAAAGATTCAATTACTTCAGATCACCATGCAAAGATTCTCCACCTTTTCCATGTATTGTTGAGTCTTTGTGATACTACCAGCTTCACAAACAGTACAAAGGAAACCTATTCACAGCACGTACATAAAAATTAATGCTTAGGAAATACTTTCTTGCATGCAAAACGTTACCACCTGATTTAAAAGATCTTAATTCTATTCTTCTAAGTATCAGTTGTAAATAAGTATTTCCCTTATAAATCAAACAGTTGTAAATCACATTTATGGTGTTCTGTAATGTCAAAAGATATCTGGTAGATTTGTCTTTGATGGATCTGCCTTGAAGAAGGAAATAAATAACTAGAAAATTCAGCTTTTGGATAAATTGTATAAAGTTTTTCCACTTCAATAAAGAAGAATTTGTGAGTTGCAAATCAGTGTAATGTGAGACATGATGAAAGAGGTTTGTATTATAAAGCACAGTCCATAGACACCACAGCAATATTTGGATTCTTTGACAGCTGGAAAACGTCTTCCCTTCAGAAAATAAAACGTAAGACCACAATCCAACAGTGTTTTCTAGCTTCACTAGAAGTGAGAGGTGCTTCTAGTAGAATCAGAAGCAACTGATCTCAATCACCACAACTACAAAGCAAGGTAGCTAGTAAAATGAGCCTCTTGAGTACTTTGCAAATTAAATCATACTGTTGCTGTCCTGCCCTGAAGAAAAAGCAGAATTAATTTTGTTTGATAGCAGCAAGATTCGAGAGGCCGTCTTGAGTGAGGAGTTGTCATGTTATTGCTCATTTTCCTTTTTAGGCTTTGCACAGCCCTGAGACTGCATTCTTATATCCTATCCTGATAAACTGGTCAGAGATTGAAGTGTAGTGTGTTGAAACACAAAGAACATTCAGATTCATATAGAATTTCATTCAGATCTTTAAAGAATTTAACTTTGGGGGCGGGGGGGAGCCACTATGTAAAATAAGAACTGAAAACATAACATGAGTTAACAGTTAACATACCAGTTTGCTTTCCCACCGTTTGTGATCCACATCTTCTGACCGTTAATGACATATTCATCTCCTTTCTTCTCAGCCTTTGTTTTTATACCAGCCACATCAGAGCCTGCTCCAGGCTCTGTTACACAGTAAGCCTAAAATAAAGTAAAATGGAAAATCTTGAGGAATAAAAGTTCTATTTTTAGGCAACCACAAATTATTGCAGACTGTGTACATCAAACTGATCTGTAAAAGGTTTAAGTGAACTGCATGGTAAAACCCAAAACAGTAAATAAAAACAAATTAAAAAATTTAAAAAAAAAAAAAAAAATCCAAAAAACCCCACAACAGCTGTCTGAACAAGAATCCAAACATATATGGGTTAATTTTCTTTATAAATGCATAATAATACATAAAATTGTCTTTTAATCAAACAGGACCATTCTGTAACCCTTAAGTCATTACTTCCTCAGGCTTCACAAACTCTGATGCGAAAGCTGAGTGTCTTTAAAATCTGAAAATAAGAGCACTGAGTAATATTTCATTTTTACTGTGTCCTTCATTTTATGAGGCTTAGTTGTTCAGATTTTAATGCAGTGCACATGGATCTTTACTTCTTTCTATGTAACAAGTACTGCTTATATAGTGTTTAAGATCACAAAGAAAAGTTTAACTCCCATCCAAGTTGAGTTTCTCCTTGTACAAACCTCATATTTTTCTTAAACTCCTACACCCCCTCTTGAAAGGGAAATAAAAGATACTAATTTTTGGTAAGTGACTTAGGATGGGAACGATTTTCCAAGCAATATCTTCTATTTGCTTATTGATGCATTAGCTATTCCCTGACTTTCAGTAAATGCCACTGTTTATTTAAAAACCAAAATGGGCTAAGTTGTGGGTACATGTCAGTGTTTTCTGGGAAAAAAACAGAAAAAAAAAAAAGAAAAAAATTTTAAAAAATAAAAGAAAAAAAAAGGAATAATATTTAATATGGTTTAGGAACATTCTACAGTGTAGCAGTTATACTTACACACATCATTGGTTCCTCTGTCATTCTCCCTAAATATTTTTTCTGCTGATGCTCATTTCCTGCAATGATTACTGGCATTTGCTGAAAGAAAATATTTAGACCATTAATCCACCTTTTTAAAGTGCACAGATTCTAGTTTAAGGGACGTAAGGAAAGACAGAACTTACCCCTAAGGAATTTGCTTCAATGGCAGTTTGAACCCCCGTACATCCATACGCTAACTCTTCCGTAATAAGGCACGCTTCAAAACTACCAAGGCCAAGACCACCTACAGTTGAAATATTTCATTTACTAAAATGGGTTTAAGTTGTAATATATTAGTAATTTACACAAATTAATTAACAAAAACATATTCCCCCACATACATTTGATTGTGTACCGTGTTTGATTAGACATTCTCATGCCAGCTTTTTAAATAAAGTTTTGCCAGAAGAGTAACAGGTGATTTAAAAATTACATATCACAGTTCCAGGGTTATTGTGTGATTAACGTGGGACAAGTTGCACCAAGTGGCAAGAATGTACCAATCCAATTTTCTGACTACTTTACATTTGAGAATTAAGAGCTCTTAAGAAGTGGAGATACAGGTCCTGAGCTACCACAGCACTTAGGGGGGGAAAAAAAAAAAAACCACAAGTGACCATATTAGTCAGACAACCAACTCAGTAATCTGCTTCTGCCAGAAGCTAACGCTTCAGAAAATACATACAAATACAATAACAATACAACTATACTTCCTCAAAAATATTTTCCTGAGCCTTCAGGTGACTTCCTCAGCCAAAGAGATACCTCTCTTTGGTATCTTTGTTATGCTAACTCTTGACAGATATTTCTTACATGAATTTGCCCAGTCTTTTTTTGAATCTCTGTAAAATTTTAGCATCAATCTCACCCAGGGGCAATGAATTTCGCAAATTAACTACACACTGCATGTAGAAACATTTCCTTTCATTTATTCTGAACCTGCCATCTGCTGACTTCATTTCATGCCTTCTACTTATATTGAAAGGGACAGTGAACTACCAATTCCTTTTCACACTCTCCATGACACTGACATTTTAGACATTTCTCATACAGAAGCTACATCTCACACAGAAGATACATCTTTTATGATCTTTGACATCCTTTTAGGAACCTTCTCCATTTCCACAATACTCTTTTGAGATGGAAGGATCTGACTACATAATGAATTAAGGAGGCATGTGCATTTTGGATTCAGCAGCATAATTATGCCTTCTGCTTTTTTCTTCATTCCCTTAAAGGTCCCTTCTGCCCTTAAATATTATGGTTTTGACCACTTCTGAGCATTATGCTGACATTCACAGAACTACCTGTTATAAGACCAAAAATCTCTTTTTTGAGAGGCAGTAGCTAGTTCAGAAGATACCATTTCTCTGTGAAGTTCAGATTGCTTCTTTCCCTTCGCATCACTTTTCCTTTTTTGAATTGCATTTGCCATTTTAACAGTCACTCAGTTTCATGACCTTCTCCTGCAGCATTTTGCACCAGCCTCATCTTTTCTACACTGAGTAACTTAGTATTATCAGTAAACTCTATCACCTCAGTATTGATGCCCTTTTCCAGTTTATTTATAGATATTCCAAATAGCACAAGACCCAGCAAAGCTGTGCTGCTGATTTTTCCACTATGAAACCTGATGATTTTGAAAACTCATTTTGGAAGTTCAAGCATTCTATATCTACCAGGAATCCCTTGTTCACACACTAATTAGCTACTTCAGAGAACTCCAATGATTTTATGAGGCATGCCTTCCTTTCACAAAAACCCTTCTCTAGCATATCATGTTTATCTGCGTCCACTATTTCTGTACTTCATCTTACTTGCTCTTAATTTACATGGTGTATCAGGCTTACTAGTATGTATTTTCCCAGATCTCCCTTGGAGACCTTTTAAAGCAATGCTGTCCAATTTGCCACTTGTAATTTTTCATTTAATAATCAAGTGATTATACACCGCAGAAGTCCAGCTATTTCAGCCTTCAGTTTCTCTAGAATATGTAGCTGAACAAATCTAGTCCTCACAATTGCTCCTTTTGTCTCTTTGCTCCTTAACCTCTTTTATCAAATTTTTGATACAAGATATACCTTCTGATTAGTTTCCAAAAAAAGGGTCTACTACGGACACTTTCCTAACTTTTTCAGGTAATATAAATGCAAAAAAGAAAATAATTTAACATTTTTTTTCCATTGTTACTTATATACCTAAACACTGCCAAAGCACTGCTGTAATGCACCTAATCTAAACTGAAAAACTGTCCTTCTGGAAAAAACTCTTAAATTGCTCCAGCCTGTGTCAGAGACTAGAACAAAATATGACCTTCTAATTTCTCTGCCTAATCAGCTGACACAGTGCACCAGGGGAACATTAGGCAGTTGTAATCACGGTAGGAAAATCTGGTCATAATTTACTAAATCATAATCTGTCTAATTTGTCTCCTGATTACATCCACACCTAGTAACACTTGTATGTGTCAACCTGCCTACTGATTAAATTTAGATTATTCAAGTATGCAACTGTTTATTTTATACAGAATCCATAATTACACATATAAATCTCATCTAATGCCTTTTCTTTGTTTCATTTTACCGATTAAAAAGAACATTTACTTACCACAGCTTTCTGGTATATGTGAATTCATAAGACCAAGTTCCCAAGCCCGTTTTATAAGTGGAAGAGGGTACTGAAATAGACAGGGAAAAAATCACTTTCTGATTCATCACAATCAACATTTTAAATTTTATGCAGGTTAAGATAAAAGTCTGTTTTTTCCCTTACACTATGGTAGATTTACCTCTCCAGTTTTGTCATATTGTGCAGCAACAGGAATAATTTCCTCTACAGCAAATTTACGAGCAGTAGCTTGAAACTCTTTCTGTTCATCAGTAAGTTCTATTTAAATAAAGAAATTAAAAAAAAAAAAAAAAAGAGGTCACAAATTCTCTACTACCTTTAATTTCGCTAGTTGTCAGACTATGAGAAAAGACAAAACAGGAGTGTCCTTCCAGGACAACCCAAACCACCACTTCCTGGGCCTCTTTAGGAAGCAAAAAAGCTCAGCTTCCTCTTCCTCCTGGGAGAAAACCTCCATCGTTCTCTCATCAACACCTACAATGCATTTATTTACTTTTGATGAAATTGTCCACAAAATATTGAAAACGGAGTAGACAGGACTGTGTAACATAAAATGTATTACCAAAAGAAACAAGAAGAATGCCATGCTAATTAAATGGAGAAAGAGGAGGAGGCAGATGTCATCTGAAGATCCTGGCTATTCAGTTTCAAACATCTAGCTGCTGACCCACTAAATTTCCTTTATAATATGCCAAGATGAGGATGAATTTCTTTATAACCAACTATGACTACATTTAGTTACTTTAACATTGTAAATGGCAACGTGAGATAATTATTCAAAGCTAAGACACTTTGGCAGTAAAAAAGCTTAAAACAGGCATGAGTTAAAAAAAAAAAAAAAGAAAATCTTACGAACACTACACACATACCTTGACTTGCCTGAGCTGAGGAAGAAAGTAATTTTGTTTTTCAAACATTTTTTATAAAAGAATAGAAATCTATTTAGAACAAACACCTTCATTTTAAATCCACGTTGAACTGCAAGATAAGATTTCATATTTTTTAACTCTGCAATTTGCCCTTTGCCCTTAATTGCTGTATTTCTTTCAAAAACTGTAATACTTACCAAAGCTAAAGCCAGCTCCAGGTTTGCCTATATGTAAGTTTTGAGCAGGTTTACTAGAACATGACCTCCATCCATGCCCTGCAATGGTTTGAAGCATTTGCTAAAGAGAAAAAGAATGTGAGGTATAAGATCTTTACAGCTCAAGTCTCCTAAAGCTACCAGCCTCACTGCAGCACAACTTTAAATGTAGAATCCCTCTTTAGAAACAGTATCACATCAAGTATAATACAATTACTACAGTGATAAAAGAATTCTTGGCTACCTTAAGTTTCATTCCTGTGGCAAGCAGCGCTCACATGAACTGACAGCTATGCCAGGAATCCCAGGCTTTAAGAGCACTGAGCATGAGTGAACTGCAGTATCCACTTTTAGGTATTGCGCAACTGATTATTTAAAAATAATTAAGCACAATTCAAATTTATGTTCACAGAGACATAGCAGTATATATTTCTTTCATTTATACATACACTCGCCAAACCTGTTTTTCTTGCCCGCTAGTGAATATTCTATCTATCCGATGTTTACCTACATGCAGATTTAGCAAGACTTTAAAAACAACCTACCTAGTAACCAGTATCTATCAGAATACTTTGATAAATTTCCAGACTCATGTCTGCTTTCTTTTAATAAGCTGCTGCCATGGACACTTAGTGATTACTGTTATTATACTCCAAATAGGATAGAACTCAGCAGACTATCTGAAGTTTATTTTTCTTCCTCATACTTACCACAAATTTATTCTTTTTCATTGTAAGTGCTTTCTTTGGTTTTTTTTAGTGCCCACAAATATTATTGTTACAGCTACTTTCAGAACACCTTAATACTGTACAAAAACATGTCTGAATTTGATTTTAAAAGGTTGTTTTATTCTCTTTCATCCTTCAGTAGTTACGAATCTCTGAAATGTTTGGTAAAAAAAAGAAAAATATTTAATTGGATAAATTTCTAGAAAGACCCATATCAATACTGTGCAAAAATAAATGAGCCTAAACCCTAAGAAAAGGCTTGTTCTTGATTTTCTTATGTGAAAATGTAGAAAGGGAAAAAAAAAAAAAAGTGTGATCACACCAGCCACTTATTTCATAACACTAAAAAAAATTGAATTAACCGTAATAGAGCAAAAATATCACAAAAATTTTACTGGAAACTCTAGAAGACAAGGACATTACAGAAAGTTACATAGCTGGGGAGGCAACAAGTAGCTTCAAAATAAAGTTGTGGTAGATAACTGTGCTTTTAAAAATAAGAATGCCATGCAGAGATGGTTACAAAGTCACAGGACAAAAAGCATGAAGAACACAGGCAATAATAGGTATCAACACAGTGAAAAAAGTTACTTCCAGAGGATACTGAAAACATCTATGAAGCTGAAAGGTGAAGAAATGCAGAAAGACCACTGCTAGGCATAGAAGAGGGGGAGGCTATGACATAATTGAATATTGAACTGTTAAGTCAGTTTATTTGTAGTTCAGGATTGCATTTTCCAGTAGGCAATGTATTATCCGTTTCAAGTTTTCACAGGCCACAGACATTGCAAAATGGTATCTTGCTAAGCTTTGTGTTACTGCTACAACTCTTATATAGAAAAACAAAACAAACAAACACCACCAACAAACATCTAGAAAGACCTTGATCCTTCAGAAAGTTTTATGCCTTATTTTATCTGGAAAGACTAGATGAGGTTCAAAAAAAGCCAGAAGATTGTAATAATTTTTTTTTCTTTTTTTTTAAGGAGCAACCCTTTACAGACTCATACATAGCTTTGCCACCAAAAAGTTTTGCCTACACTAGAAAAAGTACTGAATTCAAACTAATGCTAAAAGTGATACCCTATATGAAAGAAGCTGTCAAATTTATACTAGAGAACTTACATCTATCGTGGTTTTTGTACCAGGGTAGAATGCAAGGTCAACACAGAAGGTTACTCTGGAAAAACTCAACGCTCTTCCCACAAACAGAAATATGAATTGGACAGGTGGGATTCATACTGGGAACTTGCATGAGTGATCAAGTGACAAAGGATCACGGTTTGCTACATGTGAGAATTTGGATGACCATCTTTCTACTCTGTCAACTTTCCTATTGCTTGACTCAGAGGAACAGTCGATTCAGTGACAAGCTAATGCTAGTGATGCCCAGATGCAAGTCCTACTGCATTTCCTTGCACTACTGCATAAGCTCTGTCACAATCAGAAATATGACCGTTGAAGTGGCAAGACTAACACTGGAATAACCTGCTGTCCAGAAAAGGGTATGACAATGATACACATGGAAGCAATGCAATCTTCATTACCTTAATGCCAAAGGAACTACAGAACTTGTTTGAAAAGCTGCACATTACAGAAAAAGACAGGACAACAATAAGCTGAGGTCACTAACCCTGATTCTCCCTCACATAACTCAGGACAAAAATGAAAGGAGTTGTCAAGAGCAGCTTACTGCTGGGGTAACGTGTCAGGGGGCTGAACTTGAAATACCAATGCCCTACAGTACGCATTAACTGTTGGCTTCCCTTGCCTAAAGCATTACTTTTTATCTATAAAACACCAGCCAGCTTCGGATGGAGACTTTTTCCCTCAGCGACACTGCCACAGCAACACTTTGGACACGTGGTCAAGCTGCATCACTTTGGGGCAAAATAACACAGCTGCCAGGAAGCTCTGACGAAGAGCCCTTCAACTAATTCAGACTCATGAATGACTCTGGAAACGGGGAAACCACAAAAAGGCCTGTGTAAATGCTAAACAAGGTACTACCTGAGTTTTGAGTAATTTTTACTTTCTAGTTTGAATCTCAGAGGACATTGGTGGTTCAATATAGCAGAATGTTAGTACTTCAGAAAAACAACTATGACACATCAAACATATTTAAAAAAATTGCCACAGGTAGTACAGCTAGGTGTGCTTAAGGAAACACGCTGTATAAAACACCCTGAACTATAAGCCCTGATGTTTCGAAGCCGTCTCCACCGTTTGAGTGGGAGCTGCCAGGTGTACGCAGGATTTTTCTGGAGACCTCGCAGCGCGGCCTTTGGCACCTCGAGGGCCCCGAGGTTGTGCCACAACTCCGCCGAAGAGCAACAGACGGCAACGCCCCTTCAGGCCGCGAAGATTAAGGCCAAAACCTCACGGGCAATAATGCGGAGACAGGAAAAACAACAGCGAGCCCTGCGCTGCTTTGCTCCTCCGCGGCTGCGGGGCACCCCCTCGGCCCTCCAGCTGTCACGGCCGGGAGCGGGCGGCCACGGCGGCGAGAGCCGGGCTTGCCCCGCGGCAGCCGCCCTCGCTCCAAGGCCCCGAGGCCGCCGGAGCTGCCGGCCCTTCGCCCTGCCGCGCTCCCTCGGCCCGCGGCCCTTCCCGGCCACCGGAGGCCCTGCGGCCGCCCAGCCCCTACTCGCCGCCCGCTAGCAGCGGCCCGTCCCGGCCCGTCCCGTCCCGTCCCCCCGGGGCTCATATCCTCCAGGCGCTCGCACCGCCCGGCCCGACCCGGCCGCTCACCCGAGTGACCCTCAACGCGGACATCTCGGCGGGGGTGCCTGGCGGTGCCCGGCGGCGGGGCGGGGCACTGGGGCGGCCGGGGGCGGTGCCGCGCAGGCCGCCCGCCTAGCCGAGCGCCGAGGCGGGGCTGGGGGCCCGGCCCCTTCCCGGGACAGTCCGTCCCCGCGCCCCGCGGCGGCCGCCCTGGTCCTGCGCGGCGAGCCTGCTCCCGCGGCTGTGCAGGCTCAGGCGGAGCCCCGCGGGGGCCGTGAGGCGGGGGGTGGGGGGGCGAGCGGCCCACCGCGCTGTGAGGTCTGGCCGTGGTCGTTGGCCCTCCCTCCGGCCGAAGGGAGTTTGTTCCATTTACGGCTTGTCCCACAAAACCCGGGGAGGGCAGGGGCCTTTGACCCTCCCCCGCCAGGCAGCGCACGGGGCGGGGGGGCCGGGCCGGGCCGTGAGGAAGGAGCTCGCCTAGAGGCTGAGCCAATTTGCTTTTTCGTACCGAGTCTCCTGGGCTGTCTCCAGCCTCCTCCGTCTTTTCTCTGCTAGCAGAAAAGCCCCCGTGACCCGTTTCGGTGTATTTTTGCCCGTCAGGGACTCCTAAACTCCTGCCTCGGAGGCGGACCGGGATCGGGGGCGCGGCGGGGCCCCGCGCGTGGGCCCCGCTCCCCCCACCCCGGCTGCGGAGCGCGCGCGGCAGTCACGGTTTTCTGCTCTCTTTCCAAGAACTTCTAGACTTGTAGGTGCGAAAGAAAACAATCTGCTGGCATAACTGGGCTTTTAAAGTTGATCTTCATGTGAATGTGAGCTTCTAATACCATTCTTAAGTTGAGATGCCGTAGCGATGTGTACTGTGTTGATAGTTACGGAAAATGTGCTTACAAATGCCGTGTGTTAAACCAAAAGCATTGATTCTGTAAACTATCTGCAGTGCGTAAAATACACGCTTTGAATATTACTGCGTCAGTGTTGTAAAGCAGTGTTATTTAGGGCTTTATTAAGACAAATAGCTACTTTGATTTATCTACAAATTACTTCTTTTGGTATGAAATTTTAACAGAAATATCAAAACATAAAGCACTTTTCTGGAAGCTGGATTTTGGATAACATTTTATTTTGCATAACAATTCAAAGTAAGGTGTCCCAAATATTTTTAGCACCATTATTGCCTTGGTATGTTTGGTTCTTAATTGCTTGTTTTGTTTCCGACAGTTGAGAGTATTGATTTTGTACTTAATACCAAAGAAACACTTCAATAGGAAGCTAGCCATGTAAGAGTTACTTTTTGCATATATATCAACTGATTAAAAAGCAGCTGATTGTAGGCTTTATACTGGCATGACTCCAGGTGTTTACCGAATGTAGGCATGTAAGCAGCTTTGACTTAGTGCACAGGCTACTGATTTTACACTCCAGTATCGGTGGGTTTTTTCCCTGTACTTCAAGGGTAATTGAGTAAAAGGCATAAGCATAATTTATAACTTTATGTTACTTAAGTATTTCATGAAGATTTTCGTATGTTCTTCCTGTTCTAGTTTCAAGTACGCCATACCACTGTATTGTATGGCTGTAGGGCTTTTAAATATCAGCACTCAAGTCTGCATTTTGTGTTCCATTTTATATAGGGCTCTGTTCCACAGGTCATGTTTCTGCATATGGTGTGGGAGTTTAATTACTGAGCAGTCCATTTTCTGTTCATATATTATTTATCTATTATTTGTATGGTTTGTGTATACATAGTATCTCTGTATTCCTCAGTTGATTTATCATCAAAACAGCCCTTGTTGTGATGATGTATAAGGAAATATATTCATCTCATTTTAATGTTTTAAAAGTTTAATTTTAGATATGCAGCATGGATTTTACTATGCGTATTCTAACTAGTATTACACACTCTACAAAATTCTAAAGATGGGTAGATGGGTTCAGAATCTCTATGAAAAGCTGATGTCATAGGTAATATACACTCTCACAGGTAACAAGCAACTCCAGCTGACTGAGTCAGGTGCCTGAACACTGGTAAAGGTGTTATATACAAAGCATATTTACTAGCTGCAGGAAGGGATTTAAATACTGCAGTGCTCAGAATTGAGATATTAATTCTAGGTGCCTTTGAGATTAAGATCCATAACCCTTCAGTAAGTAAATAAGCTCTTTTTTTTGCACCGAGGCGAAGACGCAGCTTAGAATGGGGTTCAGGACATCCCTAAGTCTGAGAGACTGAATAAATCAGTACACTGAGGGAGTGTTGGCTTTAGGAAGTAATGCGGACCAATACTGTTCGATTTATAGAGTGAAATGGTTGGATTCAAGACCGAATAAGCATTTTTGAGGGTTTATGCTTTGGGCTAGATGGAATACCCCCTAGTAAGTGGTTGGAGCACATTAGGTGCACTCCTAGATCATGTCTTCCAGTTAGTTTCATCCAAAATTCAAGTTCATGTGCTTTGAAACCTCTCTGTGAATCAAGGCAGGCGCAGTAAGTAAGGACAATTGGGAGATTTACCTCAAAACTTCACTCCTTAAGTGAACTAAAAACTGTTCATCTAGACACAGCCTGGGAAGGTAGTTGTCTGAAGCTGTCCAGCTGAGGAAATTGAGTCAGGAATACACCATAACATTTGCTGTTCTCCAGGTTTGCCTTATGCTAGAAGCACCTTTGCATGTGAAATTTGCTACTTGCCTCTGAAGACAGGTGTCTATGTACTTTGTGGAAGCCAGCTTTTGTATTAAAAAGCTGCTAACTATCTGTCATGTCCTGCAGTGTTGTAGAGGTTAAAGAACAGAAGTTCCAGAAAAAGGAAGGAAAGAGTTCATGGAGCCAAGACAAAGGTATTGAAGGACACTTGAATAAATGACTTGCTAAATGACAGGAGCAACTGGTGTAAGGTACTGAAACTAACTCTTGATTGAGGTCACTAGTTAATGCAGCTTGCAGTAATGAAGCTATATCCTTGCTCACCTTTCTCACTCCCTTGAATCATTTTCTTACTACCTCTTCACATCTCCTTCTTGGGTAGGTGAGTGAGAAATTTTTTAACAATGTCGTGTCAATAGAGTTTTTACCAAGCCAGTCTGGAGGGGAAAATTCAAAGCACAGGCAACCTCCACCCAGTGGTCTGTGTCTACCAAGTATTTGGGAAGAGAGGGATATGAAAGATGGCAAGGTTATCTGTCAAAGCCTGAACCACTTGAACTCTGAGGTTCAAAATTATTTACATAAGGGGTGACAATAGATAAAAGTTTCTGTTGTGTCCATCTAGCATTTTTAGCATTTCCTACAGAAGCAAGAAATACAGCATTTGTCTTTCTTTTTTATCTTCTCAAACCCTTACTATTCTGTCCTATTTCTTCCTTATTATTCCTCTGATTGCTTTTACTACAGTAGAAATTGTTGTCCTCATTTTGGCTGGGATAGAGTTAGTTTTCTTTTAGCAGCTGGTATAGTGTTATGTTTTGGATTTAGTGTGAGAAGAATGTTGATAACACACTGATGTTTTCAGTTGTTGCCAAGTAGTGTTTAGGCTAAGTCAAGGATTTTTCAGCTTCTCATGCCCAGCCAGCAAGAAGGCTGGAAGGGCACAAGAAGTTGGGAGCAGACACAGCCAGGGCAGCTGATCCAAACTGGCCAAAGGGATATTCCATACCATGTGATGTCATGCCTAGTATATAAACTGGGGGGAGTTGGCCTGGAGGGGGATCACCGCTCAGGGACTAACTGGGCATCAGTCAGTGGGTGGTGAGCAATTGCATTGTGCATCACTCATTTTGTATATTCCAATCCTTTTATTGTTATTATTGTTGTTGTTGTTATTTTCTGCCTTTCTGTCCTATTAAACTGTTCTTATCTCAACCCATGAGTTTTACTGGATTTTTTTTCCCAATTCTCTCCCCCATCCCACTGGGTAGGGGGTAGTGAGTGAGGGGCTGCGTTGTGCTTAGTTTCTGGCTGGGGTTAAACCATGACAATTGTATACTGCACAGTTTATTGCATTATTAACCTAGAATACTCTCTTTTATACTAACCACCAGAATACATGATGCTTATTGCTGAAATGTATAAATAAGCAAGTAAACACAGTAAGGATATTACATTACAAAATACAGCTCATTGCTTAAAGTTAGCATCTGTATTCTAGGCTGAAGTGTTATTTTTTAGTAGTAGTAGTTACAAATTTTTTACAGTTTATTTTTTATATTGTTAACAACCAACTGTATTTTACTATTGTTAATGGACCTTCATTTTAGAAATGGAAAGCAACTTGAATTTTCTGCAGTGATTTATGTAATGCAAATTACTGAAGCTACTGCAGTAAACAAACATGGTAAAATTTAGTGTGTAGGTCCTGAGTTAATGATCTACAAAGTAGAATCCTTTTCAGTGTAGTACAATGCAACAAGCATGGCAACTTCTTCTCGATAAAATGATTAAATGTTTTTTTGTTTTTCTTTGATCCCTGCTACAATAGTAACTTAAAATATCTTAAACCCAACATTTTTTTCCTAAACTTCTGTTGCAAGCTCATGTAATTTTTGTCATTTGTCTTGGGTTTGGTTTTTTTTGCAGCTTTTTCATGGTCTTTAACGCAATAAATTTATTTGGCGGGAAAAAAAAAAAAAGGAAGACACCTATATGGGAACCTTTGAATTATCTAAAAATGAAGATAATGTGATGCTTGAATTAAAATATTTTCAAGTATATTTTTAGCTTGTTTGATTCCTGGGTATCACAAACATTACTTCATTTCAAATTTTCAATCTTTTTTAATTACAAAGCCATACCTACTCAAAGTTTTGGAGGCTTTTAATTTGACTACTATATGTAAACACATCAAATATTTTTTTCCTTAATGTCATAAAAAAATTCCGAGTTACATTTATGTGACTCTCTAACATGAACTATAAAGAAAAAGAAGGGACTGATATACAGAGCTTGAGAACAAATAAAAAACATTCAGTTGCATCTTGTAATAATTTTGGCCTGTATGACTTTCTGAAGACACAGAAAGTCAGTGGAAGGCTCAGAAGATAACTTCTGAACCATGCCTTAGAATAAAGATCAGCTGTCCTGATTTTTTTTCAGAGTATGCTGAAATTCACTTTAGAATTTTACAGGACTTACTACTTTAAGAAACAAGTACTTACTTAGACAACCATAGCTTTCACTTGTGTGAAATATAAGCAAGTTAATCATTAAAAAAAAAATAATAGAGTGAGGTAAGGCCTATCTATGTGTAAAGGAAGCATCTAGGACATTTTAACACTAAGTCAATTTTAATCATCATATTGAAATATGCTGCAGCAGGCACTTCAGCAGCTAAAAAAAATCTTCAAGCTATGTTGCTTGGTACATTTCTCCTTGTAGAATCATGTATTAATAAATGCCCAGTTGCAATGAACACATCTCTCAAACGTATTTAACACTTGTAGGTTAGATAGCAGAACAGTAGAGTCATAAAAAAAGTGTTTTGTTAAAGAGGTGTGTGTGGCTCTGGCAAAGCCCCTCTCATTTAACGTGAAGTTCCAGGTCAGCAGAGATTTAACGGCACCGTGACAGTAGGGGGTGCTGCAGAAAGACCTTTATAGGCTGCATTTTAACAAACATCTGTATTCTAAAGTATCAGCTGTGTCTATGCAAGACCATACCAATACCAACATTTAATAGTGTACAAGAACTTAACCATGTAAATGTGTATTGATGTAAGATACAATGTAGACATTAATTTTATAGTAAAACCTGTATAATTATTTTTAGCAAGTGCAGCAAATGACAAAACAGAAAGTAAATTCTGCCTTAAATCACAAGAGTTCAATTTCCATAACAGCTGACAGAACTCGTCGGACAGAATTCAATAATGATTACCGCTGTTGCTGTTGTTGAATTGTGTAAGGTAGAGTTCAGAAAGACTAGCTGAGATTATAGCCGTACTGAGGCATGTGCAGTGAAAAAGTAAAGAAAGAGAGAAACCTTGTGTTGGAGATCCTGGAAGAAGAATAATGGGGTTGAGAATATGGGCACAAGAAGGTGAAGGTTGAGATTTTCATCTAACATTCATATGACAAATGACTAGGCCCTTTGCAACACTGATAGCTAAAACTCATTTTGCCAGGAAAGTAACAAGTCTTGTGCTAGGTTAGATCAAAGGTCCATCTAGGATAGTATCCTGTTTATGGCAGTTGCAATGAAGAATGCTTAGGGAAGGATTCAAGAACAGAGCATTTACCACTAATGTAGTGATATTTTTAAAATTTTTTTTTTCCTACCTTCCAAAAATTTTCCGATTTAGAAGTTTCCTGAGCTGGAGGTGATGCCTTTGTATTTAATAATGCTTCATGGATGTCTCTTCCATTAACTTGACCAGTTACTTCTTGAATGTGTTGGGAACCACAGCTTAGTTTCTTACACTGTGAAGAACCACTTTGGTTGGTTTGTTTTCAACTTGACATCTGCTAACTTAATTTGTTGTCCCTACTGCTTGAATTGGGAGAAGCAGTGAACCGTCAGTCCCTAGTCATCCTCTTCGTGTCAATGATTTAAGAGAAAAATGTCGTGATGTCCCCTTAGCTATTTCTTTCCAAGCTGAATAATCCTCTTTGGGTACTTTCTACAACGTCTTGGTTTTGTCATGAAAGAATCAGAATCATAAAGTAGCTCACGTTCTTGCATAAAGGTGAGAGTATAAGTTCTGTTCTGTTCTCTTTTTCTGTTTTTTTTCTGGTAACTCTTTTTTGCCTACCTCTGAACACTGAAATGAAAATTTTCATATATTATCTATGATAACAAAATATGATTCCTGGGATGTAATGGTCAACTTAAAGCTCATCTTTGTATATAATTATTTCTCTGCATCCCTTGTCTGTATCATTTTATATTTATCTACCCTGAGGTTATCTGAAATTTTTCAGTCCCATAAATAACTTATTGTCGGCAGCAAAATTTTCCACTTCAGTGTTCCTCTCCTTTTTCAAATCATTGATGAGTACCTGGAACAGCAAGAGTCCCAATACATAAGTCTTTGAGATTCCTTGGGTGACCCCACCACTGTAACAAATTTTTGTTTAGTCTTGAAATTTTTTAAAAATATCTTTTGTAAGGGTGTGTGGAAGGAAAGTGTCTGTGCCTTTAAGGGTATCCGGTCAAGAATCTTTTCAATGCAAAAAGGGAGAACAAGAAAAGGAGGAAGCCATAAACAAGAATATAAAGAGACACAGACCTGACTGACAAGTGGTAAGGGAGGCAGTCATGAGACACAAACCTGGTCAGTTACACTATCTGATGATGGAATGTTTATTTCAGTAAGATTATCTGATCAAAGGTCTTGTCAAATGGGATACCAAGAAAAAATGGGAAGCCATAAACAAAATACGGAGACACAAACTTGACTGGCAAGACAAGAGGCAAAGACAAGAAACAAACTGGCTCTCAATAAACTGCAGGCAAACTGGGACTTTGCAACTGATAAGGATGCAAACTTGAGGGTCCAGAATGTTGGAAAGGGATCTGTGGAGCTGTGCACACTAATGAAGGAATGTGCAGGGGAAGGGCTTCTGGAGGAACAAAGGAAGAATGGACAGAATAGGGTGTAAAACGGACCAGTCCTGCACAAAAGAGGGTAGTCAGTACACTTGTCTGACTGAGCCCAGCACCTGATCACCACAGTCATCTTGAATCCTATCTTCCTATTAAATCTTTTCTTAGCTATCTCTCTCTGTAATCTCACTATCTGTGCCATGTGTATGTGTGTTACAAGGATAAAGTGCCAGCTACTGAGGGTCATGTGTGAGTGGATTTGGTAACCAGCAAATGGAGTCAGACTGGGAATGTGGGTGTCCCCGGCCTGTGGTGCCAGCTTCTGGAGCTGGTGAGGTCCCAGTGTCAGCTACTGAGGCAGAAACAGCATGTGTCCCGAAAACCTGCTACTGGGAGGGACTGGTGCAGGTGAGGCGAGTGAGGGGCTCAGCAGCAGCAGCAGCCAGAGTGGGACAGCAGGTCACAGCTCCTGTGCCTGATGCTGGCTGCTGAGGGTGGTGAGTGCCAGTAACTTCCCGAAAGTGGGCGTGCTTGTCTCATTCACTGGCAAACTTCAAGCTGGACTTGCCGGTGAGTAGGAGCTGCTGGGTCCAGGCAGGGATATCTGGTAGGCAAGAATCCATGCTGCTATCCAGGGTGACCTGTGCGTGCGGAGTGCCTGCGGGACGAGTGTGAGTGTGGAGTGCCTGTGGGATGAGTATGCGTGCTAGGCGTTTGCAGGAAGCATCAAGCCGGACCAGCCAGCAAGTAGCGGCCCCTGAGATGGGCAAGAGTGCTAGGATCTCAGCAGGGGTAGCGGGCAGACAGAGGGGCCGTGAATGTGCATGTGCTTGTGCATCCAGAGAGTCTCGTGTGTGTGCCTGCAGTATTGATCTTTTGTGTCTGCCAGCCCAAGCAGAGGAAGGGAGGTGACTGCCTGTGCTCATGTTCAAGGCAGGTCCTGTGTGGAGGTACTGTTGAAGGCAGTGCCTCACCTGTGGCAGTGCGTGTGACCGGCCGAGTCCGTGTCGGGTGTGTGGCTGTGCGTGTGACCGGCCGAGTCCGTGTCCTGTGTGTGTCTGTGCGTGTGTCTCTAGGTCGTGGGCTGAGCTTCACGGCCGGCTGAACCTGCAAATGGGAAGGTGGCAGCCACATCCCTCCGCCTGGGCAGAGACGCTGGGTCCCCAGGCACCGGCCTGGGCTCCAGCAGCCGGGCACGGGGCGGTTCTGGGCCGGAGCTGCAAGAGGCGACAGCCACTCCTAACACCCCTTAACAGTTTTTAGCCATAAAAAGACTTTTCCCTCTATGCTGGCTTAATTTATTTAAGACTTTTTGATGAGGAACCTTGTGGAATGTTTTCAGAAATCCAAAATCAGCTGTATTCCCTCATCTTCATGCCTACTGACTCCTTAGGGAGTCTCCAGTAGTTCTGTGAGCCCCGACTTCTCTTTACAAATATCATACTTCCCTGTTTGTCATATATTCCAAATCTGTCTGCATTATTTTAGTTTCCACTATTTGCAATGTGCAGAGGTGAGGTTTATGAGTCTGCAGTTTTTTGGATTTTCATCAGCAGTATTTTCAAGAATTTCCAAAATCTTTACGACCTTCAAGTCTATATATGCATAGGAGGCTTAAGGAAAATATCATATTGGCCCTGCATATTCTCCTCCTGCTGCTGGCCTTTAAAAAAAGGATTATTTTTAGTGTCCACACTTTTTGCAAATTAATGCTCAAACTCTTCTTTGGCCTGCCTTATTGTGCTTTCACATTTAACCTGCCAAATTTTGTGATTCTTTCTAATTTACTCATTTGAACACAACTTTAACTTATCAAAAGATTCCTCCATGTCTGTAGCAACTGCCCATTTCATTCTGTCTAAACATGCTGGCTTCCTTTTGCCATTTCTCAGGCCCTTCTGAGAAACATGAATATACAAAGATGATCTGCTATGTCTCAAAGTGGTGTCTTTACGTAGCCTTCTATCTACTGGGAAAACTCTAATGCATGTAGTTTTTAGTGCTATTCTAACCTTTTTAGTTCTTTTTAGTAAGTTTTCTCTTTTTTTAGTGTATTTTTAAGTTATTCCTTGGTTCTGATAGTCAGAACCAAGTCAAAAGTTACTTCTTCTCCTGGAGGATTCTACGCTAACTTCTTAATATTATATATGATTTTATTCTTCAACAAAATCATAAGTATCCTGATTTTATATTGGTCTACAAACCCTAATGAAAAGGAAGAAAGATCTTTGCTAGAGTGCACGTGAGGGTTTGGTTTTTTTTTGCCAGAACTTGGAAGTGCTGTGTAAGTAATAGCTTATTTCTAGCTGTTAGCCATAGCCCAACATACATATATGTTCTGTTATATATAACATATGCTGTATGTTATATATAGTGTATGTTAAGTATAACATATGCTAAATACAATAGATAATACAGAATATAAATACTATATTGCATAGTATGTATAATATTATATATACACAATAATACACACACACTATATTATATATTGTGTATGCTCTATATTATATATACTATATATATATGATACATATATCATATATTTTATATATTTATTTGTGGGACTGGCTATACAAACTCCATTACCTAGGTTGTTTATTGTGTAGTTTGTTGAGATCCCAATGTCCATTCTTGAAAGTAGGCTATATATAGATACACACACCCCTCTGCACAAAGGGAACAGAGTAACACTGAGCTGTAGAGTAATACTGAAACTTCCATGAGAATACTACTTCAGCTCTGACTAGCAAATCCTGTCATGCCCTGCTACCTTCAGGTTACCATGCCTTATCAGAATGAGCCAGAAGACATTAACCCACCACCTTGCTTCTTACAAAGCTGTCCTATGCAGCTTTTCTCACGTTTCACTCAGTCTCTGACACAAGCAGCTCTTCTTTCTATAGGTGAGATTGTTGGAATTGTTTTCTAGTCATCAACACTGAGATGAAATAAAGATTTCTTCTTAGATAGCAAAGTATATCATCCCTTTTCCACATCAGGTGTTTACCCTTGGGATCCATTTCCTGGAACGCAGACAGGCATCTTGGGTAGCTAGACCGGGTAAGTGGCTTAAGAGGATAGGTGGACTAGGTTTAAGAAGGAACTCTCATTAACTTTGCAGACCACTGGTGCTGCACAGAATGCATAAACCTCTGCCTAGGTAGTATTCTGATGAAATAGGGTAACTGGAGGAAACGACTACTCATTTTAAGAGTTAGAAGGACAAATAAATCCTCACAATTTAATGCAGAGGGGGAAATAACTTCCCCCAGTACTTCCACTACTAGCAGTCAAAACTGCATATGTGAAATTCCGTAATTATCAGAGCAATTGGCCTGAACTGAGGCCTCTGGGAGGATGGATAAGGTGCTACATATGCCTGATGTAGTTTTCTTAAAACTAGCTGAGGCAGCTAGCTCTACAAGACCTGGTGGTGTACTCACTGCAGAGGAGGCACATACCGTCACTGCCTCTAACGCACATATGATTGGTTTATGTTTCAATACAAGCGTAGTAACAACTTCCATGATTTATGCATATTAATTTACTCATAAGTAAAATAATCGTGTGCCTTTGAGGGTCTGAAGCCAATTTTTGAAAGGGTAACTTTACTTGCAAGCCTTGGGAAGTCCCTTTTCCTCACATTGTTCATGTGGAAACATGTAAATGATGGCCTACAGGTGCACTTCTCTCAAGAATTATATAGGGTTATTTCAAAATTTTTTCAATACAGAATGTTCCTTGTGTTGGACTTAGTGAAGTTTCCCTAACCGCGGACTAATGGATAAACAGCTGTGCGACATCTGAACGTAGCGTCCTTTTGCTGTAGCGATGATTTGGGCTGTCATGACTCAAACCGAATCACAGCAGTCAGACTAATTGCTCTTTAAGTGGCATTGCCCCATTCAGATAAAACAGATGACAACTGAAGGAAAGTTTGTGACCAGCAATCTGTGATTGTCAGGACCGAACCTGTTTTTTGACCGAATCATGAGAACAGCCCCCACCCGGACCCAAAACTGAAGTGTTAAAATGCCTCCCGGTCAGGAGGGGACAGAAAACCCAGCTCCCCGTGAGCATGCCAGAGTGCTGCGACCTCTCAGCGGCCCCTGCGAGCTCACGCCCTTTCCTCGCGTGGGCCGGAGGCTGCTCCCCGCGGGGCGGCTCGGCCCGGCCCGGCCCGGCCCGGCCCGGCCCGGCCCGGGAGCTCAGCACGGGCGGCCCGGACAGCTCCGCCGGGGGCCGCGGCGGGAGGCGCTTTCCAAGGTGGCTGCCGGGGCCGGCGGGGCCCGGGCGGGCAGCGAGGGGCTCCAGGGCCGGGCTGCCCGCTTCCTCCCCGCGGCAAAACCTCCGGGCTCAGGGCACGGGCACGGAAAGGGAGAGCCTGCCCGCCCTGACAGCGGCACGGGCGCCCGAACCGGAGCCGGAGCCGGAGCCGATCCGGCTGCTGGCGGTCACGTTTCGCGGGGCGACGACCCGCGCTCCGCGGCAGGGCGCTCCTCCCAGGCAGCGCCCGGCGGCGAGGGGGGGGGAGAGGATGGAGACACCCCCGCCGCGGACCCCGCCAGGTACGGCGCCCGCTGCCACCAGCCGCCGAAGTTGTCGGCGGGAGCCGGGCCCACCCGAAGTTAGCGAGGCGCGTCCCGAGGAGGGGGCGTGCGGTCCTGTCGCCGGCTGCGGGCCGTCCTGCCGCCCCCACGCCTGCCCTCGGCGCGGCCCCTCTGCCCGCGGCTCCCCCCCCGCCCCGCACGGCTCGGGCACCGCCCCCGCGGGCTCGGCGCAGGCGTCGGCCGCGGAGCCGACGGGACGGGAGGGTCAGCGCGGGGCGCGGGCGGTGTTCCGAGCGGCCGCGGCGGAGCGGAGCGGAGCGGGAGGCTGCCCGGCAGCCGCTGCCTCTCATGCCTTCACGGCAACAAAGAGCGCGCTGAGCGGCGGGCGGAGGCGCCGGGCCCCTGGCTGTGCCGGCGCGGAGGGCACCGGGAGACGATGGCGAGGAAGGGAGAAGCCTCCGCGCCTCTCTACGGTGAGCGCTGGGGCGGCGGGGGCAAGGCGGGGCGGCCGCCGGTGCTCGGGGGCGGAGGCGGCCGGCGCCCGTGCCTCCCTCCGGCCTGTTTACGTTGCGGATCCAGCCAGCGTGCAGCAGCAGCGGCGAGAGTTTGTTTCCCTCGGCGGATGCCGGGGGCGGGGTGGGCGTAAGGCCCCCCCACACCCCAAGACGCCGGGGCACCTCTCTGCCGCTGCTGCGGCTCGCCCGGCCCGAAGAAGGCGGGACGGTGGGGTTCGGGGAGGGGAGCCGGCGGGCGCAGAGATGGGGGCGGGCAGGGCGAGAACCTCCTCCGCCACCCCCTCCCCGGGAGCAGGTGCGTTGCGGCCGCTTTGTCCGCGCTCTGGGGAGGAGAGGGCTGCGGTGCGTGCCCGCCCGGGGCCCTGGGGGCCGACGCGAAGGCCGCCGGGCGGCAGGTGCGCGGCGGCGGGGAGGGCCGGCCGTTGGGCGCGCGGGGCCGGGCCGGGCCAGGCCGCGGCGGCCGTTGGGCGCGCGGGACCGGCGTGTGGGGCTGGGGGCTGCTTACCCGCGGGCCGTGGCGGGGCCGTGGTCCCGGGGCTGGGCGGCGGGAGCCCGCTGCGCTGGCGGCAGTTGTGGGGCGCCGGTGGTTTGGGCGTAGGGACGGGGAGCCCGGAGGCGTAGCGGGGGTACGCGGGCTGAGCGAGCTCCGCTCCCTGACTGGATCCTGCCAGCCAGCGCGTCGGGGAAGGTCACCGGGGGCAGAACTTCGTCTCCGTGCTCGGGCTCTGCTTTAATTGCTCCTTGGAAGCTCGTGTGTTTGCGACAGAGGACACGGGGTTTGCAAAGCTCCTTAGCCTGTTTGAAGGTGTCGCTACAAAACCGGTTTCCTCTCCCAGCGTGCGCGAGATTTCCATGGCAAAACAAATCTGCAGAATGAGCAAACCCCCTTAGAAACAAGGCTTCTTTTCTGCGAGTCCCAAAGGCTGCCTGTAATTGGCCGAGTTATACAAATGGGCAAAAATGGCTTGGTGAAGCGGCCTTTGCCTCGAATCACAGGCTTGCCGTGTGACTTGTTTACAACTCGGAAAACCCTATTTTATTATTCACCTCTGTGGTCTGAACCTTGATCTGGCTAAAGGAGAATTCACAGCTTGTCTTCCTCCCAGAAAGGAGATGGTAAGAAAGCCTTTAGGGCGGGAAGACAAGCCAGAAGGAAATTAGTGTGTTTCAAAGGTGAAATCTAAGTAGGTGAGTCTGTAGTTATTTAACTTCTGAGAGAACCTGTTCCTACTCCTATGGAATTCAAATGGTTTTGCAGGTTACTGCAGAGGGAGTAGGCCTAGGACCATAGATACTCAGCGCTGATCGTAGAAAGATAGGCATGGAAATATTCTTCTGAAAGAAGAGCAGGAATACAGTATTCAGGAAGGGAAAACACATTTTGAATAGAGTTCAGTAAGTGCCATATATGCTTCCTCACTTGCCATTTGTAAGCAAGAACACTCTGGTAAGAAAGTCATGACAGGAAATACTGAGTGTTGTATTGTCATAATACAATATTTTTTAAACTTCATTTTTCAAAGCATGTTACTCGGGTAAGAAAGCGTGATCCTTTAGTCATTCAACTTGAGGGAGGAGGGCAATGTATCTGTAATCAACTTGTAGTTCTGAAGAATTGTTCTGACTGGAATTTTTGCTACTTTAGCTGTTTCATGTCATCATTGTGTTTACTTCCTTTTAGCTCATTAGCATATGTAGATTTTGTTAGTGGTGGTGTGTATTGTTTTAGCCACATTTGCAGGAATCTTGCGTAATTGCACTAGTCTTGTATTGGGAAGCAAGGTTTGAATTCAGATTTGTTTTCCCTGTTAGATCACATAATGTTAAAGACTTACAAAAGGAAAGTGCACCATTTCCAAATTAAGCATATACAGTATGGTTTTCCTTTTAAATTAGGTTGCTGTAATAGTTATTCTCTTGACTTTGTTATCTCTGCCAGTAACTGGTTATTTATTAGCCCACAGGTATATTTTTCAGAGGTATAGCTGTCCTAAACTTCTCTCCTTGGAATCTCAAGGATTCCTCAGAGTTTCAGCATTTACAAATGAGAAAGGCAAATTCTTCTCAAAAGTTTTGGGCTTTTAACTTGTGGCATCAATCTGATTCTTTAGAATAGATGAGTCAAGCCCATGGTTGACCACTGACATTAGATCTGTGAACAGTTTTGTAACTACCTCAGTTTTCTCTTTGAGGTAACGAGCATCCTGTCAGATGACTGGATATTAGGAGTTAGACTGACTGCTGGAAGCCCAAGGTACCGGACACACTGGTTGACTGCTAGTGTGAATATGGCTCTGTAAAAGGTTTTGATAAGCCCATAGGCATTTTGAGGCCCTTAAGCTCTCTCACTTTTAGTTGCGTTGTCTGTCTGCATGCATGTGTGAGAAGGATTGTAAATTCATCTTTGAAAAAACAAGCTTCTTAGTGGTTTCTTAAGTTTTGTCTTCATTGGGATAGCTGTAAGCTGGCTCCAGGAATTGCATCAAGTTTGTCCTTAAAATGGGTTAAATACAAAGGTTTTGTCAAGAACAATGACAATTACTTTATTGAGGCCTCTCTCTCTAGCAGGGGACTTACAAATGAGAAAAAACAAAGTTCTTTCCCAACAGGAAGGTTGCCACTGAAGCTAAGGAGGCAAAATATTCATTATTTCCTTTTCTCATCACAGCTGATTTTTCAGGTTGTGGGATCTTTATTTTTTAACCAAGGTAGTGTTTTCTTTCATGTAACTGCAATATTAAGGGCTGTCATGTGACTGTTGAAATCAATGGTAAAATTCTTTTTGTCTTCGTTGCAGAATCAGGCTCTTAGCAGTGATTGTACTGAAGTCCAAATGGATGATGATGATGTCTTTAAAAAAAGCTTTTGTCACTATTTTAAGAAACATTACTGAGGGGAAGTATATGAAGTGCCAAATTTTATTACTTTCAACTCAAATTTGGCTAGCTTACTTTTTTATATCTACATATTTAGATCCTCTCTAGGAAGAACTAGATTTCCTGTGATTTCTTTTGCCAGTAGTGGGTGCAACCAAAACTTGAGTCTATAATTTGGATTCCTACTTACTGCTGCAAAGTGATGATGTCGGGTTTTTTACTAAAAAGTATTCTATTTGGTTATTTTCCCAAGTGGGGGAGGTTCTTCCATTTCCCTTGGAAGAGCTTTTCATGAACTATGAAACTTTGTATCAAGATATGTTATTTCTTGTAGCTTGGCCTGCATTTCCCTTTTCTTAATTTCATTCAGTTACACATGTGTACCATGCAGGAAGCACATCCTCAATCTAAGGAAAATGGGCCATTTAGCCATAGCAGTGTTACACGATGTGGAAGCCATTGGCTGTGACACTGCTGCAGATAAAGCCTCCTTAGCTCCTGCTGGTAAATACTTGTGTATCATGTTATGTAATTCATTTTGCCTTCTAAGGTTCAAATTTCATACCAGTGGGGTACATTCATATTAAAGGTGAAACTTAATTTAACACTTTATTCACATTTGAATATACTCAGAAGTGTTACAAGTAGGTGACACTCAGATTCAGATGGTTTAAACCTTTCTTCCTCTGACATAAATTTGGTCCACTTTATCTAGGCTTTGCAGTGCATGTTTTAGGTGGGATAAATCATTTACTCTTTGAGCACATCTGCTGAGCCTAGGTACAGAGCTTCAGCAATGTCTGATTTTGCTAACATACTAGTTTTAGATAAAACAATTCACTGTGGAATAAATTTAGGGGACTGGGGAGAAAAACAGAGAGAGAATTTTAAAAGCAGCACTTTGTAGTATGTTCCTGGTTGTTTATTACTGCAGATAGGTCTCTTCAAGTGAGAACTTTCTCTCTTAGCATGCTGCTTCATCTTTTGCCAGGTCCTATGGTAATGTTGTCCACAACATCCTTGTCCCAAGAGTTACAGTCAATGGCTCAATATCCAGATGGAAACCAGTAATGAGTGGTGTCTGTGTTAGGACAAATGCTACTTAATATCTTCTTCAACAACAATAGATAGTAGGATTGCTGTCCCAAAAGCTGGGTTCTTTCACCCAGTGTGCAATAAGCCAATCAACACATCAAGTTGAGATATTTGTCTTTATTGCTATACTGCAGTATAGGGTGCCAGATCTCCAAATACCTGCACACCTTTAAAAAGAAAGGTTGAGATTTTTATACAATCTTGTGACAAGCAAACACATACAGCAAAAATTGTGATAGGCTACACAAACTTATATAATGAAAAGATCTTTTGAGCATGTCATGCTCTTGTCCAGTTCATTATACTAAGGTGGTCTCATATTTACATACTCATTATGCACACGTGGGTGTTGATTTTAGTATTAAAATTAAGCAAGGTAAGGTAAGGACAGGGTTTTTACTTGATTCTCATCCAGCATTTACTAATCTACCATTATCTATTCCTAATGAATAAGATGTTCTTGGTTATACATACCACACATATTCTAACTCTCTACTTATCTTAAGTTTACATGATCACTTAGCAGCATCTCCAAGGTAATGCATTTCTTCATACCAATTATTTCAAAATTTCTTAAGTTTTGCCAACTTTGCGAGCTAATTCTGCGAGTTACTGTAACAGGATTGAGTGCACCCTCAGCAAGTTTACAGATGACACCAAGCTGAGTGGTGCAGTTGATGCACTAGAAGGAAGGGCATGCCATCCAGAGGAGCCTTGACAGGCTTGAGGAGTGGACCTGTGCGAACCTCTTGAAGTCCACCAAGGCCAAGTGCAAGGTCGTGCATCTGGGTTGGGGCAATCCCAAGCACAATTACAGGCTGGGAGATGAATGGTTTGAGAGCAGCCCTGCGGAGAAGGCCTTGGGGGTACCAGTGGATGCAAAATTGGACATGAGCTGGCAATGTGCACTTGCAGCCCAGAAAGCCAATTGTATCCTGGCCTACCTAAAAAGAAGCATGGCCAGCAGGTCGAGGGAAGTGATTCTCCCCCTCTATTCTGCTCTGGTGAGACCCTACCTGGAGTACTGCATCCAGCTCTGGGGTCTCCAGCACAAGGACATGGACCTGTAGAGTGGGTCCAGAGGAGGGCCACAAAACTGGTCAGAGGACTGGAACACCTCTCCTATGAAGAAAGGCTGTGAGAGTTGGGGTTCTTAAGCCTGGAGAAGAGAAGGCTCCAGGGAGACCTTATTGTGGCCTTTCAATATATAGAGGGGTTTATAAGATGGAGAAAGACCTTTTTTACCAAAGCCTATATTGACAGGACAAGGGGCAATGCTTTTAAACTGAAAGAGAGTAGATTTAGGTTCAACCTGAGGAAGAAATTTTTTTTGATGAGGGTGGTGAGGCACTGGAACAGGTTGCCCAGAGAAGCTGAGGATGCACCATCATTGGAAGTGTTCAAGGTCAGACTGGATGTGGCTTAGAGCAACCAGATCTGGTGAAAGATGTCCCTGCCCGTGAAAGGGGGGGTTGGACTAGATGATCTTCAAAGATCCCTTCCAACTCAAAGCTTTCTATGGTCTGTATACCACTTTTGTATTTGTAGCAAGCACCTGTTGTCCCAAGTTGTTTAGATGACTAAAATTCTTATACCAACCCTCTAATTTGCCTGGATAGTAATTACATGAAGGAGAAGGTGGTGTGTTGACTTTAAATGGTGATGAGATTCTGAACAGTAGGTAATTAATTTAAATTTGATTATCTGTTCCAAATTTTTCCGTTAAAAAAGTAAATGCCATGAGTACCAGAACTCAGGAAGCCAGGTTTCCTATGCTCGCATCTTGTGACTGATGGACTTTGTAGTCAAAGTCAATCAAGTTTTGGGGGACATTTAGACAGTAACTTCCCCTCCCCCCATGTTTGATTCTCTGCAGTCTAATACGGTGTTTGCTTAACCTTTCATGCCTCAAGGCATGTGCAGGGTAGTCTTTCTCTGCCTCCTGCTGATTTTCACAAAATGTAAAATTATCTTAACACATATCCACTCTTCTAGCAGATTTAATGGAAGCTGATGATGGAATCATAAGTTATTGGAAAGTATAAACAAAACACCCGCAGAAGGTTTATGCAGTCACATTGTAGAGTTATTGAAAAGTAGGTTTAATAAACACAGTACTTACTTGCACAAGGGTGACTTGTTGAAAAAAATGAAGATACTGCAGTATGTACTTTGGTTGATGTGAAAGTGACAAAGCAATTTTAGGCCATTTATGTGGCTGCTGTTTCTCTCTTGACTTCGTAAACACAAAATGAATGCGGTAGGAGACACATACAAGATCATCGTACTTTGTGTATGTGAGCTAGCTTTCTAATATCTCAAAGTATGAGGAACATTTCTTCCCAAAGCAGAATTGGGCTCTAAATCAGGTGTCTAATGTGGAGATGTGTCTGCATACTCTGAGCTGTATGACATCTATATTACTTGTAGTCAGGAAGTTCATGATCATGTTGAATGTTCTTATAATGAGTTTGTTTTCTTGGAATAGATATGACAAAGTATATGTCATCATTCACTGAACAATCAGTATGTTATCAAGAAAGAATTAGAAATGCAGTACAAATTTGTTTCCTTTTACCTTTTTGTCATTACAAGATTTTAACTCAAATTTATCTCTAAAGAAGTCAACAGAAAGTTATGGCCCAAAACTTTAGGAAGCACAGGACTGATAATCCTAACTTTTTCTCATGCATATTAAATTATAATGTTAGAGGAAAAAATAAAAATCCCTATAGAACTGTGTAAGAGTGAATACAAAGGTTTGCAATAGCTTTCTAGATAAATTACAGTCAATTATGTAAATATGCATTTCAGGACTGTTTAAGTACACATTTTCATAATGCATACTTTGAAGGCTTTAAATGCACATTAATGACTGCAATAGGATGTGATATAAATATGTATCTAGACTGTTAAAGACATATACTATTTTTATTGAACATTGGTGACTATATTAATGGGTATTTAAAAAAAAGTAGAGTATTTACCCAATAGAGATGAGACTTTCTGAACATCAGTGTGGTTTATTGTGTGTTATGGTAAAACCCTGATTACAAGATAACTGGATGTTCTTAGTTTTCTATGCAGTTGTGGTATTTCAGAAGCATCTGTACTTTGGTGATAGTAATACCTTCACGAGATTCCTACACTGTGCTGATCTCAGAAACAGTTTAAACATCCTTTCCTCATTTGGATTATCATGGAGACTTTTATGGGATGACTTGGATTTATAAAGCTAGGCATATTCTAACTTTTTGCAAGAGGTCTTCAACAGCTTATTGACGAGATGCAAACTATAGCTCAGTTAAATTTACAAACATCTCCTTTGATACAACAATAAGTGATTACTTTATTAATATAAGTAGCTGAGCTGAATTCAATGTATCTTCTTAAAATATGAAAAATACTGCACACCAGAAACATTTAGGTCAGTAAGTGAACAGGCAATAAAACCAGTAGGATTTAGTCAATACAAATTACTCATCTAGTGGTCTAGTACTTCTATGTATTTCTTGAGCCAAATTAATTTCTACACTTTCCATTCCAATTAAGAATCTAGAGTATGTGAAAGCATCCAGGCTCTGATTTATCATCCTTTAGAGCTTGAGTATTGTACTTCTTTCAGCTTATTGACTTAGCTGAGCAGTTCTTGGGAGTAAGGTATTGCTCAGCCATGAACAAGGATGATGCAATCAGAACGTCTTTAAGTAAGGAGATTAACTTAACTGTTATGCATAGCTATACACTATTCAGTTGATAATTTATTGCTGAGTGGTGTGACTGTCACTGAACATTATCCAGAAAGAAATAGTTTAATAAGCTAGGCTTCTTTATGACTAAATAAACTTTGTTATGTCTTTTAAAAAGCAGGATATTGATACATAGTTGAGGGCAAATTGTCTCTGCTACCACACAATTTAACAATGATGCAATGAAATAAACTCTAACCTTTGCACAGTTGTCTGTCAGATGGATTGGAGCAGTTGCTACATGATACAAACTCCAGGAAAGTGTGGGTGTGTAATGGAGTTGTCATGCAGGAGGAGATAAAGCTCAAACCCACTGCTTTTAGTGGAACTCCCTGTGTTATCAAAACAAGGCTTTACATACATGTATCAAACTTTTAAAGCCTTTAGTGTTCTTATTTCCTTGGACTATGTACTCTGCAAAAGGAGACATTGCACAGACACATGAAGCATAACTGTTGAAGAGTTAGAATTAGTACACTTACCATAACTTTGTAGTTGTCAGAGTTAGTGAATCCTTCTGTTTAGGAATCCATCGACATTTATCCGCATCAGGGTGCCGAGAGCATGAATAGGTCATTGTTGCCCTGACCAGTCTCTTCTGGGGCTTCCACCCACGTCCTCTGACCAAGGGTTCCATTTAGGTTCAGGCTGGTGCCTTTGGTTCCTGCCTGAGCTGTGTCCTAGGGGTGTCTGTCCCTAGTTCTGTTTCTGAAGTGCTACGTGGAATCCCTGGGTGGACCCTGGCCTGTTACCCTGTCTTGCCTGATGATCACTTAACTGTCAGTAGGACCTGTTGCATGTCACTGCTTTGTGTGCTTGCCTCTGGTGCTATAGGTAAGGTCATTGCACAGCCTGTGTTTTGGGCATCCTGGGGTCCAGACTTGCCTTCCCTTAGGGAGCAGTCCTGCTCTTGCTGTTCCCTGACACTCTGTAGTCTGTCTCCACATCATTTTGTCTTCTCAATATGACTGTCAAAACACTAAAAGCCGATTCTTTTTGGATTAATTGGCATTTTGTGCATTTGCCACAAAGCAGTTGTTTTCACAACTCAAGTTGATAAAAAGAAATTAAAGAAACCTCTTTATAGCAAATGCAGAGGCACTAATGGTTGTGTGAAAGACTTGGCACTTTTCTCATACCTATTTGACATGTTTATGCTCTGGTGTGATGGGAGTTAAATATCCTCGGGTGTTCCATCTCTTTCCAAGCTTCTCTCACTTTCAAAATCAGGTACAGTCTTAAATGTAAAATAAAAACAAAATGAAATCTAGCCCTGCCTATTTTTCTCTCATGCACATACAGGTAGTATACTTATTTACATGTTTTTAGAAGCCTAGTGGAAATCTCAAAGACAAGAGAGGAGGCTGGTTCAATCAGGAAGCAGACAAATAGACAGTACCTTGAACATGTCCGGCTACAGCTGCATAAATAACTGATATGTTTGTGTTTCAGTGGGCAGTCCTGGCAAATGAAAAAGAGTTCCAGCTTTTTAATTCTTTCTTCCTTTTTTAGTCCAAGATGGCTTACTGAATTCAGTCCCAAGACACTCAAGGTTTTGTGTATCAAGTATTTATAAACCCTTCCCCACTCCCATCCTGTCAAGCTGTAGTTCAGCTGTGCTCCCAGCCTTTCATGGAAAAAACCCAAGTCTTAGGCTTTAGAGGGTTGCTTAGGTTGATGTGTTTTAGGGTTTAGGGGTTTTGTTCTTTTGCTTTTTTAAATACCTATATCATTTGGCTATCTTGCTGCTTTAAAAACAGTGTTGCAAGAGATGAAAGAAATAAGACCCTAAACGTTTTTTGCATGCTGAATGTAGTCATTATGCCACAAAATGTATCTCTGGTCCTAGTAGTATATTTCAGGCCTAGTTAATCAGAACTTTCTTGGAAGCCAAGGCATTGAAGCATATTCCAGGACTTGCTGAGGTCCCTTGCTGTGGTTGGACTGTTGCCTACTGTCTACCATCTAGAACGTCTCATAGGTTTAGACTAGAAGAGTGCACTTCTGTACTTGGGAAAGAAGATAGGTATTTACAGGCACATGGAGTTATTTCTCACCAGCATCAGTACAGATTAAAAATAAGTTTTTTTCACCAACCTCTGCAGACCTTTGGCATTTAGGAGAAATTCTTAAAAGATGCCCCTCCAACGTGGTAGATGCATTTATAGTGCTGTTTGGTTTTCCTGTGTAGCTTCTCTTTGGCATATTGTTTTTAATAATCTGTCATTGAAATAATAAAATACAGTATCAACATAACTATTCTCATGCTTAAAATTCCTGGGCTAGCGTGTCATCTCAACTCTGTTGTAGCAAATTTGTTAGAGTTTCTCGGAATGTACACCAGTGAAGCTGAGACAGTTTTCATAATTCTTTGGCGCATTAGAGGTGAGGGAAGGGACAGGAAATCAAGAAAACTTTGGTGTCTTATACTACAGTTGGGCTGTAAGAAGAGAATTTAGCATCTGTGCTAAGCTGAAAATCTTGCCTGTGGGCAAAGAGGAAACACACCTTATATATAAAGCCAAGAATTCTATTGTTAGAATAATTAAAATCTTAACAGTCTAATCCAATGATCTGTATCAGTTCAAATCTAGTTATTACAGAAAGAGTACTTCTATACAGAAAAAAGTCTCAATAATAGTTACAGTTAGAGTTAAAATTGTTATATTAATGCTTCTTATTTTCTCTCCCTTTTTCCTTTTTCCTAGTGATGGAAGGTTCATCCTTCCATGTGCTACTCACAGTAACACCCCCCACACAGGCCCCCTCAGCACCAGCCTGAAGCCACCAACCTTAGAATGTGGAGCAGCGATGGAAGGTTCATCCTTCCGTCCTTCTGTTGCTGTTCCAAGTCCTAAGGTTGGTGGCTTCAGTCTGGTGCCGGGGGGCAGAGGAGGGGTGTTACTGTGAGTTGCCAGCATCTGGAGTCCCTTGCCAGGAGGAATATGATGTTGATATTGATGTTTTTTTCTTCCTAACTCTAGGATCCACTTTGGGAACTTTTTATATGCTTGCTAACATACTTGTATACCTTGCTCTTCATAGGCCTACAACTTCAAATTATATCCAAACTTACTATATGTGGTGTGTTTTACTTATATTAAATACTTGCTTTTTGTTCTTTTTTGTTATTCTTGAAAACCAGCATTTTCCAGCTCTAGCACTGTATTTCTTAACTTCTTGTGAGCTGTTTGTAGTCATGAGGTCTCCAGTGCTAAGCCTGTGCCCCATCTTCTGTCATCCCATGCCTGTACACTATATTACCATCCAATCTTGTGTCTCCACTTCTCAAGGTCTCTCCTGTCATAACAGGCCTGCATTTCTCTACACTGCATCCTTATGTTAGAATCATAAATATCTCATTCTGCATAGACTAGTTAGTTGTTGCTATTATCTGTAAAAACATGGTTGTACTATACCATGATAAGCAAAAATAAAACAAATCAGCCATAATCACCTGGTCAGAAGAAGAATTGCTGTTACAGTTAAACCAAATGAAAAGAAACCTGGAGGTGGTTTAGTAAATTCAATTATTGATGTTCACTTGGATGTGAAAAGCTTGTTTGCTGTGCATTTGCTCCTGAAGTGCAGAAGCACATAACATTCACAGTTCCTTAACTGTGTTTACTATTTGTTTTTCCTGTTGCTAGTACCTGACTCAGAGGCAGTCAGATTTACAAAATTAGTGTGAGTATATAATTTTCCCTAGCATCTGGGTATTATGTCAAGGAGACAGTGTCTCATTAATGACTATTAGCCTAATACAATAGTGCAGAAACATCTAGCTGGATAACATAGATTGATTTAGAACTATTAAAGCATGTAAACATAGGAGTTTTCTGTGAGGTTAGGAACAAGGTGTGTTTGATGAAATATGACTCTGCTTGGTTTAATACAATGAAGATAAACACATCCCCAAATTTGTTGACAACCTTGTTTTGTTACAGTGAAGTCTAAGCAAAACATAATGGCTGTGCATTGTACAACATATACACAAGCCTGGGCATTTAGGTTTTTGCATGTATTCTTTTCCTGCTGAACTTGTACTGATTCCTTTGAGACTTTGAAGGTGTTTCAGTCATAGGTTGAGGAAGCAGTGAAGAAGTACCTAAGAAAATCCTGGAAGAAGACAAGGAGAATAACCTTTCAAAGTTCCTTCCAACTTTATTTTCTGTGATCACTTATTTAGGAGGTGGTTGAGTCTTATCAAGTTTGAGAGCCAGAAGCCCCAATAAAAAGCAGTGTTTGTGTGGGATGCCTCTAACCTTGTTACCTTTTGCAGTGTTTGTAGCAGCTCCTGGTCAAGTTCGCACACAGTAGACAGCATTTGGTCCTGGGTCAATATTCATTGCTTAAAAATTAATTCCTTCTTTCCTCTTGGATAGACAAAATAGTAGCCAAGACAGGAGGTCAAGTTCATAGTACTCATTGGACTATGCTGACTTAGATGAGCTAATGGGATCTCATTCAGGCAGTGTGATAGAGGGTTTAAACTCCATGAGGGTGGTGGGAAAGCAGTGACAAGCCTAATAAGTAATCCTGGGAAAAAATAGGTTTATCGTAAACCCATGTTTTACTTTTGCTAGGATGACAGGAAAGAAATGCCTGGCAGCTATTAGAGTTAGATGGATCTAAGTTTTCTTAGGCAACAGATCCCAACAGTAACCGAGTATAATTTTGGACAAAGGACCTGTGCAACTTAAACTTTGTCTTAAGTTTTTTTTCTTTCCTTTTCCCCTCCATATTGTTCAGTCTGAATTTGTTGGTACCAAGCTCTTGTGATCCCAGAATTCCAGTCTCTGGAATTTACCTCTATGCAGGTATAAATACTTTCACACCTGTCATTCTGAATAATAGAGCTGCAATCCATATGAAACATCAGGTGGGTTTGTTTTTTTTTTTAATATTGTGTTAATCTGCTGTGGCACTTCACAGCAGCTGGGCTGCTATAAGCACCCATACATAAAAGTAGCCAGGAGGAAATCTCTCTAGCTTGTGGGATAACCCCGTACAGCCTACTGCTGATGTAGAAATTCAGTGCTGTCCACAGGCCCATACAAATTATGGGGTATTTTTACAGGCAGGGATGGGATGTTTCTGACTGTTCCTTCTAACGAAGGAAGGGCCACACAGCAATATTTGTACGCTTCCAACCTCGATCCATGTAAGTGAAATGATCCTTTCCCTCCTAGACTGTGCTGAAAAGAGCTGCTGCAAGTGACTATACTACTTGAGTGTAGTCAAGTCACTCTGAAGTCAAAGCTCTTTTATTGTACTAAAACCTGAAACTGTGCCTTTGATTGATCTCTGACAGCTACCAAGACAAGGAATTTTGGCCTAAAGAGATCCTTTCCCTAAAGAGGACCAATGACTAAGGTTCTCAAAAGATGTTTGGTGGGTTACTTCTCCAGCAGGAAGTCCCATGCTTGTACCTGTTTCTTAGACCAGGAGATAATTCATTAAAATATGTGGTTTAGTGTGTGCTTCTGATGTGATAAAGGTGGGAACCTGTTTCTACCTTAGGAGCATGTGTCACCAGAAAGAGGAACTCTTAACACGAGTGGGCAAGGATTCTGCTTAATTATCTCTTCTGCACAGCTGATAATATGTAGAAGAAAGTAAGTATCTTTTTCAGGTTAACAGATTCCTGCTGGGCCAATTGCATGCAGAGCATCTAGGCTTGTACAAGCTGATGTGCCGTGAAATCTGGTAGCTGAATTAGCATCCTTCATAATCAGTGTACTTTGAAATAAATGAATATGCTGAATAATAGCTCTGGTACTTATTATTTAAGATTATTTGTACTGGATGTTACACTAGAACTAATTGTTTTTTTTTTCATCACTTATATTTTTCTACAAGAGTTAGAATTTCTTGGACGTGATCAGGTTGCTAAAAACCAGCTGACTAACAGTGTAGCAAAATACAGTATTTATTTTCAGATTTTTTTTTTTTCCCCCAGCAGAATGATAAATAGTTCCTATGCTGTTGCTTTGCTCTGACAAAAGGGAATGAGCTGTATCTGTGAATACCCCTTTTTGTTGGTTTCAGTACAATGCAATATCTGTGCTAGCATCTAGACAACTGCTATAAACAGGAAAATGATAATAAGTGCTATGTGCCTGTGACCAATACTCTTGAAGTCTTGTAATATTTACCCCCATAAGTAATTTAAAGGTTTGAGTGGGATTTGTGAGATAATAAAGTGCTTAGATATATATATATATATATATATGGATTTAGGAAAATATGTATATAATATGCACATTCATATATATTTCCTTGTTGGGATTTTTCTGGCATATGTCCAGGTCCCTACTACACCTAGACAAAAGACCAATAACAGAATTATTATAGCCATGAATACATAATTTCATTTGGAAAGCAAGTAACATAATATGTGCATACATTGTATTTCTATTTATGTAGTTCACGCTGAGTAGACCCTTGCTAATTTATGCTGATGGGCTCTTCACAAATGACTGAATGTTGTGGCAAGAGGAAAGTAACACTAGTCCAGTATTTTGCCACACGCTTGAAGCTAGCCACCATTTTGGGACTCCAGTCCTCCAGTTTGAGGGAGAATGACCATCTCAGCAGCTGTCTTGAAGCTTATTTTGCAATTGTAGAGAAAATAATAAAAAGAGCTCAGCTACTGGAAACTGCCAGCTTTTTCTTATGATCCCTTTGTAATGAAAAGGTTTCCCTTTCAATTAAGGGAATCAAAAAATCTGTAGGTAGTGAATGAGTGTTTTGGGATACTGAAAAAAAAAACAGGAAGAGAAATCAATGAAAGTTTCTTAACAAAACAAAACCAATTCCAAAACAAGTGAATCTGTAACTGGGGTAGTAAACAAATAAACAAACCAACCTGCTAGAATTCTGAGCCATAAACTACCAGTGAAGTTGTATGGTACACCTGGAAATGTGGCTTTGCAAGCAGAAGGAAGTAACCCCCCCAGCTGTCAAGAGCTCTTTTCCGAGACTTTTCCCTGTTATGTGCACTGTAACCACTGCCAGAAAAAGATACATGAGAAAACCTATAAATGTTATCTATTTATGCTCTATCTTACTCAAAGGTCACTTTTCTCCCTGCAGAATGACTTCCATTTGTTGATGCTAGCAACTGCTCATAACATAGCTGTATTTGCAAGTCAAGACAGGAACTTACATCCATGCAAGTATCAAAGTGGAGTTAACACCTTCTCTCTGACAGTGTTAGAACATCCTAGCCCTTGGTATAATGTCAAAATATAAACATGAGTGTTAGGAAACCTCAGTGGGCTCACTGAACAATCTAAGGTGATGCTGGAATTGACCTAGGATAAAGGCTTACAGACACGCTGGAGCTAGTTCATAGTCTCTCCTGCCTTTCTTGTCTATCTTGCAATGCATGTAAGCACATGGGTTGGGAAGAATCAGAGATATGCTGTTTTGCACATGAGTAATCAGTAGCATTTTTCTTCTTCTGGTACACTGAGCTGGACCTGCCAGCTATCTGGGAAGTTAACAGCATGCACCTGCTTCAAAGCAAAACAACTTTTGAATGGCCACACCTGATCTGTGTAAAAATCCTTCATGTTTGGAGATTTTAGAAAAAAACTAAAAAAAGAAAAAAAAAAAAGAAATTTAAGCATCATGAATAAAGTCTCTATGGCTGACTCTATACTAGTAAAGTAAATATGCAAGGGTGCAGGCTCAAGTGCTGGCATGTAATTGTCTGTACCATTTAGCTGTTAGCACCTTCAGTAGCAAAGTTCTATGAGTCTATCATCCACCGATTAATTATTCTACAGGGAATTAAGGGATATGTCTAGATCAGCTGCCCTTGTCCTTATGGGTGATTTTAACTTCCCAGACGTTGACTGGGAACATCATACAGTGGACACAAACAGGTCCAGGAAATTCCTGAAGCACGTTGAGATAACTTCTTGGTGCAGGTACTAACAGAGCCGACTAGGAAAGGTGCCCTCCTAGGTCTGTTGTTTGTAAACAGAGAGGGACTCGTGGGCCAAGTGGTGACTGGTGGCTTTCTTGGTCACAGTGACCATGAAGCAGTTTCAAATCGTTGGTGACAGGAGAAAAACGGCCAGCAAAACTTTGGCCCTGGACATGGGAAGAGCAGACTTGGGGCTGCTGAAGGAGCCAGTTAGTAAGGTCCCCTGGGAATCTGCTTTTGAAGGTATTGGGGTCCATGGATGCTGGTCACTTTTTAAAAGCCATCTCATAAAAGCGCAGGAGCAGGCAGTTCTGAAATGTGGGAAGTCAAGCAAGCAGGGCAGAAGGCTAGCTTGCCTGAGCAGGGATCTTTTTCTAGAATGGAAAAGGAAAGTGTACAGACATTGGAAGCAAGGACAGGCAACACAAGAGGACTACGGAGGTGCTGTTCACCACTGTGGGGAGAAAATTTGCATGGCCAAAGCTCGATTAGCGTTCAGGCTGGCCAGCACTGTGAAAAGCAACAAAAGGACTTTTTAAAATTGTGGTGGGTTGACGCTGGCTGGACGTGAGGTGCCCACCAAAGCCGCTCTATCACTTCCCCCTGCAGCTAGACAGGCGAAAGAAAATACAACAAAAGGTTCATGGGTTGAGAAAAGGACAGGGAGAAATCACTCAACCAATTACCGTCATGGGCAAAAGAGACGTGACTTGGGGAAAATTAACTTAATTTATTGCCAATCAAACCAGAGTAGGGTAATGAGAAATAAAACCAAATCTTAAAACACCTTCCCCCATCCCTCCCTTCTTCCTGGGTACAGCTTCACTTCTGAATTCTCTATCTAACCCCCCCCCCCCCCAGCAGTGCAGGGGGATGGGGAATGGGAGTTGGGGTCAGTTCCTCACACGTTGTCTCTGCTGCTCCTTCCTCCTCAGGGGGAAAACTCCTCACACTCTTCCCCTGCTCCAGTATGGGGTCTCTTCCATGGGAGACAGTTCTCCATGAACTTCTCCAATGTAGGTCCTTCCCACGGGCTGCAGTCCTTCACAAACTGCTCCAGCATGGGTCCCTCCCACGGGCTGCAGTCCTTCAGGCACAGACTGCTCCAGTGTGGGTCCCCCGTGGGGTCACAAGTCCTGCCAGCAAACCTGCTCCAGTGCCGGCTCCTCTCTCCATGGGTCCACAGGTCCTGCCAGGAGCCTGCTCCAACACGGGCTTCCCATGGGGTCACAGCCTCCTTCGGGCATCCACTTGCTCCAGCATGGGGTCCTCCATGGGCTGTAGGTGGATATCTGCTCCACCGTGGACCTCCGTGGATTGCAGGGGGACAGCCTGCCTCACAATGGTCGTCCCCACGGGCTGCAGGTGAATCTCTGCTCTGGCGCCTGGAGCATCTCCTCCCCTCTTCCTTCACTGACCTGGGGGTCTGCAGGGCTCTTTGTCTCACATGTTCTCACTCCTCTCTCCGGCTGCAGTTGCACAGTTGTTTTTTTTTTTCTCCCTTCTTAAATATATTATCCCAGAGGCGCTACCACCGTCGCTGATAGGCTCGGCCTTGGCCAGCGGCAGGTCTGTCTTGGAGCCGGCTGGCATTGGCTCTGTTGGACATGGGGGTAGCTTCTAGCAGCTTCTCACAGAAGCCACCCCTGTAGCCCCTCCGCTACCAAAACCTTGCCACGCAAACCCAATACATAAATGTGTTAGCAAAAGGAGGATCAAAGATAACATTGGTCCGTGAGGTTGGTCACCTCACAAATAGGGACATAGACAAAGTGAAGACATTTAATGCCGCCTTCGCCTCTGTCTTCAACACCAGTGATGGGCCCTGGGCCCCCCAGAGCCCGGTGTTGGAAGACTGTAGCTGGGAGGATGATAAACTCCCAGCTGACCATGAGCTTGTTCAAGATTTGCTGCTCCTGCTGGATGTGCATAAGGCTCTGGGGCCAGATGGGATTCAACCCAGGGTACTGAAGGAGTCATGATTAGTGCAATAAAGGGCAAAGCCACATGTCTCTCTGCTTTCCCTCACTCTGTCACTGCAGGATGCTGTGTTGTACATGATTTCCTCTTACAGTTGGGATTGGTTTGCTTTTCACCTGTGTCCTCACCTTCCTTTTTCAAAGATGGATGAAAGCTAAATATTTGATTAGAAGACTAAATTATGTACTTATACTTTTGTGTGCTACATTTACATTTAATGACAACTACAGGTTATGTTGTCTTTCTCTGCTCCTCTAGCTGCATTACAAAATCAGTGGCAAGTTACGGTTACTTGCAGTGGCAATGGCAGTTACTTGCAGCTTCCTCCTGACCATTTGAGACAATCTCTCAACCAAATTCTGCTAATGTTACTAGTGTAGATGCATCTAAGTAATTGTGAGGTTGTATTCCTGCAAGGATAAAGAAAGTTTATGCAAATTATTAGTTTAGGTGACAAGTTGTTGTACTATAGCTGTTGTCGTTACAGGCATCTATTTTGACATCATCTGTGACTGCTGCGCACCTTGCATCTGGAGTGTCTGCTTTGTCTTTCATTATTGTCTCTTTGTCTCTCTATGTTCTATCTGTCTTTTTGTTACAAAATAACAGTTTTGCTTGAAAGTACAGTTTATCACCTGCTTCTTCATTGTTTTCCTCTGTTTTAGAGGAATTTCATTAATTTTCCTCCCCACCCTCACTGTACTGGTTTCAGCACTACAGGTCTGACCTACAGCAAAATAAAAGTGAGTGAAAGGCAAGGAATTTGATGTTTTCTTCTGTTACATTTGCATTGTATGTTACCATCAGAACTATTTTTTTTTTAAAAGGTAATTGCAGGTGGCCAAAATATAATCATATTTAGAATACAAGATTCTTATCAGGATGAATTTGTACTTGACTTCCAGCTGTGAATTCTCTGTAACGCATGATTTTTCCCTGTCGGGGAAACTGCTGTTTTCTTTTGGCAAAGACTCAGTAGTGATAAACATTGATCAGCAAGTTGTTGGAGGTGATTTTGTTCATTTGTTTTGCGGCTTTCATAGAACTAGGTAGAAAGCACATTGCAGCAGATTTTCTATACAGCTGAAATTTATTTGCAGATCTTTTCCAAATCTTCTGGTGAGTTAAAATGCTGAATCTGTAATAAAATAAACATTTTGGCTATGAGAAAATCTTCTTCTGAAAGCACTGAGTATGATGAATGTTGTCATGGACTATCACATTAGAAAAAGATCAAGAAATATTTAGTGGGTAAAGGATGCCTCTTGTTTTCATCAGTTAGCCTTTAATGACTTGTGTGTTGCTCAAGACAGGAAACTTGTAGAATACGTGAAAAGAAGCTCACACTTCAGAACCATTTTTCTAGTCACTTTTCTTGAACGAGTAATAGACTCAAAGCAATTGTAAATGTAATTGTGTGGATACAACTCTGACAAAGTATTGGAGTATCCCAAAAATAATAGGTCTTAATACCTAATGATCAGAACTCTGGCTTGATGTACTTATTTCTGGTGAGGCACTGTGCAAAACAACTGAAATGCTTCTAACACTGGGAATGCGAGTAGGATGGAATGCAACTGTGGGACAGATTTTTGCTTGAATTCTCTAGTGGGTGGGAGGTCTTTAAAGAGGGGGGGGAATCCAGGCATGGAGGTAAAGAAAATGCCATCTTTTTTTTTTTCTTTAAGTCTGAATGATGGCTTTTAGGTGTATTGTGAAACCACATAATTGCTTCAGTGTTCCAGCACAAGTTGGATAACAACTAAAGTAGGGCTTAACAGAGTAGGTATCAAAATCATAATGAGGGAGATGGGGGCGATGTCTTGACATAAAATAATTGGCAAACACATAGCTAAAATTCTGTCACAAGACTATAGACATCACTGGCAGACTGACTTCATTAAATATTTCCAGATTTCTGAGTGCAGTAATCCACAAGTCTAACAGTTTTTTTACTTTTTTTTTTAGTCTATAGTGAAGCAGGAAGAGAGACTGAGGATAATTATTGGTATGTCTAAAAAAGCCTGGGATTGAAAAGCATTGGCTTCCATCCTTAGAATAGAATAGTAACTTGTAACAGCCTTCTGGCATGTGATCTTAGAAAGTCAGTCTTCTGTGTCCTAGTATTCCCAATTTGTCATGTTTAATCTATATTAATCTTCTCAACTTTTATAGAAGCTTTGATTAGATTTAGTGATTGAGATCTCACATTGTTACCCTTCATTTTGTCTGTTCATAATAGGAAAATATATGGTTGTGGTTCAGGCAATTTTTTTTTTTCTCATGCAAGTTCATTATTGCATTTCCTAAAGCATTCAGGGTATATATGTATTATCATCTTAAACTGCATTTTGCCAGTTCATGCTCATTATCTATATGGTTCTGTCAAGAAATCATATGGGGCTTACTGTGTTTCTTTTTAAGTATTCAGGAATCATTTCATTAGTGTATTATTCAGAAGTCAAAACCAAGTAGCAACATATTATAACTATCAAATTATCATTTATACACAGTTTACTAGGGTTATAGTTTGACTTATTTGGATTCAGTTGATGGGAATGTACTGTTCAGTTAGAAAATGCTTAGGGGCATTAGAATAAATTATTGCTGATGGTTAAGATCAAGTCATATTACAGTTTGCAAAGAATTATATCTTGAAAACGTGCTTGGATTTAATCTTCTTTCCTCTCAATTCATACCATTCTTAATTACAAAACTGCTATGCTTTGCATTCAAAATTTTAATTCAGAAATTAATTTTTGGAATAGTTTGTTCCATTTCTTAGCTGTCAGGATAACTGAAGTCCAATTTTAACTTAATGCCCTTAAGTTGCCTACTAAATGTAACTTGTGGTAAACTTGTTTTTAGTGAAGGACATATGGCTAAGTCTGCTGTTGTTCTTGGACACCTGATTGGTCTTGTAAACCCTCCTACACTTGTGTTACAATTTGTTCTTCCACATATCCTACTGCATAATCTCATTCCTGTCTCCCTTGCATACCTTATGAGGTGTTTCCATTTCCACTTGCTTTGAAGTTCACTCATTTTTTTTCTTTTCTCCCCCCCCTCCAGAATAATTTTTGTTCTAATTAATCAAGCTCCTTAATTGCAATTTAGATGGAGATCTGTTATTGTGTCTTTTAAGCCAGAGGGCAAATATTGCCATTGCTGCATTGGCAGGGGAGTAAGTCTGGAAAGCTGAAAACCTTAGCATTCTAAAACATTTGATCAGTCCTATTTTAAGTGCAATAAGATTTTAAAAACAAACAAAAAAACCCCAACCAACCAACCAAAAAAAACCCCTGCCATCCTGGGAGCAGCACTCACAAAAAGAGAAGCATTGCTATTGCAAAACCACAGATTTTTTTAGCAATAACACTGAGCTTGTTTAGGTGATTGGGAAATCTGAATGGACAAACACTTGTAATTGTTTCACAGTGTAAAATTTTACTGCTGGTAGCAAGAATTATACCTTTCCTGAAGGCTGCTGCAAATCTAGTTTCCTCAGGCTTAGCCCCTTTTTGCATTTAGAAGTTCTGCCGACATGGCCTTTGAGGGCTACAGATATTGTCCAAAATTTCTGGATCCCTTATAGTTGGATACTTCTGCCATCCGTGCTCCACTTCAGAAAACCTGATTGTAAGCCCAGCATTGGCAGCTGTTAGAACAATCACATAAGTGCTATGCCATGCCTATGTGGGTGTAGGAGGTCTGACACTCTTGGAGGCACAGGCTTACTTTGCACGTTCTATCCATTCTGTTTGGTGCATGTGTTGTACACCTGTGTTTCCAGGAAATGTCAGACCTACTTTGTATTCACTTAGCAGCTGTTACACAACCTGGAGGTACTAGACTTAATCCATGTAGTGCAGGACATCATTCCTCCTTTCTCACAGTTCCCCATCTTCCATGGAAAAGCCTGTTTGTCTAACTTGGAAAGCTATGGTGGGTTTGAGCCAAACTGTTGCTGTGGATCATCCAGGGATCAGTTCCCAGGAAGCAGTGTGGGAGTGTCGTGTTCTCACTATTAAGATACAGATTATATATCAACTGATTGTTGAGTCTGACCATCTATAAATGGGACCTGAAACGTTCATTGTTCAAGAGAAACACATTCACACAAAGATTAAAGTGAAAGACTACCATTAACGCTTGTGAAATCAAGTATTTCAGAGGTGAAAATGTGTGAGTGTTGTCATCCATTAATGGAAAACACTCTGGATGTTGAAGAGGCTGGTGAATCTATGAATCTTCCAGTGTCTAACAACAGATGAAAGTTTCTTTCTTGATAAATTTTAATCTTCTGGGTGGATGATGCTGTTCTGATTCAGACTATGTAGAATCCCATGTGACCAATCAACACACCCTCACAGCAGGAGGAGGCTCAGAGGAGATGGACAAGAATTATGAGCTCTGACAAGAATGAAGGGAATGACCAGGAGTTATTGTAAAGACAGCTGAACTTAACCTCAACACAAAAAGGACTATAGGGTAACCTTGTTTTAGATATATAGTAGGTAACATAGTTGTGTAAAGTGCCTTTCCTGAGATAAACAGTAGATAGTAATGTCTTCCTGAGCTAACCAGGGGCAGGGAAAGTATATACGTGGCTCAGCCCATCATAAAGTATAAAACCGGAACAATCAACAAAAGGACCTCCAAAAAGGACCATGGGCTTGAGCGAGCTTTGACTCACACATTTCTTCCCAGCATCGTGATGATACATAGAGACAAGTAAAGGGAATCATGTTTGTATTGTGATCCAGCTGTATACTGCACTTGCTATATTGTGCTTGTGTTGTGATTTCCATACATGGCTGTACCACTCTGCTAAACCCATGCAATGCTGAATATCTTCAAATAAGTAAACTTGATATTAAACATTAAACCCTCCTAGTGTGGAATATATAAAGTAACTTGGTCAGAGAGTATTGAACTCTGACACTAATGGACTCGTGACATCCCACAAGGGAAGAAAACCCCCTATTTTCAATGGCTGAGTTTAAACCAATTTTGTTTGCTGTGAGTTACATATGCTTGTGAAATTTGCAGTCTTACTTGTGTTACAGACATCAGGTTTTCTTGCAAGTAAATTCAAAATATGCATTATTAAAAGTTACCATTAACCTGACGTAAGTCTATGGTGACTATAAATGATAAACATCTTCCTCAGTTTGTCTGCTATTAAAAAAAAAAAAAATCCTGAAGCTTTACAACCTAGTTAACCTTCATAGCCACATTCAAAAATAGCAATAATTTTCTTGCGTCTGTAATTCTAAGATTTTTTTAAAGTTTCTTACCAGTTTTGTTTTTTAATGTTGTAAAACAGTATATGTACCATTCAGCACTGACGTAACTGGATAGTAAAACAATAACCTTTTTCTCTGAAATAGCTGTGATGTTTTATTTATGCAACTTAACTTTCTTTTAAAGTAACAGTGGGAATTGGGTTTTTTTTGATCATCATGCTTTCATACAGTGACTTGGTGTCGTGGTTTCAGCCCAGCCGGTAACAAAGCACCGGGCAGCCGCTCGCCCACTGCCACCTCCCCGGCCCGGCCACGGCGGGATGAGGAGAAAACGGGAAGAAAAGCTCGTGGGGCGAGACAAGGACAGGGAGGGATCACTCCCCACTTACGGTCACGGGCAACAGACAGGCTCAGCTCGGGGAAGAAGCAAAACCAGTTTAACTTGCTGCCAGTCGACTCAAAACGAGGATAACGAGGAGTAAACCCCGACCTGCGAACCCCTTCCCCCCCCGCCCGCCCTCCTTCCCGCCTCAAGCCCGCTCCCGCTCCTCTCTCCCTCCTCCCCCCGGCGGCGGGCAATGGCGGTTGGGGTCCGCTCACCACACGTCGTCTCTGCCGCTCCTTCCTCCTCAGGGGGAGGACCCCTCACTCGTCCCCTGCTTCGCCGTGGGGTCTCTCCCGCGGGAGACAGTCCTCCACCAACTTCTCCAACGTGAGTCCTTTCCGCGGGCTTCAGCTCTTCCCGAACTTCCCTGGCGTGCGTCCTTCCCGCGGGCCGATCTTCAGTCACAGACTGCTCCAGCGCGGGCTTTCCCATGGAGTCACGGCCATCTTGGGGGGCCTCCGCTCCCCCGCTGCCCTCCATGGGCTGGGGGGGACAGCCTGCCGCCTCACCACGGGCTGCGCGGGCATCGACCTCCTCAGGCACTCCCTCCTCCCCCTCCTCCTTCACTGACGCTCGGTATCTGCAGAGGGCTTCCTCTCATATTCCAATCCCCCTACTCAGTGCAGGTTCCCCTTCTTAAATCTGTTCTCCCACAGGGGCTTAAATCCGTTCTCCCCCAGGGGTTCCCGCCGTCGCTGAGGGGCTCGGCCTGGGCCAGAGGCGGGTCCGTCCTGGAGCCGGGGGAGCCTCCAGGAGCTTCGAGCGGGAGCCGGCCCTGCTGACCCTGCCCCGCCGCCAGAAAAACCCGACACGCAAACCCGAAACACTTGGCAGTAAGTCTGAGTGAAATAGCTAGTATGGTTGGACTCGATGCTCTTAAAGGTCTTTTCCACCCTAGTTGATTCTATGATTCTAGCATATCTGATGGGGTAACACTTCCCTCTGGATGCAGTTTCACAGTATCCGAAGTCATAGGCCTTCTGCAGTCCCATTCGGACCCATTGTGTGTACTCCCTTCTTCTCTTTTCTGTGGCAACTAGTGCTCACACTGCTGAAAACTAACTCTCCCGAGGACAAAATAAAAGTTTACTTTTTGACCAGCTTGGCTCCCTGAGCTGTCTTGCTGTCCAACACAAGGGAAGATCCCATAGCTGCAAATATGGAAGGATGCTGGCAACTCTCACATGAATTGCCTTGGACTGCTGTAGAATTAGGTTAAATAGGTTCAAATTTGTTGTTTATAGGTGTTTGCAACTCAGTGTTTTTAAACAAAAAGCTGTAGCTCTTATTCGTATTGTGAAAGCTTGAGAGCATTTTAATAACCCATGATGGAAGCTGCTGTGTAGACATGCTTTGTATAAATACAACTATACTAGTACAGAGCATAGGAGGGTGGATGTATATTTGACCCCACATCACAGACTGTCAGACCTGTTAATCTTGTGATGGCTGCTAGTAGTGATGGCTTAATGTGATTTTCTAAAAGCCAGTGTAGAAAGCATGCGGAAGTACTGGAGTACTTGTCTCGCCAACTACCTCATTACCTAATGAACTACCTTGTGTTTAATCTGTGTTTGGTCCTCTTCTGCTGCTGACTGAGTAACAATGCTGTGACAACTCCAGTCATCATATACAGGGTGAAGTAGTATTAAGAAACAATACCCATTGAACCAGACTGCACACACTCTGGTTTCTGCTCAGAGCTCTGGTATCTCCGCAGCTGTGTAGCCTGATATAAAGCTTGACTGTGACTTCGGGAGATCTTTATTCTAACCTTGCTATTGCCACTGGTCTTCTGGATGGCCTTGGGCAAGTTACTCTTTTTGAGTCCATTAGTTTCACCAATTATAAATCACAGAAAATTATAACATTTTGTAGATGAAAGCACTGTATGAGAGTTAGGTATTATTCTTCTGCTTCTTTCTCAGTTAAAGATCTTGCTCATGTTGAAGAAGCACCAGATAACACAATGATTTTTAAGCTGAAGTGTGATCTTTAAAGTATTTAAAAAAAAAAAAAAAGTCTGTGGATGTCTGTGCCAGTATGTAGAAATTTTACTTAATTGGATACTTTAGGATTGATGACTGAAGAATTTTTTTATATCCTAAATATATTTTTTAATATGACACTAAGATATTAAGCATTCATTAATTTTTCTTTCCTAACCAGTTAATTAATAAATTACTCAGAGAAGTTCCTGTAGTTAATTCTCAAAACATGGACAGCTCTACAGTCAGAGAATTGCTTCCTTCAGATCTTCACTTGACTAAGAGAGTATTTGTTAGAGTGAGAGGGCTAAATTTAATGGCATTGCTATCTTTCTGTTTAGTTTAACTTACACTTTCAGTAAAAAAAGAATTCCAGTGAACCAGACTCGAGTGAGTCTAGGAATGATCAGATAATTTTATCTAAAGTTATTACTGAGCCTGGTTAACTTTCCAAAGGGTATATCTGTCTCTGAGGCTACACAAGAAATCATTATGTTTTAGACCCTGGTAATTTCTCCACCTCATCTTCCTGTTGTCTGCACTCGCCAAATTCCTTAAAAATAAATTTTCTTTGTACTCAGCGTATCTGGTGAGATGGCTCAAAACCTCCTCTCTTGCTCTTCATCAGTTTCTGTCAGCTATTTTGTGCTGTAAAGGTGATCCTCTGGATAAAGGAGTTTTACTCAGCTGCTACATAGGTCATGATAGACAGTGGTATTTCTGAGCCATTGTGGTGTCTTCTGAAACTTGGCTGAATGCATTATTTGTCAGTGGATGGGCTTTTGAACAGATAAACCCTCATACTGGGTCTGGTGTCTGTGTGCTTTGGAATGCCTTTTACCTAGAGGGAATGAGGGATGCAAAGTTCCCTCTCCAGTACCTGTAATCAATCCATGAAGGGATTCTCTTAATGAATCACCCTTTGTCTTCCTCTGGACATTTGGAACATGGGCTTTTTATACAAGAGTGGAAAGGCATTCTGGAAACAGTCAGTTAGTGATTGTCTTGACCAGCATGAAGATAAAGAACAAGGATCCAACAAGAGCTAACCTGGATATAGTAGGAGGTAAAAAACTAACTCAAAGGAAGAACTCTGCATTTATTTGGATTTGCATTGTTTTCTGAATTATGCCTTTTTTCTTCACGTGGTGAAGACACCCTCATTGCAATAGCTGGTAATGTTCTGCAAATATTGTTAGTTGTTCTACAAAGTAAAAAAGATCCGTGTTGCTTTTCCCAGGGGAAAAAAAAGGGAAATTGCAGATAGTCAGAAAGCATGATGACGCAGCCCAGTAATACCCTGATTACTTCCTTCTCTAAGGTAGTGTCTTCTGTGTCATAATGACTTTGCAAGAAACTTGCTCAAGTACTGTAAACTTTCTGCAATTAAAATAATTGTAGTTTCCTCAGATTAAATTGCATTTCCTACTTCCAGTAGCATTACCTGCTTTATGGGCTCTTTAGCAAAGAACTCTGCTGTGCCTTCCTCTAAAGTCTCATTCTGGTGTTGATGTTAATTCAGCAGAATTTTATTAGCTTTTTGATAATGTTAACTGCAATTTAATATTTATTCACTGTAAGAGTAATTATTACATGAGATTAAAATAGAAAACTGAGATTTGTATAAACTTATTTCCTCCCCCAAAATGATTTAGGCAAATTGCATTTCTAGACAAACACTACAAATTGCTGATACTTCAAAATTTTTCCTTTTGCTATGAATATAAGGTCAGAGTGATAGGTAAATAATAGGTGAGACAGAAAAACATGTGGTTGGCTGAAGGATCAGAGGAACTAGCTGATAACAAATTTGCTGCATCTTCAGGACTACTTCCAAAGGGGGGGTGTGTGATTCCTTTCTTGGAAAGAGCACAGGTCCTCTGGACAAGCTGGTTTTATCCTGTTCTTTGCATTTTTTTCTATATTGCACCTCAGCAAAAGGATTTTTCTGATAAATTTTGCTGCCACTGAAGAAATGTTTCATCTCATCTGATCCCTAGAAGTGTAGGGAAAAGATTTCTGGCAAAATATTTTGGGGTTATGTTTTAGTGATCCAAGTGCTTTAGTAAGGCACTGTAATGTGAAAAGGGAGGTCAAAGAAAGGAAAGCTGAAAAGAAACATTTAATTGAATTGGTAAATGTGTCCTCAGAGGCTGGTAACACAGACATGGATTAAGCATAGGGTAAGCATAACCTTATTCTCTCCCCTCACCCTCCTTTCAGGACTGCCTGTCCTGTTTCCACAAATAAAGAGACCACCTTGATAACAGGCACAGTTTTACCAGGAGTCTTACATTGTCAAAATATTGTGAACAGCTGAGGACTGTGTGGAAAGAAAAGAGAAAATTCAAATGATATGGAGCAGAGAAAGAACATTAAAAAGTAAAAAGAAATCATTCAAAGGTAATGTATTGTTGCCAAAGAGGGTGGCAGTAATCAAGATCTTCTAGTCCAATATGATGAATCAAACAGTGAAAAAAAAGTAATAATACAGTCTAAGAAATAACCAAAAGTACAGAAGAGTTTAAGGGACTTCAGGTAAGGAAAACAGAAGAAGAGGAGGCAAGAAAAGCTGAGGGAAAGAGCAAAGGAAAAGAGAAATTAAATATTCACAGAATCATAGACTGGTTGAGGTTGGAAGGGTCTCAGTGAAAAAGAAAAAGTTTTAGGGGAGCATGTATTGATTATCTTTAAAACAAACCAAACAAATCCCCAAAACATATTTTTGGGGCAGTAATTCATCTGGAAACTGGATGAAAAGTATAAACGAACATTCACTGCCCTACTAAAACTCTGAAGAGTTTGAGTTTTCTTCCTCAATGACAAGAAGAGAGTCTAGGGAAGCATAAAAGAATACGGTGTTAACCATTATCTTCAGAGAGTTACTTTCATGTCCAAATGGTTGCAGAATTGGGCCCAAGATACTTGTCTCTTAAGACAATGTCAATGAGAAGTTTGAATCACATTGGTTTCTAAAGCACATCTGCTCAGTGCAACAAAATGGATGTAGCAATATGTCTATATATTTCTATCATAATCAGCCCATAAAATTCATCCATTGATCTCCAGACTTGCTTACTTGGCTGCTGTACTTCAGCTGTGGTGAAGTATTATTCATGCTTGCATGCTCCTGTCTTCTCTCATGCCCTAGCACAGCTTTGTAAGGCCTTGCAGTGAAAGTGAGCCAAATGTTTTTTTTGCTTGGAGGTAGTTTTCAGTCTTGTCAGTACTTGGCTGTTACCATGAATCTGCAATAAAGCTACTGTTGGCACAAGGCAGAGGACAGCAGCGGATGGCTAGGGGATAGGACCAGCCTCTTGAGTTTCAACCTGTTCTTAAGCTGACCAGACAGATGCTTTAATTAATCTTGAAAGCAAAAAGATACACTGAGGAGTACAAGAAATTGGAAACTATCAATTGCATATAAATCTACAAAATTTTAACCTGCTCAACTCTTCCTCTTGTGAGGAAGATTTTTGATTTTGTTTGTTTTCTAAAGGTTAAAAGTTGGTTTTTTTAATTGTACAATTTAGCTTATTAATAAACTAATACAGTCTTGAAATATAAAGGTGATCTTCATTCAAGTTAGAATTTGCCTTGCATGTGTCTGTTGTGATTTATTAGTTTAATACTTCAGGAGCAAACACTTTTTTTTAAACTAAGATTTCTGGTAAGACTTGCAGCTCACATTGACTCTCTTAAGCCCTTGTTTCAGATATAAAATGCAACATCTCAGTGACTGTCCTGTCACCCCTCATTTCCATGGATACATGCTTTGAATGCAGGTATGATTATCTTGCTGCAGCCACAAGTAGTCTGTCCTCTCAAAGAAGCAAGAACATCATGGGGCAGATGTGTTGTACTGTCACTTCTAACAGGTTTAAACTGAGGCAATTTCTCTGAACTATGAGGTCAGACTATTGAAAATGTGCCTTGTCTTGGGAGTTTGGTGAGGCATCCAACAAGTTATCTAAACCCAGGCAGACGAGCTGCAAATGTTTGTAACAATTGTAAATTGTTAAGTTGGTACCCTGGAGAAGATAGGATCAGTCTGACCTTCAGATTCCCCTTGTGTTCCTTCTGTCTGTTGCTGTTTAGTGTCTGACAGCTTATGGGAACTACTTTCTGTGGACACCTCTAGTGATGAAAGATTGATGTTAACATAACTTTTAACAGTCCTAACTAGGAGCATGTACTTGCCCAATTAATGACTGTTTTGTGATGGTCAAAACTATTTGCCCGCATCTCACTTAGTAATAAAATTAGGTAAATTGAATATTAAATCTTATTTAGAGACTGAATGTCTTGCTATTATCACTAATGCATAAGTAAATATTCCTGTAGGGATATGTAATTGGAGGGGTGTAAAACAATGGGAAGCAAGAAACTTCCCTGAGAAGGGAAAACAAAAGAACACAACTTGGCTGAGCATGGGATACTTTATAGCTGGCTGATAGGAAATAGTAAGGCTAGCACATCTGCAGTGCTGTCATGATTCAGAATTTATGAGACTTTATCGTGAGCTTACACTACTTGGAGCTGTTTTGCAAAGATCTCAGAAGAGCTTACTTCTGTAGCATGTCAACAGGGTGGTTCCCATGGATGTTCTGGCTAGAAGACTAAGGAAAGTCCTGAATAAAGTGCCTTCATCTTGGGTCAGGGCACAATCTGCATATTCTAGACAAGAGCCCAATTAGAGTGTAGACTAGTCTGGATAGTATTTGTTTCTCCATTCTGGGGGCAAGGCATGGAGCAGAATGCAAAGCAGGATTCATGGTAATAAAAACTCATGGGAGCATGAAAAAGACCCAAGTAGGAAAGTTATTGGAGTGAGGAGAGACCTGGGTTCAAGTCTCTGCAGTAGAATTATTTCTGTTTTTTTGGCTGAGAGCTGTTAAATACAAAGTCAGTACTCTCACAGATGGGAAACCAAGCCTCCCCCAGCAAGCAAGTGTACCTGTCCACCAGTCCTGTTTTGCCCTTGGCTTACTAACTGTGATCTCACAACTTTTACATTCCTGTCCGTGTGGTGGTCTGCTTGTAACAGGGTTCCTCAAGTCTACCTCGTTTCTTTTTTTAGGCCCTAATTCAGTTTATAGACCTGTGCCTTCATCTTAGGCCAGCCTATACTGGATTACTCCAGTGGAGAAAACCTTTCAGAAAATAGTAAAAAGCCAGTCAGGAAGCTTCTGATTCTTATCTTTGGCATCTTTTTCTCTGGCATAAGGTCTGCTGCTTAAAACATTGGATAAACTCAAGACTTCTGCTATTTTCAGTGCAAATGTTTGTAGCTTTTCTTGGAATTGCTGCTGTGTGTAGTGATAACAACACAAATTTAAGTTGCACTTTAAGAACTCCATCTGTCTTTTTTTAAAAAGCAGAAGATAGAATTTAGAAGCAGTAGAGAGAGATGAAGTTTCTGAAGCATTATTTCAGACTAGTTCAAGTCTCATTCAACTTGCAGGAGAGGTTAACATGGGCCCTTTCCTGTGGAACCAATAGAGAAATCTGTCCTTTTAACTGAGCAAGTTGTAAAAGATTTGCAAATGTTATTGTAGAATACTTAGTAAAAGCACATATAAATAGTGTTCACATTAATAAAATGTGCTAGTAAATATATTCATAGTCATGGGAAGACTAATATCTATACCTTTAAAGTCGAAATGTTCTGGTGATGTATGCTAGTATTCATTGTTGAAAGTTTAGAGCTATGCTAATTCCAGCTATCTGATGAGCTGATGCTTCAGAGAGGCTAAAGCTTGAAACTGTAACCCCATAGTTGGCACTCAAGTTGTGGTTGCAACACAGTGCCTCAATGGAAGAGAGTGTTTCTGTTACAGCTGTTTCCATTGCGCCTGTTAAATGGATAACAGTAAGTTTTTGATCCTTAAGTTCACGCCACGACTTTCCTTTTAAAAAGTGCTGGCTATGAAACTACAGGAATTATGTAAATATCTGAGTATAAAAATACATTTGTTTGTATTATTTAGTCTTTGCAGCTGTACTGATCCTAGCCGGAAGACCATTGTACATCAAAGAGTTAGTAATCCATGTAACAGTGAACCTGAAAAGGCACTGTGCTGTGCTGCACTGTGCTATGCTGCAGGAATAGCTCAGTCTTCAGGACTGTGATGTTCTGCACGTATCCTTTGACTGCAGGATAACCTCGGCTGGCTAATCATAATATAGGCAGCTCCCACTCGGCACCAGCAGTGGCCACCTTGACACTACCTGCATGGCCTTGGCTTTATCTTAAAGTGAAGCAGCATGTTCTTATGTGAACATCCTTTTGTTTGATGGTAGAAATGATGATTGATAGAGTTGTTTTCTTCCAAGAAAGAACTTCCTATAAGACCTCTACAGACCAAAATGCTGATGAACTTCTCCACAGATGACAGCATGCCATGCTCTGATTTGAGGTCTGTGTCCAACGCTGTGCAGCTTGGGGTTCCCAGCATCTGAAGGAATGTCAGATTATCATATTATGCTCTTTTCCTTCTAGTGTTAGTGCCAATAAATGGTATTTTAATCAATACCAGCAGCATTATAATTTTCTTGTTTGTTTATTATTAACAAGATAGTACTTGTTAATAATACAAAATGCCTTATCGGCTATTTGGAATACCAAAGACTTTCTTTGCTGTTCTCAAAGAAGCATATAGTGTTAGCGTCTTGATAGACTATAAACATTCTTTTCTATCTTCTCTAACTTAAAAGGGCTTAGCTGGAACCAGTTGCAATGTTGCATATTAACAAAACAAAGGCCCTAGTGAAAATTAAACACAGAGTTTCAAAATATTGTACCAGGTTCTTAAGAGACAAGAACAGTTTTAATTCCAGGTTTATGCAATGCTTCATGCATTAGGACCTCCAACTTAATTTTAGTTTTGAGACCTTTCTATAATAATGTGTAGTAGTTTAGCAGACAATAGAAATGTTGTCCAGAGAGGGTGGTAGCTCTTGCAACATCCACGCTTTACTGAAGCACGAGTTATAACTGTCAGTGATTTTACATTAGTTTTTAAAACATGTGTTACTATGTTTTTGTAACATCCGATTTTTGCTTTATACCCTTCTTTGAGCTGGTAAACAGTCTATGTAATACCAATAAAAATAGAGTTTGGTGTTAATCACGCAAAGTGGCAGTGAACCCACCTCCAGTTTAGACAATACACTTTAAAACTCAAAAACTAAGCACGTCTGTGATTAGTATTTCTCTTGAGAAAAGAATTTACAGTCTGTTGGTGTGATGTCACACAAGCCTAATGAAGCCTGTGGGAGCTGCATGGAACAAATTAAGCAAGCCAGGACACAGATCTGATCTCAGCTACATAGATTAAAAACTGTAGCAAGTCAAGTGAAGTTAGTGAGTGATTCTGGATTTATACCATTTTATTTAGACCAGAATATGGCTGATACTACTGTAAAATTAGAAGTGGAATCAAATCCTTGAGTATGAAGGTCCTCTTAAACTTTTGATATAATCTCAAAACTTGGTCATGCACTAGTTGAAACAAAAACATTAACAAGCCTAATAATGGCCATAAACAGTTGATAGAAAGAGTGGCAAAAAGTTGGAATGTGAAGAGGAATTCAGAAGCTTACATAACTGCATTTTTATTGGGATACTGATTCTGGAGTTGCTCTGAGGCAATTTTTTTTCAGTAGCCTCAAACTGTAGTAGACACCAGAATATCATGGTTTCAGATTCAGACAAGCAATATTTATGTTACAGGGCCTGCAGCATGTCATTTACCTTTTTTTGCAACAGAAGTTTAATTTCTGTCACCTTAACATCTCATTGAAAGCTTCTGTCTAAATTAAATATTAGGGGTCCTTAGATTTATTCTAACCACAAAAAACTGGTTTACTGCAAAAACAATGGAGTTTAATCTCATTAGAAGTTAATTAAATCTTGAACACTCTTTAAAGGCTTAGACCAGTCTACGACTGTTTCAGTCATCGTCATGCCCCACCTTTTACAAGTGAAAATCTACTTTCCTCTTGCTCTCTGAGAGGGATGCCTCTCACGTAGATTTCAGCAGCAAGTGTAGTGGGCATATGTGTGCTGAGACTTTGGTGCTGTTCTTTCAGGTGCCACTCAGCTTTAGTGAAGTTTTTGCTTTATCTCTCCATTGTATCTATAGAAGTTGTGTTTCTAAACAGAGTTAAGTCTCTGTGCTGGTCTGACTACTCTCAGAATTCCCTCTTGTTATAACAGATCTTGCTGAACACCAAGATTCTTAAAACGTCTTACACATTATCACAACGGAGGCAGGAAAAAAGTAGAGGTTCGGAAGATTATTGGAAATGTTATCCTCAACTTTTAGACAGAAATGTAAACAAAACTGGTTAAATTTCATTAATAATTTCCATCTTTATTTCACTGAGGTATGCTGTTGAGTATTTGTTAGTCTTTGCACTTTCTTAAGGAACTCGCCTTTGCCCTATCGTCCATGGAACTCAAAAAGAATTTCCTTGCTAGAATTAGGGTGATCCCAAAAGTTTTTGAAAGTGAAACTAGAGAATAAACCATTGGCTTTAGAATCACAACTTTCAAATTCCTAATGCTGAATTATACAAAGGAAAAGAATGTATATTAAAATGAGTAATTTTCTTCTTCTTATAACATAAACAGTCCTTTTCTGACATGTCCTTTTATTAATCTCTCTGCCAACATAGGGTTATTTCTACAGAATAGCTTTCTGTTTTCAAATTAGTTTCTGGTTATCTTACCTAATTTGCAATATTGTTTGAATGTTGATTTCACTCTTTCCAGTTATTTTCTGTGATACGCTGCCAAACAGAATGTCTCTTGACTGGCAAAATATCTTAGGGACATGAAGAGCTGCTTTTGTTTTACTAGAGGATGGTACAGCATAAAAGACACCAATTCAGAGGAGATTAAACTAATGCTACTGCTCACTGAAATATTTAAGTAGTGCTGTGCATTCTAAGGTATAGCAAGCAAATTTAGTATTCAGTGGTCCCTTTATTCGATTGGTCTACATGTACCTTCTTAGGTAGTCTTGATTTCAGACCAACTCTCTTCATTAAACCAGCTGTATATGTTTGTATTTGAAACCAGTAATAGAATTTACAGCAATTATATTAGGATTTGCCCAAATTCTACATACATGCTTAATTACAAAATATCCTAATCCAGCTGAAATCAGTTACAAACTCCTGTTACTTTTGTTGGGAAGAGGAGCATATTGGGATTTTTGGTCTACATTTTTTCTTTAAGCCATATAAAACTTTCTATGGGTTGGTTTTTTTGGTTTTGGGGGTTTCTTCCTTAACCAGTTGGACCTTGTAAAATGCTATCCTCAATAATATTGTTTATTATACTGCAGTGTTTTTCTTCTTTCCATGATGTCCAATGGACTGTTACAGGATAATTTTTTAAAACACTTTTGTATGACATTATCCTACTGACATTTTGGAGATTTGATGTAAATTGAAACAGAATATCCTGAAGGAAATGTATTCTTTAACAGTATATATAATCTCTTGTTCTTGCTCCCGTATCCTTCCCTATATATTGCTGATGGCCATCTTTGAAATTCATACTCCTGATTCAGCTGATATAATGGTTGTTCCATTTATAACATACAGGTAGTTTGTAAGGATCACTACAACTAGCAATTAAATTTTTAACTTTAAGTAGTGAAATTTTCAGGAGTAAAATTTAAAGGTTCAAGAAAAATCTGTGAGTGGAAGCTATGTTGACTGTTGAAAGAACAAGATCTCCAGAGGATGTTTTTGATCAGATTAAACCAGTTAATGTTGTAGACTTGTAGTTACTTTCACTAGTGGCCTGATGAAATGCCTGAGTACCTCTTCTGTTTTTCCATCTCTCTCAACCAGTTTAATTAAAGGAATACCTCATCCTAAAAGTTATGCGTCTTTTAAATCTTTAGATCTCTGGGCTATAATGCCACAACTACTTTGGATTTTCAGAAGAGAGAAGATTGAATGAAAATGAAACTGAGGGGTTTTAAAAGCAGACATGGAACAGGCACATAAAGACTAGAATATTGGTTGGGGAATATAATCTGGAACTGGACTAGCAGAACAGTTTGAATAAGCTATCTTTACTTTACAGATTTCTGGTAACTAGCCAAAGTGGAACAGCTTGCAAGTTAGAGTTGGGATGATAGAGCTGCATCCCTTGGAAAATGATACATTGCTTTTTAAGAATTTAAGTTTCAGTAGTCTGGCAAATAATTAATTTTTCTAATGCTTTGATTCTGAATGTTTTCTTCAAGACAGGATTTTTTTTTGCTAGCTTGATCCACGTCATCTTGAATGTGTGGAACAATGGGTAATATTAATTGGGAGTATAATGACAGAAGAACAAAGTCAAACAGTAATTTGGTTAAGTGGCATCCTAAAGCAAAAGAGTGCAATTTGAATGGTCTGAGAACACCACCATAACTGAGACTAAATTACAGCCTGCTTAATATGAGTTCTGTGACTACTAGATGTATAAAACATTTTTTTTGTCTAAGGTTGAGCGGAATGAAAACTTATTGTCCAGGAGCGGTCCTGTTGCATAATATGGCATGGTAGAGTGACAATGAAAATGTGGTTAGGAAGAGAAAGGAAGAGAATTTGGGATTCAGGATGGAAGATTATTTAAGGACGTGAACTAGGAGAATGAAGATTGAAGGACGTACGGTACAGAAGGAAAAGGATTACAGTGCCTGGAACACTGGAGGTCACAGATTACTGGAATATAAATTATGAATCCTTGCACATGTTCTGCTTATACTTTAGCCAGAGGAATTGCATGGAGATCTGCCTATTACTAAGGGATTGCTGTCTTAACAGAACAGTCATTTCTGCTGAACTAGAAAGGAAATGTGTTGTCTGCTAAGTAAGTATAGGTGATGCAAGTGTTATCATGCAATAACATGTGGACACATGTCACCCTGGAGTGTTAAAATCTTGCATTTCAGAGTTGCAGTAAAGAAAACCCTTCCAATTACAATTATAAATCTATATATGTGTACACTCACAGGCACACATGGAAACAAATTGTAGGTAAAATACAGTCATTGCAAAACAGCTAGTTAATAGTATTTTTTTAGCTTCTCCAGAGATTTGGAATATTTAGTGAGTGCTGATAATAAATTCATGTATTTCACATTTGTACATAGTATAGTACAGATATAGTGTCTTTCTCCTCACTTTCCTTTTTTAAAGAGATTAGTGGATTAACAGAATGCTAAGGAAAAAGTAGGGTATAAGCATGCACTGTGAAATCTTCCCTTCACACACTGACAGTTTAGTTTTGCAATACCTTTTGTTCATACCAACCAGAGGTTCATCAGAATGAGTACTACAGTGAGGTGGTTCACTGCAGAAGGCAAATTCAGACTGCAGACCATGAAATTTATGTTGATGTGCAATTCCCTCAAGGTCTCAAGAGGTTAGATTAATGTACTAGGGTAATGCATTCTGTAAGCTCGATTCTAATTTAAGCATGGTATCTAAAGGCCATGAAAAGAGTGCTGGCACCTGCCCTGTCTACAAGTAAATGTATCCTGAGTGCATTCTATCAGTGTACCATTGGGAAAGACAGAGTAGAATCCTTGACGGCACCAGCAACAGAGTTACTAGCCACAGAAACCTGTCTTACTGCTATAAACTTCAGTGTAGCAAACCATGTTAGCAGCACCTTCATGGCTGAATGTTAGGCTTACGTGCTTTGCAGCATTTGGCAAGACTCAAAGACAGACTGTACTTCAGTACATCTTTTTGGTACCTTTGTACTAGCAACTGACATCATATGTGGCAGAGAAAAGTGTAAGTAACCTGGGTGTTAACGTAGGACATAAACCAACAACAATTTATTAGTTATTGTTTATTATTATTATTATTATTATTATTATTATTATTATTATTATTATTATTATTATTATTATAATTATAATATTTCTTGACTATACCTTTCAGCGCCAGATACCCCTAATAGAAAAAAGCATTGGAGTGGATTCAGCAACAAAAATGTAATGCTAAATTTAGGCTCAATTCTCAGGATTTACTTTGCTTCTAATTCCTAGGATTTCACAGTTTTCACAGGATATTACAACTTTGTCCTGATAGTCTTTTATAAAAGCAGGAACTCTAGTTTCGATGTATAATCTATGTAATTATAAATATTTAGCAAATATAAGATATCAATTTATATGAATATGTTGGAGATTAAACTAGAGACTAGCTTTTAGGCATCTGGGCCTAATATTAAGCATTTTAAGCTGCAAAAATAGTACCAGAAGTTCCAGTCAGCAAGTTCTTATATCCATTATGATTTTATTGCTTACTGTTGTTCTTAAAATGTTAAGGGACATCTGCAGTGCATAAAGCTGAGTCTGGGACTGTAAAATGCTCTTTTCTCTGTCACTTTTTGTAAGGAGGTGAGGTATGTTTCACTTCTGAGGCTGGGAAGGAATTATTTTACCTCCTTGCTTCAGTGGATTCGATGCAGGGACCAACTGTTCTTGTTCCTATCGTTCCAGTTCCCTATCCCTGCGATCACAGAGCCTGGCTGCTGCACCCTCTGTGTCGTTTCTCAGAGTCAGCACACCAAGCTCCTCTGGTGTTGCTAACATCTAAAGTTGCAGGTTATGTTGCTCAGGGAACTACCGTGGAACTGTTCTTTACTTGTCCACTGCATTCCACCCTGGAGGTTCACCTTCCCTTGAGGGGAGGGTGTCATATCGATAAGTCACCTCCAGCAATCATTCCACACTCTTATGTTTTTGCAGCTCTCTTAAAAAGCTTTCTCAGTGTTGCTAAGATTAATATGTATTCTGAGAATCTCTCCAAATCATATTTTATCTCCTGCTTTGGTCTGGTTTTGATTTGTCTTTGAGATGTTTCCTCTACACAAGTTACTTGTCAGTCTGTTAAATATTCATGTGTTAAACATTCACGTTCAATATTCACATCCACAGTGGACTGTGACTCCCCCCCTCTGGAACTGGAGTACACTTTTCATGTCATTTGTGTATAAAGTGTGAGTATTAGTCTGGAGTTGCTACACAGCCTGTAAGAGTACCTCTTCCCTCTTAGATACCAGTGAGGGTTTGAAACAGCATTTAAATTTGACAAAATGCCCAGCTTTTTGATCCTGAACATTGTCTTCTTCAGATGCTACTACGGCCCATACTACAGTTCCCATAATGGAAGGAGGTGTTGGGCTGGGTTAGCATTGAGTAGCCTTTCTTTTGAGCAGCATGTTGTTTAGACTGTAGAAAACGTTGTAGAAATGTTTCTACAGGTTTTATCTTCTGTAATTACCTCTTCACTAATTCCACATACATTATGGCTGATCTACATCTAATGATTCTTATATATGGGTTTTACTCCTATAATCATTTCAATCTAGACTGAGCATTCAGGACTGTTATTTATGCCATTGTGTCCGTGAATTTACTTCCAGGGTTATATTCTTCAGCTGTTTTCGTTCTAAATTGGTATACCAACAGCAATAGAAAACGTGTTCCTAATTGTATCACAAACTGGGAAATCTGCAAACAAGTTATGATAAACTGAGTCTTATATGTTAAGCACATCATGTATTTTGCTACTGAAATGGAGGGAGGAATCTGAGCCAGTTCTGTGTGCTTTAGAAAGTAACTTGACACCTGCTTCTGCAAGAACAGGTTATTTCATGGAAAGACTTTTCTCATAATGCACAGTGCTTTGTATAGAGTATTGGGGATGCATGTCTGCAGAATATCATTGCAAGTTAGCCTGTGTACAGGTTAAAGAGTCACCATATATCATTTTTTTAGATACCTAGCTAATGTGAAATTTTTCAGACTTATCCTCTTACATTCAAAATCATTCAAACAATTTTCAGATCACCATTCAAATTGCATTTTTTGGTTATTGTAGCACATAATAATTAGATGTGTGGAGACATTATTTCCTGCGTCAGTGTAATAATATCTCATTAATTGTGTATGTGGGAAATGCTGACAAGTTCCTTTTAGGAACAAAAACCTTTAACTAATGTTGGATTACTTAATTATTAACAGTCTTATTACCTAGGAATAGAACCTGGCTCAATGGATGCAGACCTACTTGGCATAACATGTTGTGCCTTTAGGGTTCTATAGAGACAGAAAACATCAGTAGTCACAGTCCCCTTCTTTTGCCTAAGAACACATTTGGCTTTGTTTAAACTCAAGCTTTTGATTCCAGAGGATTTTTTATGAAGACAAAATAGACAATATAGTGGAAGTCTGTTTTTTATTAATAAGTGGAAAAAACTTGGAATGAAGGGCCACTTCTGACCATTTCTAAGCAACTGTAAGGGATTTATTTGCTCAAATAAATTCTTAAATTAAATCTGCCTGTGTTATCATTTTGTGAATATATTCACTGTTCCAGATACACAGAGCCATTGTTAATACTGGTAAGACTGCAGAGCACATCCTACAGTAAATGGCAGTAGTCTCAGAAATGAAGGCAAAATAAATGAAAATGTGGCTGCCTATTAAAATGCTGGCCCTAATTAACATAATCTTACAAACTCCACTTGTAACTGCATATCTAATGGTTCAAAAACAACCATGGAGAGCTGGTGCTTTGTTCATTATACCAGACAGTGTGCTGTACATAGACTGCTTTCAGAAAGGCAGGCATTCATAATAATGTATCTTATGTACAGTATTATATAGACATAAATTTTATCCTCTGTTAAAGCAGCAATAGTCATGAGTCACCAAATCTCCATCTGAATAGTTTTCTTTATATCATGCTTTTTCCTTTTTTTTTTTTTAAAGAATATCTACAAGGTGTGTGTATCTATACAGAGAAAAGTCAGTGAATTAGCAAGTGTCTAATGATAAGGCTTTTTAATCTTATCTGTGAGTCAGTCATTTTCTGGACAAAGCTATTGTTTGCCTAACATTGTAATCAGTCTAAAGCCTAACCAGTTATTTTTGTATTCAAATACCATACCAGATACTAGTAACCAAGTGCACAAATTGGTCATGCAATTGGGCAGTTAGACTTTGACATGAAACTATGTGTGTGTGGTTCAAAACACGCCCTTTGTAAAGGGAAGATAAAACATTTTCTAGCTTTTGGAAATACTTTAAACTATCAACTTACTTGTAATATGTTAAATTGTCCAGAATAATGTAGCGTAATTTACCAGATACTGCTCTGCATACACAATCTATTGGTATTTCAGCAATGTTTGGGTAAAACGACCCTTCAAATCATTGTGGAGGGCATTCTTTTAAGAGAAAATGTTTACTAATGTAAAGTATGCTTGAATTTCTGATATGTTGTTCTTTGGAAAAATTGATTAGTCACTCTGTATGTAATCACCCTGCTGTTGGGGCACGGTTTGCCCTGCGGAGCCAGGCAGGGAGCCCCATGACCTGGCTGGCAGGGCAGGGCCCTTGTGGGCCCGGCCTGTCCCATGGTGCCCAGGCAAGGCTGGCAGGGAGGGCCTGGGCACCCGGAGCAAGCCCAGGCTGTCAGCAAGCCCGTGTTGAGGAGGCAGGGCTGGCGTCAGGCCGGTAATATGGCTCGGTGGGTCACCGTGAGGGCCAGGGCTGGTGGGGTGAGCGGGGCCAAACAACTCCATGATCTCGGGGCAGGCCGGTGGTGACCAGGGAGTGCAAAGCCAGCCAGGCGGCTGGCATGCAGCTCACCATCTGGGCGGCTCACGATCTGGGCTGAGTGCCTGGCACAGGCATGGCTGCGATGCAGCAGGAGCTCAGGCCGGCCTCCCACGGGAGCCGGATCGGCCCTGGCTGAGGCCTCTCTGTGGTGGTGCCCCGGAGCCTCTCCTCAGAGTCAGGGAATGGAGGGCAGCCCTCAGCTGCACCATGCTGAGGCTGGGCCACCATACCTGGGGGCAAGGCAGAGAGCGCCTGGAGGGCCATGGCACTTGCACTGCTCTTAGTCATGTGTGGTCCAAAAAGCTGTGCCTAAGGCATGGACCTGAATGAGGGCAGAAAAAGTCTTGCTCTCTTTCCAGTTTTTCAGTCTCTTTTTAAGAAAAAGAATGGTTTTATTTCAGATATGAAATGTGGGGGTGGGGTGGGGGAACCACAGAAAATGTGTTGCAGCAGCTTGCCAATAAAGATAATTAACACAGTAATGACATCCAAAGACTTGTTAAGGAGACTAAGTGAAGTTCGCTGGATGTTTTTCTGTTTTCTTCTGTAAGCAGCTAATCGTAGCTGGGTGCAGTTTCCTGGCCCGATTCTCGCAGACTGGAGGGCTAAGGCTGGAGTTTCCAAAAGCCATGCATTAAATTACTAGAGGCAATTTTTCTAGAGACTTTGTGCTCTTTTGTAAGAATGTACTTCATAGATTTGAGTACCCTTTTCCGCCAGACTAAAGGACTGGGGGGGTGAATATTTGTATATTCTATTGAAAAACAAAGGTTGAGATACAGTAGTTTGTTGAGTGACTCAGGATGTCTGGCTTGCAATTTTTAGAAATTATTGTAATTTCTTAATGTTATTCAAAGAAGCGGAACTTCATGTATGTGCTTCTGTCAGTAGATTACACCAAGGAATACCCTCATGTCAGTTCTCTGGTTTTGAACTGACCGACACTACAAAGTTCTTATTCAAATACTTCTACTCAAATAGAAGGGAAAACATAATTTGTAATGCTACTTCCAGTACACCGTTTACATCTAAAAGAAATCTTGACTTTGCTAAGTAAGTTTTAACTTGAAGGTACTGTATAGACTATAATAGCTGTTTTCTAGTGGATACTTCTTAGTATAAAAAAAAAGGCAATAAGAGCCAATTTTAAATTATTATTTGAGCTTCGTTCTTAAGGGAATGGCTGTGAAAATCTATGAATTGTCTCCATTTTGAAGTAATTAATCGCATAGGACCAAGCTTCCGTCTCACAGAAAATTATAGTCATTATCAAAGGTTAGAGTCCACTAGAGTGCTAAACATTTAGTGAAATGAATTTTGTTAGTCCTAAAAATGTATTGTAGAGGAGTATTAATAGTCTAATTTCCCCATAGCAATAAATTACAACTTGTTCTAGAGCTGAAGGTTATCTTGCTTATTTTATGCCTTCCCTTTGATTTCAGTATCAGGTTTGTTTAGTTTGTAGTAATACTGATGGGTTTTTTGTTGTTGTCTGAAAAAGCAGAAGGTTATTTTCAAATTCCTATGTTCACCTGCAGGAATACAGTTCCTCCTAAAAGTGGGGTCCTAGTTGTAAAAGTGAACTCACCAGTTGCTGAATGTGCTCAGCAGGCACGTTGCCAGAGGGCTGCTGAAATGGAAGAGTAGTACACGTGTACTACGCCAGGAACAGGGTAGTACACGCCAGGAACAGAGTCTCCAAGACATGAAGAGCCAAAAGAGGGAGATAAAACTGAGGTAACTGTCTTTAAAATTTGGATGCCTGAAATGTTGTTTTCAAACACAAGCTGCATTTTAAAATATTAAAAAAAAAAAAAAAAAGAAAAAAAAAAAAAGAAGGAATAGAATGTTCTCTTACTGTTTTGCTCCTGAGAACTGCATAAGTAATCATGACTGAAAAATTAAACATTAGTTACATTTGGAATTATGGAACAACATGACACACGATAGCTATGTACGTTTTATGTTGGACATTTTAACAATGTTACATTAGGATTTTTGATGTCTAATTTTCATAGAGAACGTTGGCTCTGGCATTCCAGGCAACCATTGGCCATTCTCAGTTTAAATCAGCTGCCTTAGAAAAGGCCTGGTATACAGAGGAGGACAGATCTTCAAAACTATACATTGCTGTTAAGGCTCCAATTACTGCAGTTTCAAGATGGCTTTTGTGAATTAGACACTGGTTTATTCAGAAGGTTGTGGGCCTGACTGTACCCTTGCTTGCAAAGTTATTGAATCCATTTGTACAAATAAAATAGTGGCAAATAGATGATGTACACAAAGTCTAGAATAATCCAGCTTTTGTTTCCTCCACCGGACATTTTTATATCTGAAAAATGTGTATAATTGTACTTCCTTTCCCAGTAGAAGCAGTGCAGTGGTTTAATTATTAATGGTAAATGCTGATATATAATACCCTCTTTCTGAGGTTATGAAAGTGTTATTTTAATGCTATTTTAATGATTTATAGAAAAGGTCTCAGATGATATGGTACCTGCATGCAGCATTTTACAGCATAAGATAAACTAGGAAAGATTGCAATGGTATGTAATGGTATAAAGCATTTGGGGCTAGAGACTCAGCTAGGAGAAAAAATTATTGGCTATCATCTGTCATCCTAGATCAACTGTAGTAAAGCAGCCTAGAAACAGAAACCTCTGGCATTTTCTGATCCTGGGTAGGAAGCATCTGTTTATTTCAAAGCATCACTTTTTGCAGTTAAAGCATCATCAAAGACTGTATTTTAGATGCTGTTTTTTCTAAAGCATATGTTGCAAGACCAAGCACCCTTCCTAGCTGGATTAATAAGTAAAAATGTTGGGGAAACGAGATACTTAACAAAACAGTTACATCAAACACAACTGTATGATAACAGCTTGCTTTTTTCTAGAGTTCACCCAGTCTTCTGGGCCCAATCTCACTTTGACAAAATGTCTCATAGAGTCACAGAATAGTTGAGGTTGCAGAGAAGTACTCTTCCCACACAATTTGCTCTATTTTGAAAGTGTCTTGGTAGCTGTGTCTTTGCTTGGAAATTTCACGTAACTTGTGGCTGCAATAGTCCCAGAACAAGAATAAGAAATGGAAGCTGGGAGACAAAAGAACAGACAGCATTTAATCTCTACAGAAGAATTTAGGGGAACAGCTGATAAGCATGTTGAAATGGAAGCCTTAATGAAGGTGTGTAGGTGATCCAAACTGCCAGCAAACTTACTGTTTGATGTTTAGAGAAATGTAAAACCTTGACTAGCTATCAGTATTCTTGATCACGTGGCAGAATTGCAGTTTAGTGATCAATTAAGTTGTAGTATATGAACTGTATAAATTTTCAATCCCCTTTCTGTGGGTAGTTGTTTGACAACTGGTATATTTCAAAATCTGCCTAATAGCCTATGTTATCACTAGTATCAGAAGAGTGTTAGGTGCAGACCTTTGAAATTTGATGATACCATGCTGCTCAAACAGATTTCGATGTTTTGTCTAATCTTAAGTGAACATGGACAACATGTTAATTGTACAGGCACCACCTCAGTAAAAAACATTGCACAATTCTTGGACAAACTGATAGTCAGCTGATATATGATGTGTTGTCATTCACTTTGTCTTGTGGCTATGACATGGAGAACATCGTGCTTCTTCAGATACATGACTAATTAGGACAGTGCAATAACATTAGTTTTAAAGTTTTGGCTTCTTAGAGCCTAATGTAGTGCTTGGTTTTCTTACCACAGTGGAAAAAAGGTCAGCCTTCTCCATTGGAGAGTCGGTTACTGACCTCAGGATTCCCAGGCAATTCTCTTTATGGTATGTACATATGTAGTGCTGATGGCCTGGACTGCTTGGGAAGCAGAGGAGTCTGTATGATGGGTAAAACTGATGCAGAAATTTGGTCTTCTTGAAACCTACTTAAACCCTTGTTGTTCACCGTGTTGTGTTCCCCCCCCCCCCCCTTCTTTTATCGTGTCCCTCAGTAAGACTTGTGGAGGTAATACTTGATCTGTGAGCAGTGCTGAATGCCCTCAGCTCCACTGTAGTCAGTGGGAGTCATTTTTGAAACTCAGACTGAATGTGGATGGGAAATGGTGAATTGCATATGAAGATTTGTGTCTGTGCAACTGTGTAAAGAAAAGGACACTGATGTGATGAGGTGACGTGTTTGTCTCATCTGCCACCTCCTCTTCCCTGTTCACCCCTCCATTTTTTGCAAGTCATGAGCCAGTATCAGTAGTATAAAGGCAGTACTGGATTCAAATATCATTTGGGTTTCAACACTTTGCCTAGTTCATGAGTGTGCCCTGCATGACTGTTGCCTCCCTAGTTAGCCCCGTGAACATTCTGAGTGGTGGCTGTCCACGGACAAATAACCTGAGCATAGTGGTTAGCCAGTGATCATGATGTAATTCCAAAACACCCATTGCATATGCTTTTGCCTTCCCTGAAAAACAGGGAATGTAGTGGAAAGCTGATTCAGAACTACAGGATGAAAGGAATGTGTGGACATGGAAATGAATTGGAAGAATTGTGTGGGAGTGGTTAGAGAATGTAGAAGACAGAGCATTTCAACTAGTGTCATTTGTTCTGCTGTTGAACCACAACTTGTCTTCTCATGTGTTAATCTTTCTGAAAATTCCAGAGAGGGAACGAATTCACACTTGTCTAATGCAGTAGCAAGTATATAGCACCGTGAAGAGTTGTTCCCTTGGGTGTGTAGCTTATTGAAGAATTTATTGCACTGTACATTAATAAAAATTTGCTTGTTCTGGTTGCTGTTTGTTAGTGCAGTTCCTGTTTTGTGAGTTGATCAAAAACCTCTTGCAAAATGTTTTGATTTGAAATCTGGATGATTGTCATATGATAGAGCAAGTGGTTTTTCATTACTGTTAATAACTTTCCTCTTGCATTACTATTACCAATGCAATCCAAGGTACCAGTTAGATCTTTTTGAAGCTTTGCATTCTGGGAATTCCTAATAAGATGAAAGGTAAGAGTACTTCGGGGATCTGGCAGAAAAAAACTAACTTCTGTGTAATAGCATAAGAAATTTTTGCTTAAAACATTTAAAAGAAGGAAAAATGATTTTTTTGTATTGGAAAGAAAGAACTTACTGGTCTGACTGTATGTTACATATTAAATACTGGAGTAGGGACAGGATTCTTGGTTCATCTACTATGAGCTACCCAAACATATGCACAATTGTGTTCTTTCTGACAGTAACTCTTACAGCTGCATGGAGTGCCTTTCTGTTCACACATAAGGGAATGTCTTCTAGCCTACTGTTCCGCACTGTGGGTCTGAATTTAGATCTCTTGCATCTTGAGTTGGAGCAGTCTATTTGTTTAGTGGGAGACAGGCACCATCATCGCCTCTGGCATCTGTGTTTGTAAGGAAAGAATGCCTTGTTTGTTATTTGATAGAAACTCCAGGGAAGGATGCAGGCCTGTGAATTTTGCTCAGAATTAGGTACCCAAGTACCTATAGAGAACTGAGCTGATGATGCATTTATTTATTCAGTGTTTTTCTACTGGCTAGTTAATCATCCCCTGCCTCAGTGTGCTGGATGCCTCTATCCTTTTCTGATAGACTTCTGTTTCACAGCTGTTAAATGGCCTAAGTAATATAGAGCTGTGGATTTCATTGTAAGAACCCAGAGCCCCTTTTTAGTCCTGACTTTAATCACCTAATGTTGCCATTTCTTAAGTTATTTTATTGTCCCCAGTAGCTTCTACTTGTACCATTTTGTTCAACCTAAATTAATGTTCTAAATGTGAAGGAAAACATTTTACTTAGTTTTTGGATATTTACTTGATTAATTTGTAATGCTCAAGGTACCAGAGCTCATATGCATGCATGGGCACATGAAAAAACAATCAAGGGGATCTCTTCTGCCATGGCAGGTTTCCAACAAACACAACATACATAATCTAGCCTGTGATATAATATAGGATCAAGATGTTAAACCTCTAGTACAATTATTTAATGCAGTGGTATTGCTGATTCACATTTCAATGTGTGGCATCCATTCACTGAGACTTTTATGCTGAATTCTCAACTTTTAAAAGATAAACACATTTAATTGTTCTTCTGGAAGAAAAATCTGTCTGCATGAATGGCTAACAGGAAATAAAAAAAAAACACCCCACAACCCAAAGTCAGAAAAGTGTGTCTTCTTTGGCATTTAGAAATGGAATTCAAGGTGGGTTGTATTCATCCCCTCATTAGCTTTTCTGGCTGAAGGAGCAATAAACAGAAAAAGATAAGAGATATTTCAAAGAAGGCTACCATTTAGTATGATTTATTACACAAGAGAGGAATTATAAGTATGCTTTTATTATAACTGAAATTTATGTGTGTATCAGTATATGATCTCATAACAAACAAGTTATACCTGAATCTTTCAAAGAGGAAAAAAACCCTGTATGCCTGTAAACCAGGCACAAGACTTATTGGAAGAGCTGTTTTTATACTAATGTCAACCTTTTGACTTAATAGGCTGCTTCTACACGTTTGTAAAAGTAATACATTATGTATTACTATGTATACATTATGTATAATACAATCATGTATTATTTTATATTACTAGGATCATTAGGCTGTTTCTGTATAAGGAACATTACATGTGACTTACAACATAGCTTAAGATTGCCTAAACAAAATTAAATTGACTGCTACTAAACGGCAGTACATCTCAAACATTTATTTGGATTCTTTGCAAAATTAGACTGTAAACCTTGCAAAGATTAGTCTTTCATATATGTTCAAGAAGTTTCTGCTTCTGAAGATGAATTGTGCAAGGCCTTGTGTTGTTTTGTTTTTTCCTACTCCTAGCCAGAACAGAAGGGCAGAAGCATCAAAATCTTCTAATGATTATTTAGAGAAACATCATCTGGGATGAATGTCATTCAATCCTAATACACCCCGAGCATTTATTAGCAGCCTAATTTGTTGGCTTGTGCACTTGTATCTTTGAGTATTGAATTAGCAGATTGTGTACACTTGCCTTAAAGGAGGTGTTACTATTGCTGATGCATATTACAATACTTTTAATTACTTGAACATACCTATTTACTCCAGTAGAGGGAAGCAGCACATACACATACAGCTCCAAGACGTTTCTAATAAAAATACTATTCTCTTAAAAAGCCACACCTACTCTAGCCACAGGCACGTGTAATTGTTGATCAAACACCAAGGAAGAAACCTGAAGAAACTTAATAATTATTGAAATAGGAAGAGCATTTTATTAGAGTTGGGTAATACATTGCTGGCCGAATGCCATGTTAGTGTACATCTGTGTTTAGCACTGTCTGTTCAGGGCCTTCTGTTGCTGTACTATATTGGGATTTACTGAGGCAGCCTTTGACAGAGGTGCAAACTTGAGTAGGAGTACAGTAGAATCATAGTCACTTGGCTTCTCTGCTTCTTTTTTTTTTGTATTTGTCTAAGAATAGCAGGAAGTCTTGGGAGGTAGTTAAGTATGAGAGTTCAGTCAATGGTTAATATTTTACAAAAGGTCAATTACATCCTCATCCTATTATTTTTACCTTCATTTACTGATACTGATTATACTAAATATCTCATTTGGTAAATATTAGAACATTGCTTTTAAGTTCTGTAATCACAAAATGGGCTGTGACTTCATATCACCGGCATCATGTGTGAACTATGAGATCATTCTTTGTCATTGTGTACTACACAGTGAGAGGGTTGACTTAAAAACATTATTTTTGTTGTTCCGGCTTGTAGTTCAGCCCTGTCTTGTAAAATTAATGTGGAAATGCATATACAAGTGTACATATTTCTCATTACAGAATTCTACAATTGGTGTTTTAATCATATTCCACAGAGAAGGGAAGTTTTACACTGGTCAGGATCACCACACGGGAATTCTGTTCCTTTGTGGCTAAAAGGAGAGGATGCTACCTTTTTTTTTTTTTTTTTTTTAAATGGCTTCAGGCTTTCAGATTCACATACCACCTATAATGCCTTGTACTTCCTTTCACTATATAGGCATTACAGTACCTAAAGTAACAATGCTAAGACTTTCTAGCACTAACTCTACTGTTCTGCACTTTTGTGCTATGCAGAAATACAAAATGTACATTTTGTTAAGAAAATAATTTAGTAAATTATGACTACTTCTACAGATAAATGTTTCACTTGACAAGAATGAAAATTTGATATACAGGAGACAGTTTAGATTTTAGACTTAACTGTGTCAGAGTAAGTCTTGTTTTTCCTACTTGCATGACTTGTACTTTGGGGGAGCTAGCTATAGAAATATTTGGCCAGCTGTGACATGTAAAGACTATTTTCACTCACAGTAGCACAGGCTGCAAAAGCACAGTAATTACTGACAGTGTGATACCTTATTCTCAGTTAGCAAATCATCAGTAATTTTTTTCAGTTGTATTGACTTCCACAAGATTATTTTACAAATGGTATTCAGGTACAGACATTTGCCTTTCTGCTTATACGTTGTAGGTTAGTACAAGCTGGTAAGAGTCATTCCTCTTCATTTATACTATCAGACTGGCTTGTAGTAGGTGGGTAAGGCACTGAGTGATAACTTTCTATTCACAGAAAGGCCTGCCTACTTTGTGAATTTCCATTCTGATTGGAGAAGTCTGTGACGCTCAGCTTTATTTTAAAATCTATTGAAATAGTATTTTTGTGTATCTGTGCTTGCTGGGGAAAGTGTGCTAGCAACACAGAAGTCCACAGTTAATATCTCACACAGACAGCTTGCTAAAATGATCCAGGTACAATAACATGGATAGAGATGAAGAAAACTACTATGGAAAACACGGTAATTTACCTGCTTTCTTATGACAATTCATAAGCACCTGATCTAAATCTCATTTATTTCAATTGCGTTACTTCAACTGATTTTAATGGGCTTGGATCTACCCCGAAATGGTATTCTGTAACTTCTTTAATTATTAGCAATATCCTAATTTTTTTCCAGCATGACATTTGCAAGTTTATTTAAATTGCAGATCAAAGGTAAACTTTATATATATATTGTCGATTTTTATTTTAGATAAGTAATTTAATTTGCTTTTAAAAATTATTACAGTGATAAAGTGCAACAATTAAATTCATATGCTGTTTGGAGTCAGAATTGTTAAATGAAATATCTTGTGAAATATTTCTTGTAATGATACTATAGTTCAACGTACAAAAGTTTCCTCTTACAAAGCAGCCTGTGAAATAGATCTGTCTCATCTGCAAAGAGTGAATATCATCTCAGTTTTTAATCTTAGCCAAAAAATGACAATCGTTATCCCGAACCACTGCTTTCTTCCTTATGCCTACCAAACTCCTAAAGCTTGGAATTTGCTTTCTAAATACATTTGGGCTTTTATAGCTAAGGAAGTGGTCTGCATTTACCAGGAGCTATGTAAATACTAATAACATAAATAATTCCCACCTCACCCCCAAAGAATCTTCTCAATTTTTAAAGAATGGTAGTAATTAATTTTGGGAATTTGATATCTAATTTAGAAAAATGAGAATGAAACAAACAGCATTTTTCTTTTTCTTTGTTGTTCCATGAAACTATGATCACAGTTGCTGTGTCATATGTTTTGGTAAGGAATATTCCAGTGATGCTACAGACTACTTCTGTCAGTGAATTTTAGTGTATTTTTAACTTAGAATATAGTTACCTTTTCCTATGTAAACTGCCATATTTTGTAATGGATTTATTTCAAGAGCTAAGTGACAGAGGAAGACAATTTGAGCAGTATTGCACTGCACTGTGCCACGATAAGCATACTGACTGCTGGCTGTTAGGAACAGTTCTTGGAAGAAGTTTGCACTGCAATAATTTTACTGCTGTTACTATCTCACAGCATCCCTCTTCTTGCCTGATGGAGATGAAAGTCTCCATTTGAATCACAGCTCATCTTCTGGAGTGCTTTGATTTTATTTTCTTGCCTATTAGTTAGTGGATATTAGTTTTTATTGTAGCAGTATTGTGGAGTTCACCTACTGCACTTGAATATGCTCCATAAATATGTGTATCTTTTGATATGCATTTTCTTTGTTTCATTTCAGAAGCACACAGGTATGACATAAATAACAAAACCTGAGCTATTTACAATGATAGACACTCTGTTAATAATGATCTTATTATGGAAAGGAGGCCACTTGTGGAAACACATTACATCTTGCCCAACTGGTTACATTATAAAACCATTCTACTTAATAGAGAGATTCTGGAAGCTCAGGAGATTGTCCCTGTCAACAGGCTTTCTCAGTACAACACAGACTGGCTGGAGAAACATCTATAAGCAAAATACAAGTGTATGGCTTCCCTGCTGAAAGGGAAGGGAATCATGTTTTTGAAAATCTAGCTTGTTGCCATACCAAGAAGATCAGAAATCACTCCTTTCTCTCTGGAAAGTAAACAATGCGTGTGAGAAAAGATAAAAACGAACAAACACGTTAGAATACATTTGGGGCATGCTAGGTCTTAGCTGGCCGTAACCAGACAATTACAGCAATATGGGGCTAGATGGACTTCAGGAGATCCATTTGGCTGTCTCTGTGCTGAGACATGGTACATTTTTCTATTCTCTTCCCAACAGGTATTTGTCTAATCAGTTCTTAAAAGCTTAGGGTGAGGAAACTTCAGAAGTATGCTTGGAAAATCTGTTCCAGTGTGTAACTGCCCATGTGTTCTGAAAGGTTTCCTGATGCCTAATCTGAAACCATCTTTGCTGTAAATGAAGTTAGCTTCTCTCTCTGATAGAGGAAGCTGAGAACAACTGATTACTCTCTCTTTTATATGGTATTTGAAGACTATTATTTTGTGCTCCTTTTCTTAATCACAGTCATTGAAGTTTGCATTAATTTACTGCTTTTTGTAAACCTCTTAGTGTCTTCTTTTTAATCAGTCCTTCTACTCTCTCCAGTTTTTCTGTGTCATCTGAAATTCTAGGGCCATGATCTAGAAATAGTTTTTCAGCTGAGGCCTTACATGTCCCAAGGACAAGGAACAGTGACTTCACCAGTCATGCTCTCACTTCTTGAATGAGTTACGCTTTTTTTTGCAAAGAATCGCTTAACTGACTCGTTGGCTGTTTGCAGTCTGCTGTAATCCTTCAGGGTTCTTCTCATCAGTGTTGTTGAAAGCAAGTGTTCTGTATGGATTTGTGAATAGAGTTTGTCTTTATAACTTTCTTCAGTTTATGAAAATAACTTTGAATTGTTAAATTGTTTATCAAAATCCCTTTGATTCTGTCTCCAGAAGTATTTTAACACCAGTCACCTGCACAGTTTCAAAGTGTTCATTCTACTTCATTGTTCAACTTCTTAAGGAAAATATTGAGTATCTTTGGAGAATGGGTTCCTCCAGTAGTGGGATTGAGCTAATTACCAACATTAAAGAGTGAGAACTTCGGGTCTTAATGGATGATTCAGCGAAAGTGTTTGCCCCCAAAACCAAGTAGACTGTAAGAAAGAATTATTAGGAATGGACTGAGATCAAGTAGAAAAAGTCATTATATGATTGTATAAATCACAGTATCGTGGTTTAACCCCAGCCAGTAACTAAGCACGATGCAGCTGCTCACTCACGCCACACCCCCGCCCCCCCCACCGCCCCCAGTGGGATGGGGGAGAGAATCAGAAGAAAAAGGTAAAACTCGTGGGTTGAGATAAGAACAGTTTAGTAGAACAGAAAGGAAGAAACTAGTAATGATAATAACAACAATAATAAAATTACAATAATAATAATAAAAAAAGAATTGGAATATACAAAACAAGTGATGCACAATACAATTGCTCACCACTCACCGACCAGTGCCCACTTAGTTCCTGAGCTCCCCCCCGCCCCGCCCAGGCCAACTCCCCCCAGTTTATATACTGGACATGATATCACATGGTATGGAATATCCCTTTGGCCAGTTTGGGTGAGCTTTGCTGGCTGTCCCCCCTCCCAGCTACTTGTGCCCCTCCAGCCTTCTTGCTGGCTGGGCATGAGAAGCTGAAAAATCCTTGACTTAGTGTAAACATTACTTGGCAATAACTGAAAACACCAGTGTGTTATCAACATTCTTCTCATACTGAACCCAAAACAATGCTATACCAGCAACTAGAAAGAAAATTAACTCTATCCCAGCCAAAACCAGGACACACAGCCAATATTTATGGTGAATATTCTGTGCAGTTCTGGCCCTTCCTTTTCCAGTAGTATGTAGTATCACTGAAAAAGGTAGAGAAAAGGAATATAAGCATGACCAAAAGTATGGAATGGCTTACGTATGAGAAACAATTGAACAGACTAGGACCCTTGAAGGTAGACAAGTAAAGAGGAATATAATAACCTGTAAAACTATTAGTAGCATGCCATGCTGCCATACAGGTATGAGCTGACTGATGGCAAGCTTAAAACAGACAAAAGGAGGTAGTACTTCAATGTTTCATTAACCTGTAGTATTCTGTGATGTAGGGCATTGCAGATTGTTAAAGTGTACACAAGTTAAATAGGGATTTATGAAATGAATGAGAAAGAAATTCACCCACAACTATTAAATACAAAGTCACTACCTTTGGTTCAGAAAAGTGCAGTTGCAAATGTCTGTAATCTCAGTTTTAGGGAAATACCACTATGTTTGCCTTGATTTTGCATTTCTTCTCAGGTATTCACTATGGCCCCTTGCTAGATACAGGGTGTGGGTTCAGTGGATCTTTCTTGTGATCTGATGTGGCTGTTCTTACATGCTAAATTTGGGTCCTGTGTGAGCAATGAACAAAGGTTCACTTCAGTGTGCCTTATGGTCAGAACTTGTTACTAGGGAGTAATGTTACAGAATGTGAATTGTTTTGGAGATAAATTATTTTGTAGAAATACTTACTTTGTAGAAAATGCTGTACAAAAAGGTTCTTCAAAATACAGGTTTTGGCCCAGCATTAGGTATTGTGTATGGTACACTTGCTTTCTGGACCATGGTGGGTTCCCATAGTACCTGTGTAACAGCATAACTTGTATCTTCCACTCCCCAGCATTACTGTCACACATCACTCTTCCGAAGTTTTAGCTTTCCCAATCTCTTCTGTGTTAAAATATATTTGTTTCAGGAGCTTGGTAAGGTGGACCTGAACACCTCAGATGAAGGGCAAATAGAATTTTATTATCTGCTGTGTTTATTGTACTGGTCTGTGTGTATTTTGATAAGGTTTTTCTGATATAAACCAAGAACAAAGTCTGGCATTTAGTTAATAAGTAAATTTTGCTTTTGAGAAGTTGCTAAGTTCTTCTCTAATTGAAGAAAATAAGTATTTCTTCTGAAGGCAGGGAAAAGCTTAGGCTGGTAACACCCTTTAATACCAGGTATATTCAGGAGATCCTTAAGGAAGCAGTGAGAAAGCACTCTGAAACAGTAATTTGTATTGTAGTGTTGACATTTGAATGAAGAATTTTTCATTGCACAAAGTTTGGTTCAGTAAAGCTCCATAATTACTGACCTTAAAAAAAAATCCCATAAAGCTGAATACCTAGCTTCAAAAGGAAAAATCCGAATCCTGGTTTGTTGATTGAAGGACTGCTTCCTTCTCTTCATACAGTAGCTTGAAACTTGAAAATTTAAATTCTACCATAAATTTTTGTTACACTTTCCCAAGTGAAATCATACTGTAATTCATCTTATTCAAGTCCACATTTGAAGTACAGATTGGTGGGTTAGTATTTGGCAGCTTCTTAATATAGTTTGCTTATGCATAGGGTGAATCAATTGGAACTATGCTAACCAGGATAGCCACGTGAAAAAAATGTAGCATGTTTGACTCCTTTCATCTGTAAACTCTGGCCAGATGTTACTGTCTGTTTCTAGGAGGGACCTGACTTGACCTTCTAGTCATTCTGAGATTCATATAAAGCAACAACCATGTTCAGGAATATGTGTATAACCAACTTTAAAACCTGCTCTGCTTCATACACTGGGGTATGTGATGGGTGAATCCACTTGAGAGTTAGAGAAGGTATTTGAAACATGTTCTCTTCCGCCTGCTTTGTGGTGCTGTACCTCATCTCTGGCTTTGGAGAAGCTGGTGCAGTTTCACTACCTGTGCAAGGTAGTGTAGAGCAAGGTCAGCACTGAATTTCTGCAGCCTCGAGCCATGCTTTGTCATCTGCTAAGCCCCATGCAAAAAGGGCAAACCTGCAACTCTATGTCTATGAAGTCCTTTAACCAAAGCAGTGGGAAGTAAGAATAACTCTGCAAGACTGTAAGTATAACATTAAGTACAGACATGACTCCAAACTGTTCTTTTAGAGAAAAATCAGAAGGGCTTACCCTATAGCTGCAGAGAGGTAGGTTCACTCACTTGCTGCCAAACACACTTAGCATGTGACTGTGAGACATAATCCTTGTCTCTCAAGTATCAGCAACTTTCTACTGTGAACACTGTGCATAGGTGTAGTGATAGGATGTACGTTAAAGGTAATTTATCGTGTGGTAAATGTGAGGCCCTCAAAGTTTTTGGGCTCGAAGAAAAAGGCTTTGATCTCATCTACAAAAACTATATAATTGTATTGGTGAATTACTGATACTGCCTGCATGAAATGATTTTAACAGAACTGATTAAATAGGAGTATATGGAAGATGTTCTTCAAAGACTGCTGTTAACACCCCCCTCTCTATAGATTTTGTTTTAAATAAGGACATATTTTTATACTGTTTTATTTTAAATGCAGGTGAACCAAGGAAATTTGACCCAAAGTTCAGAGGACCTATTCATAACAGGTAAATATCTCAACTCACTCTATTTAATTCTTTTGGTTTTCCAGTGAACAGGGGATAAAAAATTTTGTTAACAAAACTTGTGAATTTCATTTTGCAATTCTTTTAAATCCAGAAGACAATCCTTACTACCCTTGAGGTTGTATGATTACTGGGGAATATTTAACTGTGAACTCTTTGAGTTCTTTCAATTTGAATGCCAATTTTGTATGCCTCATATTGTCTAGTACCTGCTGTCTTACCTTGTGCTGATATAAGTAGGGCCATTTGAGGTGGTGTTATGTTCTGGGGTGCCATGGCCATGCGATGCAGCCTGTCTTCTTTCCATACAGCACAGGACTGGAACCCCGACACACTCTATTATTCAGTTTGCAGCTGGTTTTCCTGCTCCTGTAGTCACCTCATGAAGGGACTTATTTAGTTCTCTCCAGAGTATGGCCTGGGTGTGCACCATTACATTTGTGCTGTGGCTGGCCAGCAGGCTAAATCCTAGGCAGAAAACCAGTAGTGCTTGAACAGTGACAGCAGTAAAGTACTGTCAGTGATGTGGCTGGCTGCTGGAGTCACTCAGCCCTGAAACCCTTGCTTGAGTGAACAGTTTTCACATGTGTGAAGAGTGTCTCTGAAATGAGACTACCTATGGGGCTGTGGTCTGCAGAGTTGGATCCTAATATATTGCAATTTAATGGTATTTTTGAGCAGTCTTTTATTGTGCCTTTCCCTCATGTGCATGAGTGGTGAAACTCTGGTGATGGAATGCTAGGAAGACTTCTCTTATTTTTACTGTCACTGCGTGATACAGTTAGTAAAAACTGTTTTTGCACTGTGGCTTGCTGTTGGACCTGTGTAGTTGCTGTGACAGCTTCTGCAATTCCAGGTATATATATGTGCTATTCTAATTGTACATGCCACAGCAGCTTCTTAAAACCACAACCAAATGAATACAATGCAACACCACTATACCACATATGTTCAGTGCATTTTATAATGCTTTAGTGAGATAGTATTGTTGGAAACAATATAAAAAAGACCAGTTCCCTAAGCATTAAGGTTATGGCTTCATTGTACAGTAGACCATAAGACAGTGAAAGGTACATTGATGCTTATTGAGCATACTTTGCAATGAGGTTCACTTGCATTTAGATTCAACATACCATTTCTGCAAGATACCCAAATGACTTGCCTGACCTTTTGGGGTCATCAGGGCAGCACTGTGCGATACACTATAGACATGCCCTTGAAGTAGTTTAAGATTATTATTCAATTTTTTTAAAGACAATGAGTGAACTGGGGTTTCTTTAATTCATTTTTCCAATTACTAAGATTAAATGATTAAGAAACCACACTCTTTCAAGCAAATAAAGACTATCTAGTTCCTATGAACAAAATGCCTTCTCAGAAGATATTCCAAAGAGTTCAACAGGAGGAAAATGGGCATCTTCCCTGAATTTGTTTCTGACTTTGGGGCTTCCCACTTTTCCGTAGGAGAAGAGATACTAGGAAGCTGAAAGCATACATTTTTGTCTAGACAAGTGAGTGCTAGTAATGGATATGTGGATAGGGACAGAGCTGTTTGTATGCCTTGCCATAACTGGCATAACTCTGTGTACAGTGTGGGTGGGGAAACACTTATCTTTGCTTTCTGCTGATAAAATAATTTGTCCTGCTCTTGATTTCATTGTCAGTTTTCATTGATCAGGGAAGAAGTTTGTCTTCGTTTTTGAAAAATGGAGAGGATGGGTTTCTAGGAGATAGACTGCAAATTGTACATATCTGCATTGAAAGGTGCAGAGACAGCTCAAAAGGTCATGTCCCGTCATCGTGACTGCTGAAGCTCATGCATTTTTGGATGTGCTGTAGAGTAGAAATTATGTTTTGAAGTTGTTGAGCACCAAGCTATCCCCCAAACCACTAAAAGCCTGAAAAACTGAGAAACAGAAAGCCAAGTCTTAATAATGGTGTATTAATGTCTATTAAAGAATGGATTACTCCCACAATTTTTGTCAGATGGATCCTTTGCAAGGAGATTCAGTTATCATAGAATCATAGAATGGTTTGGGTTGGAAGGGACCTTAAAGATCATCTAGTTCCAACCCCCCTGCCATGGGCAGGGACACCTTCCACTAGCCAGGTTGCCCAAAGCCCCATCCAACCTGGCCTTGAACACTTCCAGGGATGTGGCATCCACAACATCTCTGGGCAGTCTGTTCCAGTGCCTCACCACCCTCACAGTGAAGAACTTCCTTACATCTAATCTAAATCTACCCTCTTTCGGTTTAAAGCCATTACCTCTTGTCCTTGTGTGTCACTATGTCACTACATACCCTTGTAAAAAGTCCCTCTCCTGCTTTCTTGTAGGACCCCTTTAGGTACTGGAAGGCTGCTCTAAGGTGTCCCCAGAGCCTTCTCTTCTCCAGGCCGAACTCTCTCAGCCTGTCTTCATAGGACATTTTTTTAATAGAACAGAGCTGTTGCCAGTGGTTGAAGTGTTGAACAATGGTGGGTAAAAGGAGTGTTCAACAAGGCAATGTGTACAGTGCTTTGATAGTACCATCATTCTCAAGAGGGTTGTGTGGAGTTTGGTATATTTCATGCAAACATCTTTTTATTAAAAAAAAATTAAAATGCAATGGCTGGGTTGATTGACTCCGAGCCAGCCATCTCATGAAAATCCAAAATGATGATATCAAGATGGTGTCTTTTATTGGTATGACTACATACTGCAGTCCTTTCAGTTTTTTCCATTCTCATTCTGTGCCGTTCAAGACTGTCTACTTCTGTTCTCCATAGAAACGTTAGCGTACAGTGGAGATATGCGTTGAAAAAGTGGATTGTATCAAACCTAAAAGTAGTTCTGAAACATACTTCTTTGTTACAAAGCCTGCTGCCAGAACAATCTGGCTTGACTTCAGTTAATAGCCAGTGCTGCAGACGAAAGCATGTCTGTTGCCACTTATAAGGTTCAGTAGTTTACAAGTAAGTGAAATTGCTCAGAAAGCATCTAAGAAATCATGGGCAATTCATCAGTGTTTTTCCAGATGTAAGTGTAACATAGAGAATAAGTTCTAAACTAGCATTTAGTATCCTTAGTGAGAAGAATAAATTAGAGAACCACAAGTTATTTATCAGTTTTATCTTTGTCAGCAGAAAATTTATGACAGACAAGAACACTGCAGCCTTGTGGTACTCTCACTTGAACACACACACACACTGTTCTCATCTCTGCAAGATGTATTTCTTCTTTTCCTTTCTGAAAGCTAATAATTTTAGAAATAAATGAATATGTTTGTTTAGAGAGTTGATCCTAATTTGTGAAGTATCTTTATGATACTGCCAGTGAGACTTTGTATGCACTGTGTATAGGAATGAATTTAAGTGGTAGTTTAGGGATGTTATTAAGTGTTCATCTATGTGCATTACTACTGGAAAATACTTGTAAGGTTTTATATGTTGTATCCACCAAGTGAGTAACCTTACAGGTTGAAGCAGTAGCTCTGCAATTTCTCAGCTCAAAATGATGTAGCAGGAGTTTTGGTAGACAACTTTCTAGAGGAAAATAGAAACTCCTGGTGTTCCCTGTCAGTCTGAGCTGGAGATACATACCTTCCTCACACCAGATCTGATGATCACTTTAACAGAATTTGTATGAGACACAATCTAGCACATCGTATTTTAAGAGTAAACTGTCTCTGATTCCTCAAAGGCAGAAATTTCCTCCAAGCCATCTTTCCCTGCCCCCAGAGGTTCACTCCTAAGAACTGAGTAAGTTGGGCAGCTCTCAGTTTCCAAATGTATGACCACTTGTCTAGCGTCACAACCCTGAAGCTGTCTGTCTGTCTCTCTCTCTCTCTCTCCCATTGGCATTGAAATTTGTCACATGAGAGGGGGGCTCTGTTGAATGGTCTCAGTACTTCATGCCAATGTGGGATGAAGGGGGGAAGGTTGTGGGGAAGGCTTGTGAAGTTAAGGATTCATAAGGAATTTAGATAGAAAGTGTTAAGCTTCTTTTAAGAATAAAACAGCATTTCTTCCACCAACGTCATCATAAGATACCTTAAATATGTTTGTGGATAAATCAGTCAGGTACCATCATACAGGTGGGAAAACAAGCTTCTCCTTTTTCTTAATGCAATTATACTACTTTGGGTGTAAAATGAACTGTGTTTCTCCATTTAGATTTTCTCTAAATTCCAGTAAGGGAATTTATACAGTCAATACTATCAGCATATTTTTCTAAACTGCTTTGGCAAAATCAAATTAGTAAATCACACATCTGACTTATCACCTATTTCATGGAATTTGTCCTCTTTCCCTTGCCCCTTGTTATTTTCCTCCCTCCTCTATGTAGTTTCTTGGGGTTTTCTCATGTTCCTCTTGCTGGTTAGACACATTGTAAATTTTTTTTCTTGCTATGTTTTAAAAACTCCTGACACCTCCTGGACTATCTTTAATTGTTCAACAACTTTCTAGAAATTCAGTGTTCTTGTTAAGACAAAGATCACCTTTTCCTTTGTGATTAGAAAATGTAGTTTATGGGTTCTCGTACAAATTGAGTGTCAGTAAATTTCCATGACCATTTAGCTATCTTCTTTAAGAGTTTGAAAAAAACTAAGAAAAATTCCTGACCTTAACTAGAAATACAGATTTCACCTTCTCTGAAATATAAGGTGTCACTCATAGATATCTACATGGCACATCACTTGTTACTGTGGTCAATATTGAAATAATAAACAATTTTGACATTTAAAGTCTCCCTTGTGCTTTTTAAACTAAATAGCCTGCTAAAGATGTTACTTAGGCTACGCTAAGAGTCTACGATAGATAAAAGTGGGGAAGCCTACATTTTTCTTTGAGTTCTTGTTTCATGTTTCTGGTTTGGGGCATACAGTGTCTACAGGTGTTGCTCATTTGCAGATAGCGAAATTTTTAGTTTTCCAAAACTAAACAATACTTCCTTAAGCATGGTGCCTGTAACTAAGACATATCAACTTAGAAAATCCATGCAGGTCAGTGCAGATCAGTCGTACTCATTAAGAAAATTCAGAATTTAAGGTGATGGAAAACAGCTTGTGGTGAAAACTTCTCTAAATATCTTTTTCTGTGCGGTTTTGGCCTCCACAGTAGAAGTGGCAATTCATGGGGGATTTTGAAAGGAACTTTCTCTGCAAACATTTAGTTTATGGGTGCCTTGCACATTTATTCAGCTGTGTAGGATGATGCCCTCAATGTCACTGTGCTGATAGAAATATCCATTTGTACAGCAGATCTTGCTTCTCAGTTCAGCCTCAGTGAAGAGAGGGGTCTTCAGAGGTATTCATGGCATTATGTGGCATAGTATAACATCACCTTGACACAACATGATTTAGGGAAGTCTCAAAACACAAGCTGTTAGTCAAGCAGGGAGGAGGAACTCAGGGGTGGGGACATCAGTGGTCACCTTAATGTGTCAGCAGAGTTGAATGTGGTAAACTGAAACTCACACTGTGAACATCTTGAGTGTCGTTTTGCTCTGTGGTTGTACGGTGCTGGGCTCAAGACTATTTGTAGGTGCTAATATACTGCTAGCGCTGTTTAACTAATAAATGTCGTAGTTTCTTGCTAGTGCAGCATCTTGAGTGAAATTGCATTTGTGACAGATTGGGCATGAAACTGCCAAACAGAGAGGTTCTAGTCAGTCATTAAAGATAAAGTGCATGAACTGTCAGTGAATAAATGGCTTTTATGCACTAATACTGTGTGCAGATGATTTTATCTTTGCATTCATTTATTTGTTAGGATGCCATTACACATGCACAAAGTATTCTTTGCATGCACTGCCATGTGTAACACAGCAAGATAAGCCAAGAAGCCAGTATGTTTCTGAGAGACAGTGGAAAGCAAATCAGGCTCCATAAACTAACTAAATGACAGCAGTAAGCAGTAAAATGTAATGCGGGAGCCTGAACTGTGCACTTAACCAAATGAAGGTCTTTTACTGTGTCACCTGAAAGCGATGAATCTGATGGTTTTATCAGCAATTTATCTCTATGGAAACTCCTGTGTTCAAATACATAGACTCACTGTGTTTTGGTTCAGATTATGGAACTTAGTTATCTAAAAAGTACCAAAACCCATCAAAATTTCCAATACTGGCTATTAGCAAAAGCATTTTTAATGTTTTTGTCATCTATACCATAAGAAATGTAAAGTGCTTTTTCTCATTAATCTTTGAATGTTTACACATAATTATTATATAAAAGTATGATAGCACTATCTGTAAGAAAGATTATAGAGCCTGTATGATAAGCAGTGTTCTCAGTTCCTATTCTCATAATCCTATTTCCATTAATCCATCTTTCTTAGGGTTCAGTTTAACAGTTCAATCTCCTGAGTGATTTTGCTGTACCGCATTAGCCTGAAACAAACTGAAAAAGCAGATTTGCCATAACAGATCGCCGCCTTAGTTTGAAAAAATTCGTATCAAATCTGTTTTCAGTCAAAGTGTGGCTGGATAATTTCTGATTGGGTTTCAGTAATAAGCATGGGCTTCCAATATCTCCTGTTTAGGAAGAGGCAATTCCCATCGTTCCAGTTCCTGCGACTTTGGAAACTCACAGAATCTTCATAGTATAACCTTGTATCTTTATAGAGTTATTTTAATTAATTCATTTAAGATGTTTTACTTTTTTTTTTTTCCTCTCCTGTGGAGCCTTGTATTTATGAGGTAATATTATGATCTCACTGAAAGTGAGCTACTTGAGCTAACAATGATGTTAAATGGAGCCAGGGTTTCACCCGTAGTATCTAGTAAGATAAGCAATTATTTTGTAGGAAGAACAATTAGTCTGTATGAACTGTTTCAAAATTTTCTGAAGCCACCCAGAAGAGTATTTATGTACTACTTATATTTTTTTAAAATATTTATATAACAGCAATACTTGGCAACAGTGAGTTTTACTAGGTGCTGTACAGAAGTTTGTGTATTACAAAGAACAGAAAATCCTGCATTCCAGTAAAGTGTTTATGGGTACTTGTTCATGGTGGCTCTGCAAAGGAAGCTTTAGCACAAATGGGTGTAACCTTTAATTCCATTTAGGTATCATGAGACGAGACCTGTGAGAATTGGACTGGAAGAGGTTTTTGAGACTAGAGGAGTTGTAATTAAAGTATTTATGGTGCCATATTTCTCCTGAGACATCTTGAATTAAATATTGTACCTCTTAAAAACGGCTCTGATGGGGTGAGAGCCAAGCTTGAGCAGTGTCAGAACTGCTTCTGAACAGACGCTGGGAAAATGAGCAGCACTGTTTTAGCATCACTTCAACTTTAAGCAGTTGTCCTTTCTTAGATTACTGTCATATTGACCTTGAATCCTGTACCACCTTGGCCTCACTGAAATTTTTTTTCAGTGAGATGTTAAAACTGTGTCTCTCTAGAGAAGTGCAGAGGATTTTTCATTCCCTTTCACAGCTGGAAACATTTTTCAAGTCCTCCAACTGTTTAAAAGATCTGCCATCTTTATCTCCTTTATGCTAAAGAATAAAGGTCTCTGTAAGAGGAAACATAGATTGGAAAATGGAAGGAATGGTAGATGCTAAAAATGACTGTATATCAGTGGGAGTTTGGATTCTAAGATTTCTTTTACTGGCGAGATGCAGCTTGCATCCACTTGGCTCCCTGCATGGACTTGCAAGCAGAGATGAACATCGTTCGTTTTATGAAGGTAGTCCTTTACTTTAACTTGAAGCACGCTTTAGCTTTCCTAGAGTGATTATTGCTCACTCATCTGTCACAGAAAAGCGGAACAGGATTTGGATCAGGTCAGAACAGCAGCAGTTTGTTACTACAGCTGCAGGACAGCCCAGAGCAGCACCAGCACCGACAGGCTCTGTGGACATGAGCCTGCCCAAATGGGGCAGTTACAGTTCATACACCTTTAGGTTATACAACCTGTTCTTCACCAAAACTGTGTCAGATAAGCAGGACATTGTAAATAACAACAGCGACTGAAATCCTTCAGATAAGGAGGCTCTAGGCAGCACACCCTTTTACGAGTAACTCACTCCTATGTTAATTAAATCCTGGCAAGACGATTAGCTGCAACTGTTTCTTAACCAGTGAGACCTGCAAAGGCCTGTGAGAGGGTAACTATTTTGCTTCCACGGACCTTCAGAAACAAGGGCTTGTGAAGTTGACTTGTGAAGGAGAGGACTGCTCACCTCAGCTGGAGCTCTTGGAGTCGATGGTCTCCCCAAGTGTGCACTGACCTTCTCCTGCTCACTTGGGCGTGTTGTACTTCAGGTTAATTACACTCCTGCTCTGATCAAGGTCAGGCACTGGAGAAAAATCAGTCTAGCCATCCACATCTCCACTCCTCTGCCTGCATGAACTTAATATGCAGATCAATAAGTAGAAGACAGTAATTCAACTGAATATTCACAGTTTACTCACTGGCTCAGTTTTCAGACTGGAGAGTGCTGTTCTTCGATTGCTTGTCTGTAAAAGAAGGTACGGCTGTCCACAATATGTTGGGGGTTTTTTTGTTCTCTCTGTAGAGCATATTTTGGTTGCATTAAATTAGGTCAAGCAGCTGAGTCAGAATTTTGTGCAGAGATCAGGGGTAGTGGCATATAGGCTTTTTTTCAGTTCACACGGTTATTTTTCCTTTCATAAGCTATTTATAATACAGGTAAGTTGTGCTGAATCTTTCTTTCATCACATTGTTTGCAATATTTGATACCAGCTTTACGGACATGCTGAGGCAGATGTCCTGTAGTAGCTAATACCGTAAGTGATCTCATGGATTCAGTGTTGTAAGGTATTATTTGTTTTAAGACTATTTAAACCTGTTCCTCAATACGTTTTTATTGCTGTCTACAATGCAAAAGGCATACACGTTTATTTGCTGGTCTTGCTGTGAAAGCAGGGCCTTACACCTCAAACGTGATTTTGTGAGTAAGACTTATACTAAGTGCAGATGCAGACATCTTATTCAGATGTTAAAATACCCTATAACACTTAGACACCTTATTTTTAAAAAGTGTTTCTTTCTGTCCCTAGGCACTGTACAGACATTATTTGCTGTGTGATCTTCATAGTAGTCATTCTGGGTTACATTGCATTAGGAATTGTGGGTAAGTAAATGCAGGTATAGTAGTGCTTCCTTATACACAGGGGAAGCAACTTTGTGAATGTTAGAATTTTTAACTGAGATGTCCTTTTTGCTTATATCTATGTAAAGCTTTCCGAGCAATAAGCAGTGCCTTTCCTAGAAGCAAATAATGAATTAATATTCAGTGTCTATTGTAATTAGGGAGAAGTTCAAAACCATGTGTTTACTGTTGAAAAACTCAAAATTAAGTGTGTTCAAGTAAAAATGACATGGTTTGATAATTTTGCTATCATAAAGTAACTGTAGGGGAAAAATTGACTTTCATTTGTCATTAATTTGACAGCAAAAGTTAGAGATAAACACTTTGGTTTTAAGAGGCATTTTGTTCTGTAAAATATTACTGAAAGAACCTATGTGAGCAATAAGGAGAAGTAAGAGAAATTACTTCATTTATTGTGGGATCCAGAGTTGTTTGCACATCAGGATGTTCATTAAGATTAGCCATTTTATTTTGTTTGTGTGAGAGATTTGTATGAATGCCTGTGTGTGAAAGGACAAACGATCCTGTAAAAGTGTACTTACTGTGTATCTGCATGTCTGCCTGAGCTTTCAATTTGCTTGTAAAAGATTGTTTTGGGCCTGCCTTACATAGAAGAAAAGCCGTTAGTTTTCTTCATAATTCTGTAATACCATTTTCTGTTCTGTAGAGAGAAAAGGTTGTGCAATCTCCATCCTTGGGGATATTCAAAAGCTGGCTGGATGTGGTCCTGGGCAACCTGTTCTAGGTGACCCTACCTGAGCAGGGGTTTTGAACAAGATGATCTCCAGAGGTCCCTTCCAACCCCAACCATTCTGTGAAAAGCTGCTGTCTGTAGCATGAAAAGATGGCTGTAAGCAAGACTGCTTTAACCTAGGTGATTCCAGTAACTGTCTAAGAGAATACATGTATCCTCCCACTAAATTGTACGGTAGTATAACATACTCCAAGCCACAGTGCTGAGCTGTCTCTTCTCACCCTGCCTGTAGTAGCTGAGCACTAAACATGTTCTGGAAAGTCTGTTTTCTCTCTGAAGCACTGGGAATTCTGTATGCGTATTTTTGCTTTCCCTTATTCACCTGCACTTACTGCCAAGTCATGAACCTTTATGTCTTCAGGAAGACAGAGAAGTGAGGAAGCAAATGGTATATACCAGCAAGTTGGAGAGGCATGGAGGACCTTTGCAAGGAAGTGCAAAGCCCACACTAGGAAGCAAACACCAGGGGAAGAGATGGCTGATGATGCTTGCAGGTGGAAGAAATTATTTCTTTTCAAAACTCTTCAGTTTTTTTCTTGTCTAATCTCTTTGAGCCTCTGTTTCCCAAAAATGAATGATAACTTGACATCTATGAAGGTAAAAAAAGTGGGCAGAGCAAAAAGTGAATTCAGAAGCTGTTCAAGCTGTACTTGATTTTATGCCATACTTCTAGAGATTGCAGCAGCTATACGGTTCTCTTTGGGATTGGATCCAGGCATTGATCCTGTACTGCATGGCATTATTGTACAGTCAGCTTCAGACAGACTTGAAATGCAGTCCTTTGACAGTTTTTTCACAGGTCAGTGTCTGTGATTCTGATGCTTAAGTTAACATCAGTGGTATCTGTGTGGAGACAAACCCAGGATCTCTTTGTTTTGTAGCTGCTACTGGATTCTGTGTATGCAAAATCATGCATGTACTCTCTCATCACAGTTCTGGCTACTGTTTGGATCCTGTGGACCCTTTCCTTTGCTAGGGAATGAAGCATCTTCTTGCCCTCATGGCCTAATTGAATTGTTCCCACTTTGCTTAACTCCAAATTGACGCTAATATTCATTTGACTTCTGAAAGTATTTGGAGCAGAATTACTCATGTGACTCCTGGTTATAGGAGATTGGAGAGGGACTTACCAGAATATACATGCAATATGTATCTCTGCTTACTAAACCTGCACTGGAATAGACTGACGAAAAGGAGGTAAATTATTAGTCCTAAGAAGCAACAGTAGCTGCTGGACTGTGCGCAGATGTTGCAGACCTGCCATGCCTGCCACTTGGTGCTGGGAGTATGCCATGTCTGAAGGACATCCCTGAAATGTCTGTGCTGCTGTCCTCCTCTTCCTACCTGACTGACTGATTCTTCACTGAACTTCTGGTCTCTTCCTTCTGTCACTGCTCAAATGCAAAGCCAGAAATGAAGAAGCTGGACTCAGATCAGAGGAATGTTTGTTGTTTTCGTGAGCATACAAATGCTCTGGTGACTGGTGCCCTGCCCTTGTGCAGACAGTATTCTGAAGTGCTACTACTTGGACAAAGGGAAAGGAGAGCACTGGCAGTTTCTAGCTGTACAGTATTCTTGTGCTGCCCGATCTTGGTTCTCTTTCCAGCACTATATAAATCTCCATTTTTTGGCTAGAACTTTATGTCAACTTTGTGTGTGCAGTTGCTGAAGAACCCCGTAAGCTAGATGTTGCAGAAGTAGATAGCAGCAGAAGAGGACTAGCCAGTTCCTCACTTCTTCATGTCTGTAATCTCAGACAAGGTAGTTACTGTGATATGGGATAGTAAATTAGTCATATTCCCTGCTTTGCACATGCAGAGGTTTCCAACTGCACACGAGGCGTCTGAACAGCCCTCTCTTGCAAACCTTATGAAATATTGGTTAGAACTAGAACCTATTCCTGGAACTAGATACCGAATTTGTAGCTGGTGACTTTTTCTACCTTTCTTACAGAGAAGATTTGAATTTTCAGTCTAGAAACATTTAGTTCAGCTCCAAATCCAGATCCACGTGGTCCCTGCTTTTCATCTTTCCTTGTACTGTGCTTCAGCTATTCTTTTTACTCTAATTTATTTCTAAGTAAAAGATGAGATCAGCTTTGGTACAGTTCCAGGGGCCAGCCCTGTACAAAATACATGAGAGCCAAAGAAGTTCGCATTAAAAGAAAATAGACTATAAATCAACCCGTGGTCATGAATTATGCCTTATGGCTTATTAAAGGAAAAAAAAAAGTTGATTTCTGCAATTTCTTGAATATGTGTGAATACCGCTCGGGATCCCTGTTTAATTTGGCTTAAGAAGTAACCAATAAATGCAGGTTCATCACACAACTGTTATGACTGAAAATCTGAGTGAAATTTTGCCCTTAGTATTGTATGTAGAGCTCACATAGGCTTCATCTATATGTGTGTCTGTGTAACAGTAGGGTAGAATGTTTTTATGTTTCGGGGGAACTGAAATGTAGTCTGAATAAAAGGTAATCAGTTCTCCTTGAAAGATGAAACCAAATGATTTTCGTTACTAGCCTTTCTTAGGTCTGCTTCATTGATGGCTGCTGTTGAATGACTGTACTGAATAGAAATAGTTATTCTGTGATTTACTTTCTTATTATTTTAACTTTACAGATGAAATAATAGTGCTAATTTAATATTGCAGGTAGTTTTTGTTCCTATCAAACTGACTTAACTCTTCATGTTTATTTCAGAGACACTGGGTTTATCCGGGCAATACTTTACAAATGTTTAGCCTCTTAATTTAAGATCATTTTAATTCAGAAAAGTGCACATAAAAGGCAAAAAATAAGTTATCTTGGAAAAGACCCTCATATTTCAAAGGACAGGTTAATTCAAAGTAATAACTCTTGTTGTATTGCTCCAAGGGATGCTTATACAATACCAGCGTTATCAACATGGATTTACAAATTCTGTATCATGTGCTCTATTACCTGTTTCAATACAGTAGTAAATTGCTTGTGTTAAAAAGCCATAAGAACAATTTAGCAGGTCAGTTTCTTCACACATTAAACCATAAAAAATATACCCTTAAGGGAAGCAAAATAATGTTATGAAAGACTGCCCTTTCAAAAATACACAGTAGAGGGAATGAGACAGGTAGTATAAACAGATTTGCAGTTCATTTTTAAGTATCACAGGATGCCATTGTTCTAATCACATTTTCTCCTTGACAGGGAGCTTTCCAGCCTTTACAACCACTGACATGGCCCATAAAGCACAGAAAAAAAGGAGTGCATCTGATAGACATTTAGTGACAAACATTAGCTATTTTTGATATTGTCCATGTGTGTCGGCTCCACATCAGTAAAAGGACTGACATAACTGCAGGCCTCCCAAAAATGCTATACCAGTGTCATAGGATGTCACATTGATGCTTTGAGGGCTGAGTCAACTGTGTAATATGGTTCAGCTCTTCTTTAATTTTCTTTTTTAGCCCAGATGTTTGTGCCAGCACTCAGACTGCAGCCTTACGAGCATCAGAGCATGCTGGAATAAAAATTTGACGTGACTGGATTCCTTTTCATTTAGTGCTTGATAGTGAGTCACCAGTAGTGCAGCACAACATGCAAAACATGGTACTACTCTGTCAGGCTAGTTGTCACAATAACCTACTTCACTCAGTGAGAACTGTTGAACTAGGTACTTATTCTTCACTGGCTAGGCCAGAAAAATTGTGTCTTTATCACAGGGATTCTTTCACTGCATCACTCTTAAGTTTGCAAAGAAGGTGACGGAGGATTAAGTTTATGAATCTTGATGGTTAGCCCTGGCACAGGCAATGAAAGAAGCTGTGTATTTTCTCTTCTGTTGGTCATTTCCCTTCTCTTTCTGCTGCAGAGTTAATTAAATGCTAAATGTATATGTTGTGAATTAGACCCAATTACTTTTTGTTTCACTTTGGAATTTATCTGAGAGGTGTCTTCCTCTATCCACCCAGCAGCTGATCCCAGTGATGGAATTTCACAAAGTGTGCTAAATCTACTTTTTAAAAGCAGATTCTTTTTAATACTTTTTTATTAAAAACATGACTGAAGCCTTAGGCACACAGGACAACTACTTCCAAGCAGGAGTAGTTTTAGACAACTTGATAATGGCAAAGCAGGTACAGTCTGAACAGAAATTCTATTCAGAAGTGAGCAGTGTGTTCCATTGCTTATACTCTTCTAATTTCTACAGGTAATTGAGAAACACACTGCAAAAGATGAGTGATTAAATTTGAGACCAAGGATTGGTACAAACCCAGTGAGTGAAACCAAGGGAGCCTTTTGACATATTTCAGCAGACTTTGTATTAGAACTAAAAAGAACGTAAGGAGAATACACTGGTCTGACCATTTGATGAGCTGAGTTTTATCCCTGTTGGCTGTGTTAGTCCACCCAAACAGGCTGAAGGAAGTAAGCCTGGGTCACATGGGCCCTTCTTACGGAAAGATCCTTAAGACTGAGCAAAAAAACCCAACCAACATTATGTTGCAGTGTTTATCTCCTTTCTCCCAAGTTTGTCTGAGGAGTGAAAAATAATTCCAGGTTTAATATGCTACTTAGGAAAGGGATGATGTTGGCAGTAGCAACTGCTTCCAAATTATCTATATGAAGCACATATAAGTCTTGTTACAAAATTCTTGTCAGTACTTTGAATCTGGCATGGTGGGGCTTATCTCTATTGGTTCCTGTTTTGCTGGTGTTAAAGAAAAAATACAGCCAAATGCAAAAAATTAGTCCCTTTAATAATGTGCCAAGCTAATTTAAAAAAACTAATTTGGGCATTGGGAATACATCAATTTATTAGAGTCATCTAACATCATACAAGTAAGGCCTGAAAGGTCTTTCATGTCTATATAGCAGCTTGATCCATTTGGGACCAGGCTTTTACCCGTATGAAAAGCAAGGTCATATTAAAGTAGAAAGAAAAACTCCCTTGTGTCAGTCATGATGGAAGAAAGTGTACATGGCATAACCTACAGACTCATTGCAATCACCAGACAGCTGTCTGCTTTGTAATGTCATGTACACATATGAGTTATCAACTGACTATAGGAATTCCTAAGAGTTGATGTCTCCTAAATGCTCCTATTAAGTAATGCTACTGAAATAAGTAAGTGGGGGCTAACAAATGAAAAAGTAAATGGGATTTAACACTGGTGAAGCACTTTAGCTTTCTCTGAGCATCAGAACACCACAGTTAAGCTGAAATGCAGTTAATCTGAATGTTCAGAAAGTGTTTGATACCAAGCAGCAGGTTAATTTACAAACTCCAAAACAGAGAAAAACTAACATAGGTTAAAAAGAGCTAGCAAATTAATTTTGATAACCTAAAATCATTCCAGGTGAAAGGTAGCATTACAGATTCTCTGTAACTGTTTGCAAGTCATTGAAGATATGTTGTGCATCTGTCCTGAACATTTCAATATATTTGCAATCTGCTGCTCTGACATCTTATATAGGTTCTGTCTCTACTGCACATATCATTATTGTTAAATGCTGTTATTCTTACCAAAGTGACCTTGAGGAAGATGACAGTTTCACAAATGACTAAATGTAATGTCACAAAGTTGAGACAAAATGGGGTAATTACAGAGAGGCGAGTTCAAGGTGGTTTGCATAGATCAAAGCCTAAAGTGTATGCTAAGTGGGCTCCTGACATTCAGTATGTAGTGCAAGAAGGGGAAGGCTGGGACTAAAATATTTGTAATACCTGTAATCTTCTCCACATAATACAAGCACAAGGAAATGTTTGGGAGAAGATCAATGGTCTTTTCTAACAGTTCTCTAGCAACCTGATTTTATGGTGTCAGCTCAGGGTAGTGATATGGAATTATATTTTGGCATTATATCTTACTTTCAGATGCTATTTAAAAATAAATGAATTTTCCATTATTTAGGGTTGAATAAGCAGTTAGTAGCTAGAACAGTTCCAAAGCTAGTGATTGGCAAGTCATGAAGGAAGCTTAGTCAGGTCTGCACACTACAGCTTAGAAGTAATGATACTAATGGTGATAGCTGGTGTGTACTTGATCCTCAAAGGGAGATAATGGTGCAGGTGAAAATGGCTTGGAGAAGAAATCCTGCTTTGAAGTGGAGAAAAGACATTTAAAAGTTCAGTATCAACCTCTCTTCCCATTCAGTACTATGGTTCATTCTAGCATATAATAAATAAGTTGCCAGGTGCATACCTAATAAATGAGAAATGGGACAATTGTTAAGTGAGAGGTCAGGAAATGTTTTCATTTACAAAGTGAGAGTTTGTTTCCTTTCTTAGTGCAAATGGAGTCCATTAGATTGAGTCACACCCTATGTGCTTTTGTCACACACCCAGGTAGTCATATTAATTTCAATGCCATTGTTGTTGTCTGTGATTGCTCAAATTTGTCTACATAGTTAGCCCCTCTTCTTTCCTCTTTTAATAACCATTATTGTTTAAGTCCATTACATCACATTTTGGATACAACCCGGATGTATGTGCCCTGAAGGTAAAAAGTGAACTGGTTTGCTTTCTTGCTGATTCATCCGTATGTTAGTTCAGTTTAGTTTGTTTTATATTTTAGATTTTCATTAGGAAATCTACAAATCAGTACTCTTCAGTGGTTATTGACAAAGATTAAAATGGCACATTCGAGGTGATACATTTTCATGCTAGTCAGTTTGAACTGTTAACTGTATACACTTGACTAAAATGTTCAAAGAGATGTGTATATTTGCAGCTTGGGTGCACGGTGACCCCAGGAAAGTGATTTATCCAACTGACAGCTATGGGCAGTTCTGTGGTCAGAAAGATACCCTCAATGAGTGAGTACTAAATCCATTCACATACCTTTATTATTCATGCACTATGAATAAGATGGGAGGCTTCAAATCTCTGTCTGCTATGGGAACAGAACATATACGTCTGTATGCTATCTTCTTGTGGGAGGTTGGAGATGGAGACACTCTTACTGTATTTATTCCAAATAAAGTTCAGAAATAGATTAGTTGCTCAGTGCAATTCTAGACCCAAATTATCACTATAATGCAGTTGTTTTCATCATTCAGAGAATATTTTTGGTAAAGTATCGATATAACTTAAAGATTGCATCACTAATTGCATAGAAAGTGACTATCTGGCACAGCTTCTAACTGCCAACGTTTGGATAGTTAATAACCTGTTGAGTAATTCTGTCCACCTTGCGATAAGAGTAGCCCTAAAGCATTGTAGCCTGGTTCTTAGTTTTTCTCAACATACATCAAATGACAGAAAAGATCATGAGGAAAAGCTCTTGGTTTTTTTCTGGTGCTTATCCAGTGCTGGTAGAGAGGAGACTGAGTGGTCTGGGAGACGGGCAGCTGTAATCATAGCTTCCTTGGGCATATTAGCCAAACGGCTTTATTTACTTGTGTCTGTTTCCCAGTCTTTTTAAATTTTGAATTGTGAGAGTTAAATTGATTAGCTGATATCAACAGAGTACTTCTACATGAAAAGAGCTGCTCACAAAAGAAAGATGTCACATCAATGTTTTCTCTGAAAATCTGTGTTTTATGAAACAGAATTTAAAGAATAGTTTGCTTTTTTTCCTCACCTTCTCCCTTTTAAAAAGTAAGTATTATGTATAATTTATGCCCTTGTCACTGTCAAGAAGCTGGATGCTATGCAGGAAGCAAAACAGAAGCTAGTGTTTGATAACAGCTCTTTGCTGCTTCTTTCTTTTCCCATTTATTTTTCCAGGAAAAAACTGAGGAAGCCACTGTCCAAAGGGCAGTTCAGAAGGGGAGGAGCAGGAGATAGGGAGTGGAACAGAGGTAGAGCTAGGACTTTATAAGCTCTCAAGTTATTTTTTACAGAGGAAACAGACTAGATAGTGTAAGAAGACCTGTTCCACCCTTCGACTAAGATTCTTCACAGCAGTTGTTGGAGAGTCCAACTTTCTGAAGAGGAAAAACCCGTGGAAAAAGTTGTAGTGTTGTGTGTGTTCCCCTCACTGCACCCCTTCTCTGCTTCCCCTCTCCTCACGCCCAATTTGTCCTCATCCCCTCTCTGGTCTGTAGGAAGCAGTGGGCAAATGCGTTTGGGACTCTCAGACACACAGCATCCATGCACTGTGTGGCGTGTACCCAGATGCTTCTCTCTGATTCTTACCATCCACTCCTATTCCCTCTTTCTCTTTGTTGCTCAAGTCTTCCCTTTAGTTATTTCTTACAATGTGATTTCCAGTTTGTATTCACAAATGTCCCTCCATATATAGGATTGCTGGAGAATAATAGAGCTACTGAGACTGCATTTTGGCACTTACTTGCTACATTGAGGAGTTTCTTATAAAAATATAAGCCAAAAGACACATAATACAACCTACTGGAAAAGCAACAGTGTTTATGGCAGTAGGCCAGGAGGCCCCTCAGAACAAGTCTGTCTAGTCCCTAAAAGTGGAGGTGTGGGATGTGCTCTTCAGGCCTTCATTGATACCATTGTCAGATTTTTCACATGCCCTGAAAGTAAGCAGTATGAAAGGCTAACCCAGGACTATGGTTTTCCAAAGTCCCCAAGGGCTTAGTCTGAGACTTTTTCCTTGGAAAGTAATCATAGTCTCTTGTGCTTTGAATCTTGTGCTTAGAACAAACATTCCCAGCAATCTCACTGAGGAGTAGAAAAAAGAAGCTAAAAACCATGCCAACACTCACAGCTCATGCAAAAACCCATTCAAACTCCAGTGAATTCCATGCAGTCAAATTAATTCTACCTTGTGTTGTCATGAGAGTCTCTCTTAGGCCTCTTTGTGTCTCGCTGTAATCCATCGATTAATCTCCATGTAATCTCTAAGCTTGTTTTGCCTTCTACAGAGCACAGTGTAATCACAGAATACAACACAATTTCATTATAAAGAATACAGACCTAGTTCTCAGTGGCTGTTTTCTTGTGTTACGTATATGTTTAAACTTTCTTTTCTGCTGTCAATGTCAGCAAGTGGGCTAAGACATAAGAAAAAAAATATTCATTAATGGCTTTGAGCAGCTCACAGATGATAAATACTGTCAAGAAACTGTTGAAGAACAATAACATTTCAGTCCAAAGTTTTATTCTATTGATTTAAAGAAATAACAACTAATGATAGTGAATTGGTTTTGCCAGGATGCATGTTTTGTTAAACAGTGCATAGTAGAACATACCTCAGTGAAAACAATTTAACCTTGTAAAATGTCAGGCAGTTGAGCTAATTCCAGTTTTAAAGGGAGCTTGAATGTGCAGTGATGCTATATAATGGCTTTGAAGGCATAGCCATATTCAGCAATTGGTGGGAGCCACATGCTGGTGGAAGATGAGAGGATATGTTCTGGACTGGGGGATACAATGGAGAGATGTGGGAGCAGGACTTGTGCCAAGTTAGCAGATAGAAGAGGGGCAGCCTTGTTAGCCCAAGCACACTTTGTTAATACTTCCATCCTGCTCCCAAGGCAGAGCTCCCTCTGTGCTGCATTGCCACAGTGGGGGTCAGTGGTGGCTCAAGCACTGCTTACTGTGTTCTCTTGCACACCATAGGCCATAGGGGGGTGTATGCACCATTATTTCTTATAGGGACACTGTATAGCTGGCACGGCTAGCTGACTTTGAAGTCTTGTGTAAAAAGGGCAGGACTACTGCCATGCCATCTTCACTAGAGCTATCTGATAATTTTCTGACGTAGCAAAGTTTAACAGCATATTTTGCTGTCTTCAAAACCCAGGTGTTTAAACCCAGAGATCTTGAGGTAATCAGTTTTCAACAAATCCAAACTGAGGTAACAGCTGCCTCAAGGTCCCAAGTTCCAGAAGCTGTCAAGTGTGTGGATTCTGAGGTGCAAACCCCTCAGACTGTCCCTTATTTATATCAAAGGAGGTTTATCAGCATTATTAGGAGATGCTGTTATCATTCTGTTTCCTGGCCAGCTGCTTTCGGTTTCCAACCATAAAAAGCTTTTGACTGATTTTGGTGCCACCTTCTGATCAACAAAAAATAGGCAGCTTTTACAGCGTAGCATTTGCTGATAGTAATTTTGCATGCAGTACATTCACAATATGTTCAGTGTAAGCAAAGGGACCACAGTGTTTTTGCAGGGGTATTTTACAGACCTCACTTCTTAGAGGCAGGACTACAGATACCTGTAACAGTGCCTAGGGTTGTTTCAGATTAAAACCTTGCTGTAGAAAAAACTTCTCAAAATAGCATTCTTACAACAAATACTTCTAGTTTCAGTGATGTCTTGGCACAGAACATTCAGGGTCTGCTTCGGATTTGTTTTTTTGTCTTGTGTTTACAATATGACCATTCACAATAATAGAACTTAAATATCGATGTATGCTATAACTTTTTGAATGGTAGGATGTATAAGCAACCATATTTATAACATTAATTATCTTATATCCACTTCCATAGGAACAAGACCATTTTGTTTTACTTTAACATTCTGAAATGTGCCAGCCCCATAGTGTTAATAAACCTACAGTGCCCTACAACACAGGTGAGTGAAATACAGAGGTAAAATATTTTCCCTGCCTCTTAGTCATGGTGCTTAAGAACTAGACATACATTTGTCTGGATTTAAAAATTGCTGTTCATATCCTTCAAAATATGGTATGATTGTTTCATAGATGACGTGTAGCACAGTCTCAGTAGCGTGTCATGGTCAGAAAAAATAGAAATGCACAAGATTGTGTATTTTGTATAAGAGTTGACAAAAAAAGGTCTGTTTAGTTGAATGCAGCAATTTGTTACTTATGAATTCATCACAGGCAACTATCCAGTAGTAATCAGTGCATGCAGCAAAAAATTTTGATTGATATCTAGGGTTTTCCAAACTAGAAAATATGTATATCCCCAGTGACAAGAGTATCTGGGTGTGGTTGGAACCTATGGCACTTTCAAAAGTGAAGATCTCGAAAGCCTGTTCTTGCCTTGTGCTACAACTTGTACTCCCTTAGCTGTGCTGCAACTTCTCATGAAGCTGTGAAATAAACCCAGCCACTGAACTTGTGGGGGTTAAAATTATCCTCCTGATCTTTTTATATGAGGCCATTTTACTGACCTGGTTTGTTGAACAATTGCACAACCAGTTATGTCAGTTCACCTTATGAGGCAAGAACTTATGGCATGGGGTAGGTCAGAGGAATTAGGTGCAGGACTGCTCTGATCCAACTTTGCTGCCAAAGTAATTGTACTGTGTAATTGAACTGCAGGTGACAGAGTATGGTCTCAGCCATCTTGACAACATTCAGTGGAGTCCAGTATTAATTTGGATGAGGGTTGTTATATGGTAACCAATTTACTGATTACAAATGTTAATTGTCTATTTGTTTGACTATCATTTTAAAATGTTTCCCATCATTGATAGATGTTTCTGGCCTATCAGTTAGTGTGACCGTATGGACTATTTGACACAGCTGAAGAGATGGAAATCTCCAGCAAGGAAGAGCAAGACCCTCTTAACACTGACCAGTTGCTGTCAGAATGGAAACTTTCTCTATCAGCAGCAGATTTGCTTCAGGAATCCCCATCTGTCCACATGCAGACACCGACACTGTTACCCTGCAGTCTTTAGACTCTGTTACTGGAACAATTCAGCCTGTTCAGAAATACTGAGGTCATTGTGTGGGATTTGACTGGTGCTGTGGTCAAGTTGGCAGTGGTCATGAATCAAGTAAGGTGAAATACTTGTTGAAGGAGAGTTTGGGGTAGCAGAGTAGTTATTTTTTTTATTTTCAAACATAAAACATCTCCAAAACTGAGAATGTTTTTGAATGCTGTTTGCTACTGCAGATGGTTAATTCTCTGGTCTTTTGTGAAATGCTGAAGAAATGTTTGTTTGATAATTCCCTTTTGAACTGCAGACAGGATCTTTCATTCCTGTCCCATTCATATCAAATAGCAGGAGGAAAAAACCCCAAGAACTGTCATGGGAGGAGCTTCAGTTCTTGAGTAAGACTGTGGATTTTCAAACTGTTATTACAGTTCACTGGAACCATAGACAGCACATTTAATTGCCTGTTCCATAGATGGGAAACTGAGGTTACAGTAAAGTGTATACTTGTTAGTCACCTGTTGTTCCAGCAAGGACAAAACTCTTTGTTCCTTGGCCTGTGGGTAGTCCATAGGACTGTAGTACTTAACCTAGAAAGACCCTCCTGCAGCATCTGCCCTGTTCTAAGGATTAGTGCAAGATCTTTTCCCAAAATTCCTGTGGGTGAATCATACATGGCAGAATGCCCTTGAGGTGAAATACAGTTTTGTGCATGATGTCTCTCTGGTACTTGGACAGCAGAGCTTTGCAAAAGGTGTTTGGATAGCACAGCTTTGGAAACAGAGAACAACCTTTTAGAAAAGGCTGAAACCTGCTATAAAAGATGGACTTCAAACTACCTCACAGTATTTAGGAACATTGAGGAGTCAGAACGGCTACACACTTGCATGATTCCAGTGACCAGCCAAGCCTTCAGAGTCTGTGTGTTGGACTGGCTGCTTCTCCATTACATAAATCTGAATCATAACTTCTGAGTGGATGCATTCATCAAACCCCAGTTCTCACTTGATTTCTCATATAAATCCGGTTTATAATGGCTGTACCTTCAGTGGTGTGAATTTCATTCCTGGCGTGTGCACCCCTCTTGCTTTGTAACTAGGGGAGATTCGTCAAAAGTTAATAGTAAAAAGTCACATTTGAGTGATTTACACCTAACTTGACTTGAACGAAATCTGTGGAGATATATTTGACTGAAGAGACTGTGTAGAAGGGTGGAACAATTTTAGCTGCGTGAGACTTTTTTTTTAATAAAGTTCTCCTTATAAATGTAATAGAAAGAATTTATGTGTATCCTGTGAAAGTAGCTACTGCATCACCTTGCTTATATACACTGCTGCTGATGGAAGTAGAGGAGGACCTGACAGATTTTTTTCCTGGTGTTCAAAAAAAAAAAAAAAATTTTTTTTCAACAGACTGAAAGCTCTGTTTATCTACCAGAATGTGTAGAACCTAAGAAGATACAGAGAGTGGCTTGATGTGCCAGATATGAGAGACTTTGAAAGTGTATCCTATCAAAGAATTTTAGAAGTATTTATCTAGGGAATCAAGAGGAAAACGTATGCCCCTGTCTAAATACTGCAGTAAACATTACTGAAGGCAATTCCATAAAACAGTGCACTTTTATAGGTGGCCTTTTTCTTGCTTTTTAATTGCACTGATTTTCCTTACCCTTCTCTACCCCCAGTGTATCTTTACTCATTTTTTTTCTTTTCTTGCAGCTTTGTGTCTCAAAGTGCCCAGACAGGTTTGCAACCTACATTGATGTTCAGGCTTCCTACAGATATAAACCAGATCAGTGGAATTACTTCAGGCAATTCTGCAAACCTGGTTTTAACAATCCTCGCAAGGTGTGTATGTATCAGTAGGTGATGGAATACATTTTTTCTTCAAGCAATATGTAATATGCGTGATTTTACTGAGCTACATCAAAGTTTTGAATTATTCTGATTTCACCATGTAAGTAGTTGTCCCATATATATGGTTTGACAGTGATTTAATCAGGGGTATGGGTCTTGTATGCACACCAAATCTCCCACTATTTAAATGATTACTATTTGCTTAAAAGAATATGTGCAGCTACCCATGCAGTTGCAGTACTGTGGCAAGTACTTATGTACTCCACAGCAGTAGCGCAGAGCATCTCAAACCAGTTCTTAAGGCTCCTGAGTCATCCATAGCTACTTAGTAATTTAGCTAGGAAAATTAATCTATCCTTCATGTAACTGATTTTGCACTCAAATGTACTGCATTATTTCTCCCATCTTTAAAACACCTTGCAATTCAGCTATATTAATTGTGTTAAATTCTTACTCTTCTTTAAGAGAAAAGGCAGAGGGGAGGCAAGGAACAATTGCCCAGTCACTTCTGGCTTAAATGCTGATCCAAAGTGAAGAGGTCTTTTCTTTTTGTCACTAGAAAAGGAAAGAAGAATAGTCTTTTTCCAAATCACAATGACAGTTTGGATTCTCACTTATGTCATGAATGTATCTTGCAGCTCCACCAGTCAAGTCTGGGGAGGAGGCTACAAAGCCCAGTTTGGGGCATTTTCTCAGACTGGGTGAGAAACAAAAACCACGTAGTTATTCTGCGATGTATTCAGCATTCCTATTTTTCCCCTTTTTAGTCTGTTGCTCAAGTCCTACGTGATGAAGATTGTCCTTCGATGATCATTCCAAGCAGGCCTTGTGAGTGGTTCTACTTCTTACACACATCTTAGCAGATTATAAGCGTTCACATTAAAGCACAACTCCAGTCTGAAAAGTGTTTTGTGACAAGGTCACTAGGAGCTTTCTGTTATCTGGCAGTGACATCCATTCAATTTTAAACAATTTGAAAGTATAAAGATTTATTATTATTTTTTCTAACTGCCATCCATGAACATTCAGCATGTGATCGGGTCAAGCTGAGCTCTTTCTTGCTCTTGAATCATCATTGATAATAAAAGCTTTACAGCTCAAATTTTGCCTTCCAAGCCATGTGAGCAAGCAACCCCACTGGCATCAAGAAAATGTAGGAAGGATCATATGGCCAGCTGTTGAAGTTCAGATGATACTTGAGCCCAGTTACAATGCAGCTTGCTTTTCAGTTGCAGTGCTGGCTATGCAGGGCATACAGAGGAATTAAAGGGCCAAAAAATGTTTTTGTCATTATGGTCAGCAGGTATTTCCGAGTTGATAACCACAGGTTTCAGAGCTCATCTCAGCTGCAGAAGTGTAATACCAAGAGTATCTGTCACTGACCCAGAAGCTCATGCAAATAAGAAATTGCTGTTTATTTTTCCATTGTTTAAAATAGACATCATGTAAACCAGGGACAGGTTATCAAAAAGAGAAAATGGATTAAATTTTAAAAAAAAATTAAGAATTTGTATGAAAACTGATGTACTCACCCAAAAGACAGAAAATAATTTGCAAAGAAGCTGTTATCTTCTTTTAGACTACAACAAGGGGCAAAGATTACAGAGGGAGGAAAAGAGACATGTTACTTAATTATTTCCTCAGAGTAATTGGTGGGATAGATATTTTAGACTGAATATTGAACCCTGGCATCAGTATTTATTGGAACCTGATAAGGAAAGCACAGAATTGTTATATAAAGTACAGCTGTGTAGGAGGACTGATCTGCTCTTCCCTTTGGAATGAAAACCAGGACTTTTTGCAGCAAAGAGCAGGGCAACATAAATGAGTATGTAAACATCTCTCCTTTTCTCTCTCTTTTATAATCTCCTCCTCCCTCTGTCTAACCAACAGTTTCTGTCTTTTTTCCATTGCTTCCTCTCCAAGAATATCTAGTGATAGTGGCTGGTACTGGAACTCATCTGGCATATGAGGAACTGACACTTGCTGTTATGTATTGTTTTGGGTGCTAATACCATTCGTGACCAGTCATGTTGAGTCTGTCCCTGGGGGCTGGTTTGATTATTACCATGAAATGACATATTTGAGAAGCTGCAGTTTTTGTAAGCTGCCCAGATACTGACAGAGAGTAAGTTCTGCATTTATTACAAATTCTTAAACTGCTACAGATACTACTGTTGTTATTCGGTAGCACCTAGACTCTCCAGTTGAAAGCTATGATCCCACCATGCCTGAGCCCCAGAGCATAAAAATCATAGTCTTGAATATAATGGCTCTTTCAAGATTTGTCAAAGTCAACATATTGTTAGATAATCAGTTGAAAAACATTTGACTGTGAATCTGAAATTATTTAAATATGTTACAAAAGACAAATCATAAAAGTGGAGCTTGACATGAAATGTAATACGCATGCTTTGTTTTGATATTTTGAATAGTTCTTAAGAGATGCTTCCCAGACTTCTCCACGAAGAATGGTGTGCTAACTGTGGCAAATCAGACTACATTCAAAGATGGAAGAGGGAAAACAAGAAATGTAACTGATCTCAGGGAAGCTGCAAAGTAGGTTTTACCCTTCTTAAGTGCTCATTTGTTGGATTCTGAGATTGTGAAATACTTTAGGAATTGAAAAAAGAATCAGAATCTGTTGTAGCAAATGGCTGAGGGTACCCAGGCAAGGCTTGCTAGTAAATGGTCTCTCTGTGCCTGGGCACTTGCAAAGTTCCAGTAAGGAAAACTATGACTGTGGTATGCAGAAATGAGCAAGGAGCAAAAGGTTTTAGTCCAATTGTCTCAGAGTGACTGTCAGTTTTTAAATCATTCTTGTTGTTTTTCCTAGCAAAAATTAGTATTAAAGAAAGCTAAAGGAGGTTCAAAATTAAATACTTGTGCTGCAGGACTCAGGCCAGCCAGTAATGGCCTCGGCAATTCCTTCCTATGATGGCCTTTCCCCTAACATGGACTGTCTTAGTACTTTGGGCATCTCATCTCATCAGAGTGTTCCTGTTTTTAGTACATGTCTAAAGGTCGAAAAGCAGTGTACTGGGCTCTGATGCTTGACAACACCTGCCTTGCAGATGGACAGCAAGCATCTCCAATCCTGGGCATCAACCAGGATGAGAGAAAACTGCTGCAATAGCCTCTCTTTTCCAGCTGCTGTCAGTCCTCAGCCTGTCTGGAGCACAAGGGTACCTTTTCTTACCTCTCGACCCAAGGCTACCACATTCTAGCACCTTACCAACACTGATAACACCTGCACCTTATTAGGTTCCCATCTACAACTACATTGTCTGTTCTTTGATAAGAAGATCCTTCATTTCTTCTTAGGAAAACATTAATATGAACAAGCACTTTGCCGGATAGGAAAACAGTTCCATAAAGTCAACCCTTTGCTTCACTGAGCTGTTTTCTGCTTCTCTGCTATTAGCAGTTCTGGAATCACAACTGTTTGGCTCTTGGTACATTGCAGATCTTATTAGTATACACTTTTCTTGTGACATAATAAGCAATTATATCTGGTGATAGTACTCATAAAGCTTTTTAAATAAAGCTTTAATAAAGGAGCTGTATAGACGTTTTTACACAGATTTTTTTCTTTAGCATAACTGATTGATGTTGGCTTGGTTACAGAACTGGAGCTGGAAGACAGTAATATACTCTTATCACTAGCAAAGATATTTCAAATTGTTTCACTGAGCCTATTTGTTGTTCAAATAAATTCTGCTTTTCTACCTAAAGGAACCTTTTCTTTGGTTTGTCTTTTCTCAGCGGCATCAATAATGTCCTGGATGCAAGATCAGTTGGAATGAAAATTTTTGAAGACTATGCCATTTCTTGGTATTGGATTTTAATGTAAGATTTTCATGGGTATTTTTATTTTTTCCAAACTCACTTTGGAGCGTGCAGGGAATTAAAAAATAGATCATTTATGTGTTTGTTACCAGTCCTACTTTCAAATTCAAGGAGCAACTGTGATTTCCTTTCATCACATGATAATAATGTTGTTATGGTGCTGTACATGAGGTAAGGGTAGCACAGCATACATACTTAGAGCGTCAGTTGATCTGGAATAGCTTTTTAATATCCTACTAGGCAGAAAACCAGGAGGTGCTGTCTTCTGTTGCAGGACCCATCTGCGTGGTAATTCCAAAACTGAAAAATCTTAATTAAGAAAGCTTTCAAATCAATTGCCATTGCTCAGTGTCATTAGTATATATATAAAACACATGATTTCTAAATTCCTACTAGCAATATATAGTTAAATCCGTTATAATCCATAAATCCAATATAAATCCACAAATCCAATGCAGCAGGCAAAGCAACATCAAGAAAAAAAAGTATTGAACAGTATTAACTTTATCTTGTAATTAATACTCAGTAATCACCAATTAGTAAAAAATGCAGCACTGAAACAAAAGAAGTAGCTATTTTGCTGAAGCAAATATGTAAGTATATGTGCATTCTTAGCCCATTAATATTGTTTTTGATGGATCAGGGTGTTGATGATTTAAACAGGAGCAGAAGTCTTTGCCAGGTGAGAGCCTATAGCATGCACATACTAAGCATACATTGTTCAAGCCTGAATGCAAATCCACAACAATAAATACATAAACTTTAGATAATAAACTTAGTATAGAGAATTAGGCAGTTCAGAAACAGAAGTTGTCAGCTTTTAAAGGTGTTCAGTCACTGGCAGGAGGACAGCTTTCTCATAGTCTACTGCTGTGCTCACAATAGTCAGTGGCAAGAAACTCAACTGGCAAGCTCAGTTCTCTCTAGATCTCTTACTGAAATCAGGCTTATGGTGCAGATTCTTTCAAAGGAGATACCACTGAACAGATAGGGTGGAGAGGGAGTTGACCATTTTTTTAACAGAAATACTAAATACTAAAGCCAGTTCCCACATTTCAAATATCATATTTTTATAAGGAATTGTTGCTACTTTTAAAGTAATTGGATAGAATTTTCTTCACACTTCTCACCAAATGGTAGCATACATCAAACAATTTCTGGACAAACATATTTAAGTGCCAGAGTTTGGGTGATGACAATGAAGGCCTGATAGTGAAAGGAGGCTGGGTTAAAAATCAAATATGGAATTGCTCTAGTGTTTGCAGCATAATCCAAAAGAACAGCTGCTTTCAAGCCTCAGTTTAAGGAATTCAGTCTACTGAGGACAGCTGTTACCGTGTACTCAGTTTTGGTATTACTAGGACTCATGTATATCTAAAGATAACTTTAGATAAAGGTAACTTTACTGCTTTCAAGAATAGTCTCATAAGCTCCAAAACTACAACTTTTTTTGAAGAATACATTCTGAATTTCAAACGAGCTATTCAGAAAGGGAAAATACCTCATGCTCTGAAGTCTTTAAAGGGCTGGGACTTAAGACGAGCTTACAAAGGTTTAACTAAATAAACTGATGTTCTTTTTCTTGTCCCTCTGCCTATCTGGCTTAGTTTGCCCAAAATATCTGGGTTTGATTGTTTATGATCAGGTTGACCCATTTTTTATCTTTGGTAACTGGCTAAATAAGCTGGGAAAGTTCAGAAGAGAAGTTATTGAACACAAGCAAGAAGACATTTTAAATTTTTTGGGGTCTGTACTAATACAAAATTCTGATGTAACACCTAGTAAAAATTCTGAGAAATGAAATGTTATGTGAAGCATCTGAGCTGGATGTTTGTTGGATGGGATTATTATTCACATTGCTTTATTCACATTACTTTATTCACATTGCTTTAGAAGGCCTCACTGAGTAAAAAGGCCTTTTGCAGTCATTTTTTCCTTTCTGACTTGCTTTCTGGGAGTGAAATGAGAACAAGTATTTTCTTACCACAGACTTGATAAAGGGAAGACACTGTAGATATCTTTTCTAGGGTCCCCATTTATAGCTCTTAACAGTTTCTTTTTATGCATCACCATACCCTGATCATTTCCTCTTCTGATGGGTAGAAAGAGTCACTGGTTTTACTTCTAAATTTAATTCTTTTTTTCTAGGAAAGCTCCTAGAATAATACTTTACTAGTTGCAAGCAGGGATTTTTAATGGAGGACGTAAAACAACAACCTCCCCACATATAGTTATTCCTTCAGTTTAACTTTCTGAACTGTAGACTAGACCATGGCCTGAAAAGGCAGTGAGTTGTTCAGCTTCTGTAAATGACCAAAAAGGCATTGTACTAGTCCCATTGAGCCAACCTGAGAACCTAGTGTATACAAACATTTCTGGCTCTGCCCTGTGAGCTCATCATATATAAGCTATTTGTTTCTAATAGCAGATAATAGCCAGGAGGATGTATTTTGTAAGTCAGATATTGAAATACGTTTTTACAAATCATTCTCTTACGTGAGATGAAGTGACCCTTACTTGGAGAAACAGGCATGCAAGAAGTGAAGATTCTCACACTTTTTTTCCCTGTATTTCTGTTTCTTTTCTTTCTAGTGGGCTGTTCATTGCAATGATAGTAAGTCTGCTCTTCCTTGTGTTATTGAGGTTCACAGCTGGGGTCCTCTTCTGGATTTTCATCTTTGGTGTGATTGGAATTATAGGTTATGGTAGGTGTAATCTTCTAGCCTCTGAGGCTATTTTTCCTTATTGCTTAAGTTTGGGCAAGGAAAATCAGTAATTACATCAATTAAATGGTACAATTGGGAGAATTAATGCCTAGTTTTAGACACAGTTAAGTGAGAAGGGCTTAAATGGCAGTGAAATTTAGTAAGAATCCAGCTGTGCTGATACTTAGCACCAGAGGTAGTAACCTGAATTATCTACCCACAGTATGCTTAGTCTGTATTCACGTGTACTGATACTTCTTTTCTATATATGTGGTGGTATAATTGAGTAGTCTCACAGTAATGCATTTTTGGTTTTTGCTTACCTGACATGCTGAGGACAAAACACTTGGCATGTAAAAGATTTTTTTGAAGAACTTGTCCTTGCCCTCTTCAGACACACTCATTTTATACTGATTGTTTTTTTAAAAGGCATCTGGCATTGTTACTGGGAGTATGATCATCTTAAAGGAATACCTGGATCTGACCTCACTGTTTACGACATTGGATTCCAGACAGACTTCAGAGTGTACCTGCAACTGAGGCAAACATGGTTAGCATTTAGTAAGTGCCCTTTAAACTTGGAATCTGTTAATGGATATTCAGGAGAATCAATCAATCACTGTCTTGCTACAGTTTCCGTTTTGTTAAATCTTCTCACTCAGAGAAGTAAGCAGAATTCTCTTTCTTTGTATTGTGCAAGATACTTTTTGCAAGGAGACTAGTATATTTGTAAGGGGAGATAATGCAATTGCACTAGTGATGAGAGTGAAAAATGCTTGTGTTCATAATGGGGAAGTAGAAGGCAATAACTAAGTTAGTCCTGATGAAGTTGCATAAGGAGGGGCATTTTTCTCTCCCAGTCCGTTTATTCTCCTTGTTTGAGGGCCCCAGAAATGAGATTAATAACTCTACACTTCTTTGTAGAACTGTTTACATTCAGGTCACTGAATTTTCTTGGAGGCTGATTTAAGACTCTAGAATGAACCATCGCAAATTTCATCACCTTTATTTTCAAAAGTGCTTCATTGCCTTCTCTTACAAGGGCAGTGTATTTAAACCAAAATCCTACTGCAGCAAGACAGCCTGCAGTATACACATCCCTCCCCAGGGAAGGAGGGACGGAAGAGAGAACAAATACCTGTCGAATATTACTTGCACTGCTGTTGCTGTTCTATTAGAAGGCACACAGACACTAACTGATGATGAATGGGACATAACCTAAACCACTGCCTCTCCTTATTGGTAGCTAAATTATAGAGCAATAGTTTACTGCTTAAATCTCCTATCTCTGCTTTGTGTCTTCATTTAAGTCTATGTTGGATCATTGAGCTCATGAGGCATCTTCTGCATATTGTTGAGGCAGAGCTTTTTAGTATGCTATCCCTGGAGAGTATTAGGACTTTATCATGTTTTCCTTGTAACTCTCCAAACTCTTCCCCTGCCTGATTCTTAGCAGCCAATATATAGTTTATCTAGAGGTCAGTGTCACTTTCAGATGAGTAAATTGAGGTACTCAGGAATAAATTTACTGTTCCAAAGTCACCCAGCAAAGCAGTTAAATATCCTTGAAGAAAACATAGATCCTCTTAGTCCTAGTCTAGAACTTATCATGTACTGAGATTGCTTTCCTGTTTCACAATGTTTGGGACAAGCTACATTAAGTTAACAGAGCTGAACTGGAATGAGACCAACTTTAAAGAAACCTTCATGGGGAACCATATGAAAAATAGGTGCTGAAATGCATGTAAGAAAAACTGTTCTGAACGAAGTCTGTGGCTCTAAGCACCACAGTGGTCACTTGCCACCTGCAGTTCTGATGGCCAGGGGTACTGATAATACTTGGGATTGCAATTTAACATCATCTGTGACTATTTAGGTCTGGATTCTGAGACTATGTCTAAGCTGTGGGACCTGAAGCTAATTCCCATGTCCTTTTGCAAAACTCCAGACAAGCCAAGGCTTAGGGATACTATCGTCCTGTCTTCCTCTCCCTCCACAAAACTTCTTGGTTTCAGCTGGAGGAGACAGATCCTGCTGTGTGCAACCATCCACAACTGCTGGGCTGGTTTAAGTGTTGTTTAACCATCTGAAGCACCCAAAATTAATAGATACGTTTCAGAGTCAGAGGCAATGTGCTTCAGGCATTAAAGACTCTGTCTTCTCTAGATGAAGTCCAGAGAATTTTTTCCCTTCCTACTGCAGAAGTAGGTTTTGAACTGACACAAATAGAAATCAGACTGAAGCAGACTCTTTAAACCAGATCTGTTTATCAGTTATGATTCAAACACTGCTCATAACTAAGAGAGGAAATGTTCTGGGACATGGTGCTCTCAGCTCTCTGACCTCAGAGCAAGTTTGTATGATTTACAGAGGCAGCATATTGGTTCAATTCTTGATAAATCTAACTTTTTTTGTTTGTTTACAGTGATAATACTTTGTGTTGTTGAGGTCATAATCATACTGATGCTGATCTTCCTAAGGAATCGGATCCGGATTGCTATTGCACTGTTGAAGGAAGGTAGTAGGTATGTTTGTCTAATTTTAATATATTTTGAATTTTATTAAATGATCTCTAGAGTACACTCTTCTTGAGCTTCATCTTGCACTACCAAGGGCAGAAAGTTGGGGGTTAAAGTACAACACTGGATTTGTTGAGCCGAACAGGTAGTATAAAGATTGCCAGTTCTCTGTTAATGAGGTTGTCCTTATAAGAGCTTTCTCCTTTGCAGTAAGACATTTCTTATCTCTCAGCTCTCTGCCTGAAGAGTACATATACTGTTAGTGGTACCACATATCCTCAGTGCAAGAAGGTTTATCAGCAGAAATGCTAAGTGTGGTACACTGTTAATAGGAGCCTGGGACCTATAGCTGCCAACTTTGCTCTGCCATTGGATTGCCTCCAGAGTGTCTTACTAGTGGTAGAGGATTGGTGTTGTTTTGGCTGTGGCTTTTATTTAGGAAAGACTGGATTCTTCTGGCTCCAGTCAACCTTTTGCGTGGACATGCATAAATCTGCAGAGAGAAAAGGAGACTTCCATGACTAGACATTGTAATATGGTGCAGTCCAAGATACTTCTTTTCAGCTCTGAGTAAAGAAGAAAGCAGAGCAGGATATGAGAGTTGAAGGCCTAGGAGACCTCTTCATTTTGTGTTTCCTGAAATCTGCATAGACTTTGTTCACAGTGGTTCCTGTTTTACACACTGCCAACACTTAGTTCTTTTTTTTTTAAAAAATGGGAATATAACAGAGGAGAAATGGACTTAAAACATCAGGCCCTTGGATTTCATTGCAAATAGGCTAAGGTCTGATAGGGCTTGGAAGCAGAGCTCTGTTAGAGCACATAGAGTTAGCTCTGAGTTTATCTGTGTGCACTTGCTTGTAGTTTTCTGCCATCTCTGTTGACATTGTGGTTCTCAGGAATCAGGATTTGGGATTTTTGTAATGGGATTAAGAAATACTGAAGTTCTGCATTCAGCCAGGTACTTGTTTCCTGTCTTATGCTACTGTGCAATTAGAGCATAGCAATTAATTTTGGCAGCACTAAATTGTACTGTTTAATTCCTGTTCATTAAAATCCAGAAACACTTTTAACACTGCAGCACTTTTGTTCACAACCTTGACAGGTGGAAGGATTTCAGAAAGTTCATAAACTTGCTGCTGAGAATTAATAACATTCTGTAGTTTTTCAATAGCATGGAAAGGTCACTTGAGGGTGATGTTTTTACTCTCATGCATAATGCATGAGGTGAAACACTGTATGTAATTACTGTAAACCTAACAGACCATGCCCTGTATTCAGGAAGGTGCAAAATAAGCTGCTAATGACTGGAAATCAAATTACATTTTTCAATACCTTTTAACTACTCTTTCAAAAATATTACAATGCTAATAATTGACTTGAAATCCATAGTTAGAAATAATTAACAGTTGTTACTCAGTTTGTTGGAGTAACTGTCCGTGGTCTTAGTGGTAACTGAGAGGCTTACCATTAACTGCTGAACACTGCTAATACGTAGTGATTATTTCTCAGACAGCATAAGCCTGTGTCCTCCTGTGTGACTCTTAATGGACTTCTACAACTCTAGACTCAGACAGTAATTGACGTGTTGCTCTTCACCTCTTGATTGCACACAACAGTTCCCTTGCATTCCCCCCGCCCCCAGCATTTACTAGCTTAGCAGCAGGAACCAAGTAAATTTGTCTCCTTCTACATTCTGGAAACTGCCTCCTATAAAACAGATAGCATCAGAAGTGCCACAGGTCATAGGAGAAATACTGTAGGAAATACTAAGAGACAAAAAGGCTTGTGATAAGCTTACAGGGTCACTGGAAAGAAAATTTAGAGTAACGGGAAGAGGTAGATGGCAGGAGTGTAAAGAGAATGAACCTGCAAGCTTCAGTGAACAAAACACGCACTCTCTGAAATCACATCCAGTGAGATATGCAGCTGGAGGTGTTCGCGTCTGAGATAGCTGCAGGGAGTTTACTCAGAGGGGCTGTGTCAACTCACTTTCTTACAGAGGAGTCATCCCTGGCAGAGTAGGAACTGGCACGCTCAAGTTCGGGCTCACGAGTTGCATGCTAGCCACAAGAAGTATTAATAGAATGTCAGCCTCTAAGACATCAGCCTTGATGTTAAAAGGAGCTCTCTAAGCTGTCAACAGTGAACAGCCATTATTCTTTCTGCCGGCCAACAGCCAAAGGCGAGCACCACTCAGTTATGGCACATGCAAGGGAAGTCACATGTACTGGCATTACAAAGACAAGGTGAATGTCCCTGCCCCAAAATAGTTACTACTTAAGGCAGGAAAGGAGCTGGGAACAGAGTCCTCAAATACAAAGTAGCAAGAGGTAATTTCAGGTGTGTAGGAGCTGAAGGAAGAGCATAGGAGCTAAGCAGAGTCGGACAGGGAAATAAAGGGTAATGTCTGCAGCAGTCAGCCAGGAGGTGTGATTGAAATGGGTTTGTGACCTAGACAGAGCTGGATCTCTGAAGCAGTGATGGAGAAGGAGAAAGTAGAAGGTAGTCTTGAACATGGCAAATGGATAAACTTGACTGTAGTGCTGCCAATAAAGGTGGAGTGGTAGAAATGAGAAAGTAAAGATGTGAAGACATTTGAAGAAAGAACCTGCACTATTCTGAGATCCCAGCACTAGATTATGCTACCAGTATCAACAAGTAGCTCAAAGTAAAAAGGATGATGCTAGAAGAGAACTGATAAAAAGCTTGCTTCTTAAATTGTTGTAGCTTACTGATATGTTTTGTTTCTTTCATAGGGCTATTGGCTATATAATGTCTACATTGTTCTACCCAATCGTCACCTTCATACTCATTGCAATTTGTATTTCCTACTGGGCTGTGACAGCTGTGTATCCTTCTGCCTGTGTACCTCTGGAGGAACAGTCTTCTGGTCTAGACTAGACCAGAATATAGACTAGATAATTCTCTGCTATTTCACCTTAACCAGACCAGCGTTAAGAAGGCTATTTGGTCACTTAGCTCTTGCTGCACTGGTACACTCTTCCTCACTGCACATTTGCATGTGATGTACAAATCAGATGGTGAATTTAATTTCATTAAAAAGAACTGGACTAAAATTCATGCCAAGGCAGGGTGATCATACAAGGCCTTGTGTACTACATAAGGTTGACTTTAAGGGGTAAAAAAGGGCCCTCAGCAAAGAGTGAATATGGCCTTTAATGTGCGGCATGCTCTATAGGCCTGATGTTAATGGTCTCTTAGCTAGGGGTGGGGTGGGCTCCAGGTGTGTTTTGTTCAGAAGAGTATAGGAAAGGAGTGAGAGAACATACAGTGCACTGAATCCTCTCTAAACTGCGTAACAACAACCACTGTCTGTTTGTTCCCAGAACAGCAAGGGTTTGGCAAGGTATCAGAAAGGGGAAAATTGCTTTTTGAAAACAAATTGTTCTTTCACATGCAAAGAGGGTCAGTTATTGCAGTTCAGGACAATGTTAATTTATCCTTATGCTATGTGTCTACTTCCACCAAAATATGAACTGTCAAAGAACTACTGCATAATCTGCCTCGTCAAAGGTAGATGTGCAGGAGAGACTGAGTCAACTTTCAAGGTTATTCCCCTTGCCCATTCTGGTCAAGGGTTATTACAGCTCCAGGATGGAGTTTGCCTTAGTTCTCTAAGTAATGAGAGTATTCAGTCTTGTCTATCAATCCTTCATATGTGTCTCTGCATAGCAAGAGCAGTTTTTCTGTTATCTGCAGAAGTTCTTTAGAGCTAGTGGTTACCCACTGAAGAATCCTAAGTTGCTCAAAGCCTACAGTTCTGTGATTCGTCCTTAAAATATTTCATTCAGTTTTCTGGCTACATCAGGAGAACCTGTGTATAAAGTAATGGCTAATCAAACACTGTGCAAGTATGCAAACCTGACTTGTGACCCAGAGGTAAGTGTAACAAATATTTACCTATAGTAAGACCTATACTAATTGCATTTCTTAATCACTATTAAATGCAATGCTAGTAGAAAATGTGCATATTTTAAGTAATGATTCCTCATGTTAAATCTGAAAATAGTGTTCAGATAACATTTCTTTGTTCAAAGCAATTTACAGACATAAATTAATTTTTCTGCTAAACTGTCCTGTGAGGCAGGTAAATATTAACTGTTCTAATTTACAGAGTGAGAAAGGAAGACACAGAAATACAGGTTTATTTGGAAGGGTGTTCTTGAATTCATGAGGATTCTAATTTGTGGTCCTCAAAAGGCAATGGAAGACTTGGAAAGCTATGCCTCAAACTTGTCCGAGGACCAGCCATGTTTTGAAGCAGAGGCTTAGCTTCTTTTGGCACAGCAATGACCTTTATGAAGCTCCAAAAATATGTCTTTTTTTAAAAATTTTGTCTTCAGTCAAATGTTTTGGGGTTGAATTTAAGTATTTTTTCAAAACTGGAATATTTATCAAATGTTGTATCAGGGTTATTTTCAGGTGTTTAAATTTCAGTGTACTGCTGTGGTTATGTATATCCCAAACAATTCCCCACCCTGCTGCTGTCTGAACACTAAAAAAGAAAGGGATTAGAAATTGACTGGGTTTATTTCATGCCCAAACTGAGCAAACACATGAAATTAACAACACAAATAGGGAGAAGTAATTCAATGTAAAGACTACTCCTGTTTTAATACTCTGAGATAGGCAAGGGAAGTTGTGACCACATCCACAGCTTGTATAAAATGGCACAGGTCAGTTGATTTCAGTTCTACTGTGGTGATTTACCCAAACTGCAGATTTGGCCTCTGGTTTTCAATAAATATTTATTTATTTTTTATGTGAGCAGGTTTTCTTTAACGAAACTGAAGTGTTTATGTACCTTAAAAGTAGATTTCTGAAATTCAAATTCCATCTATGTGGGTTTCAGGCATGTGGTGAACGGCCCTGTTTTCTAACTGCATAGTTTAAAGTTAAGCACCTGCGTAAGACATTAATATGAATCCTTAATATCTAAACAGGTTACATAGTACTGGAGTGCAGTGTTGAATGAAGTAATGAAACATCAAGCAGAATTATGTTATTTGTATTAAGCTGCTAAACTTCAGAGACTGTGTACACAGAATTCATTGCTTATCATTATGTTTATTTTTCTTTCTTTACAGACTTTTAACACAACCAATGTGACTAAATTGTGTCCGGGGGCTCAGTGTACTTTTGCTTTTTATGGAGGAGAAAGCCTGTACCATAAGTACATCTTCATCTTCCAGTTAGCCAATGCCTTTGTCTTTCTGTGGCTGGTGAACTTTGCAATTGCACTGGGTCAGTGTACCCTTGCTGGTGCCTTTGCCTCTTATTACTGGGCTTCTCGGAAACCAGCTGATATTCCACTGTGGCCGCTCTTCTCTTCATTTGGACGAGCAATACGGTAGGACTGTGGAGCTGGATGTGAGCCTTGTCATGTATCCAACAAGTGCTCTTTTTACATCTAGGGAAGCCAGACTTGGAATATCAAATGAAAAAGATCAGTCAGCATTGTGGTTTAATCTTGGTAGGCAGCCAAGTCCCACCCAGCCACTCACTGACTCCCCCTCAACGGGATGGGGGAATTGAAAGTGCGAAAACTTGTGGGTTGAGATAAAGACGGTTTAATAAGTAAAGCAAAGCTGTGTACCCAAGCAAAGCAAAGTAAGGAATTCATTCACTAGTTACGATGGGCAGGCAGGTGTTCAGCCATCTTCAGGACAGCAGGGCTTCATCACGCGTAGCAGTAACTTGGGAAGACGAATGCTATAACTCCAATAGTCCCCCTCTTCCTCCTCCTTCTCCCCAGCTGTTATTGCTGGGCATGACACCATATGGTGTGGGATATCCCTTGGGTCAGTTGGGGTCAGCTGTCCTGTGTCCCCTCCCAACTTCTTGTGCACCCCCAGCCTGCTCGCTGGTGGGGTGGGGTCAGAAGCAGAAAAGGCCTTGACACTGCTCAGCAATAGCTAAAACATTGGTGTGTTATCAACACTGTTTTCATCACAAATGCAAAACATAGCACCCTACAAACTACTATGAAGAAAACTAACTCTAGCCTATCCAAAACCAGTACAATCAGGAAAATGTTGTTGTTAGGGGGAGACTGAATCCTGTAGCCCAATAGCGGCAAGGCTGCTGCAGCTTCATGCCCCCAGGTTCAACCAATTACAAGGCTGAGTAGGTACTCCCAGTAGGTGCACACACCCAAATACATGTATACAACACATATACACAGCTGGCCACATGGATTGACAGGCAGACACACACAGCACTCACACAAACACCAACAGCACCAATGACTTCATCCTGTTCCTCTCTCTGACAGATCAGGATGAAAGTCCATTAATATATGTGATTCCCACTAATGGACCTTCCTCCAGTTATAATTTGATTTATATATATATACACACACACATGCACATAGATATATAATTGTACATACACACATACATGCAACGTAACAGTCATTTATTTTGTTTTAGATACCATACAGGTTCGCTGGCATTTGGAGCCTTAATTCTTGCAATTGTCCAGCTTATTAGAGTAATACTGGAGTACTTGGATCACAAACTGAAAGGTGAGATTTATGAATCTGCTCTAGGTTATTAAGACCTCCTTTGGCAAATTACTTCCTTACTTTCCTAAGATGTTTTTTCAGCAATTAGAAGATATTAATTCCACATTATTTTTAGCCATTGTAGTTCCATTTGCAGCCAGTTAATTTGTGCTGGTTTACTCAAATTGAGTCTATTATGTCCTTGGGAACTTAATGCAAAGTTCATGTGGGGTGTGGATCTGATCTAATTGAAAGCTAGTGAGCTAAATTTGGTTGAGAAAGAGAGTCCATAGCTAGAAGAAGAGAAATAGTTTCTGCTTTTGTCACAATTTAAGATTTTCTTCTGAATAGCTTTTGATGTTCTGAAGACTGCTCATGAGTTCTATGTATGATGCACTCTCTCCTTTTTTCAGGTACACAGAACTCCTTCACTAGATTTCTACTCTGCTGCCTCAAATGCTGTTTCTGGTGTTTGGAAAGATTCTTAAAATTTATAAACAGAAATGCCTACATCATGGTATGTGCTGTCTCTGCATGTGGTCTCCCCTATCTGGGACACTAAAATACCCTAGCCACTACTGGTTGGTCAGCAGCCAGCAGTACTAGAGTCTGGTGAATAAATAATGGGATTTGTGGGAGTTTTCAGGAAATGCATGTGGTCCTACCATGAAAAAGTAAGATCTCTTTTTTTTTCTTCTAAACTCAGCCTCTTTTCATGCCTGTCTTGTCTGTCTATCTAACCCCTCAAAGTAAGTGGGAAGGGATGGCATAACTGGTTAACTTCCCCTCTGATTCAGCAATTGAAATCCTGATTTCAACAAGAATATTAACTTGTTTCATACTGCATGTTGATGACACTTCTGTTTGGAGACAATGTTTGAATAAGGAGGTCAGAAGGCATGTGGTATCTGTATTTCATCCTGGAAGTTAAAAGCACAAATTCTACTAGCAGCAGCGGTAATATTTCTCTAAAATAACCCTTCTTAGCTTCCAGAAGAGAAATTCCAGATTTTCACCTAAATAAACATATATAGATTTCAGCCTAGGATGTTCCGACTTGAAGCAATTTCAGTGATTGAATGGTACAGTCACAGACTTGTTGTCTCAAAGGAGGCGGCTGTAATGGGTCCGTTATAATCTGTGTTCATGCAATTGATGTTTCAAATTAATGCCATCTTGAAGAGGAAGTATTCTTTTTGACTATCCTGTTTAGTTGGTAAACTGACTGCTGTTCTAGTATATCTTAGACTTGTGGACACTATTCTGGGAAGAAGAAATGGTTTTGTTCCTGAATAACTTTAGCTGCTTTACTTTATGTGGATGTAAATCCACTGACTTTTGATACTGGTATTGCTGATTTCTTCTTAACTGAGAGCAGCATCAGGTCCAAGGAGATACCTACAGAGTCAACTCACTTCTGCTCTACAAGTGCCTGTTCCTTTCCACTGACTATAAATCTAGTGTAGGTAACTAGGAAAGTGAGAAGAATCCCTCAGCAAGTACCTTATTTGCTCTACTTGGGAAACTAAGTACTCAGTCTACTGCCTCCAAGATCACAATGGGTGGCATGCTCATCACCAGGTGATTTGAAGAGGAAAGATGGATAATATTCTGTCCCAGCATGGTGGGAAGCATTGAGAGGCAACAGGTGACTGGGGGCAGTGCTTCATGTTCATCTGAGTTTCAAGGCCACATATTAGAGAGAACTATGCATTACATGCAGTAAGATTCTGGCATACAAGGAGGTATCCTAATTATTTAAAATATGTAACAGCTACTATTATTTTGCAGATTGCCATATATGGTAAAAACTTCTGCACCTCGGCAAAGGAAGCATTCTTTTTGCTTATGCGGAATGTGGTGAGGTAAGGGACCATCTCCCAGTCCTTGGAAATGTCAAGATTTCCTGTTCTTGCACTCTCAAGACACACTTCTTTCCTCTCCCGTGTCTCCTCCAAATATTATTGTAAGCTGCTTCTGTCCTCAGACATGGCCCTCACTTCTAACACTCAGTGTGTAACAGCAGGCTGTCCAGCATAGTAACCTATGCAAAGTTGATATAATCTAACAGTTTTGTTGTGATTGTTCTTTTAAATTCATAAGCACCCAGTAGGTTGTAATAGTGCCTCCAAGGAACCAGTGGAGCCCCTGAGAGGAGATCTATGGATATACAGGAATGGGGTGCTCATGATCTGCTGTATGTGTGTTTCTTGAGCTTTGGTCCACTCACTGTCTGTGAAAAGGAAAGCAGAAAGACCTAAGTCTTCAGATTCATCCAGAAAGCTTATGGGGTGTCAGAGAGTGGCAGTAGAGAAGAGAGAGTACTTTGCTTTCAAAACCAGTAACTTGAACATAACCAGATCTCCCCTGGTGCTGGGAATTCCCCCCCACCTTTTCCCCACTACCAAGACTGCTGCCAAACTCCCTGTTCTCATCAGTAGTTTTCTTCATTGTTCCTGGCTCTTCCTGTACTACTGTGAGATCAAAAAATAATGAGAGAATAACTTAGGAGCAGGCCATGTTGATGCAATAGCAGACAATCTAATTACTAAACAAGAGACACAGTAAAACTGGTTAGGTGGTTTAAATTATTAAGTGAAGGACTGGGAGGAGGAGAGGAATGGAGGGGAAGGCTGAAAGAGGAAAATGGAAATTATGCTTAAGAAAGAAGAGGAAAGGATTGGAGGTGGGAGAATGGAGTACATTCACTCTGTTACCCTGCATTAATACGGTACGGTGGTGTCCACACCTGTGCCTGTGCAATAGGAAAGAGAAGCTGCCTTCACTTCCTTTCAGAACATCACCTCACTGTCCTTTGTGCTTTTGCTCTTACTGATTAAGAGCAAAGCTAAAAGCCAAGCATATAATTTTATTGTTTCAAGTGGAGATTTTTTTATCTTGTGTATTTTGCTAATTCTGAATTCTGACAGGTTAATGATGATTTGTTCTCTTTAATATTTCTTAATGTTTATTTTTCATGGTAGTCAGTGCTATATATTACCATATCCATAGCCTTCAGCGCTGTCAAGAGGCAGATGATACAAAGCTCATTTTCCATCCCATTTTTTACCTGCAGTTTCTGATATAACAGGCTGGCAGGATTTCAAGCAGAAGCTCCCTGCTGTTGCTTTCAACGAGGGCTGCAGATTTACTGTCAATTTTTCTGTCTACCTTCATTCATTCATCTGTGATTGTCTCCCTGCTTTGAGGACTCCTGCCTTCAGTGTTGTACCGTGATATCTTAAAATAGTAGATTTGGCATGTTATGGGGTCATGAAATGAGGCCAGATAGGACCAAGTGAAGAGAAGACCTATCGGCAATCTACACAAACATTGCTTTTTGTTTTGGTGTGTACTTTGCCTCTTCCAGGCTGGCTTATCTGTGACCCTAGAAGAAAGGCTGGAATAAAAATACTTTGATGTTATGTTTTGGGTTTTTTTAACCAGCAGGAGCAATAAACAGTCTTCAAGTGCTGTAGCAGTATTGCTGCATTAAGGCCTAACTCAACAAGAGGCTCAGGGCTTTTTTGCCTCATGGGATTAGGCTGTAACAAAGCTCATCTCAGTGTTGCATTTCTGCATTGTTGTATGTCAGCCTGTGAAACCAGCAGAAGACAGCTTCTTGGTCATGTTTTGTCGATTATCCATAGCTTTAAGGAGAAAGAATACAAATGTCTGGTTTGTGATGGTGATGTGTCATTTGTCCCTTGCTGAACAGAGTTGCAGTTCTGGACAAAGTTACAGACTTTCTTTTATTCCTGGGGAAAATTCTCGTTGCTGGTGGTGTAGGTAAGCTAATCAATTTTTTCCAAATGGTATGTTCTATTATCTGGTACCTACAAGTATGCCTGCCATATTCATATATGGTTAGTTAACAGCTGGAGGTTCTCATTGGTCTGACTATTTGGGAAGCTGTTCCTGTGTTTCTAGGCTTTGCAAGATTGAACTAAACCACGTTTTTTTCTTTTTTTCCCCTTCCCCTTGTACCCTGGTGTGTTTTTGACAGCATCTTTTCCATAATTGCTTTTACTGCTCTTGCATGTGTTGCTGGCACAAGGACTTCTGCAGCCAAAGCATCATAGCTGAATCAAACCAAGTTCACACCCAAAAAGTCAGCCACAAGTGGTTCACCTTTCATAAGAACTGAACAAAATTGCAAATGAGATTCACCTGGTAGCAGACAGCATGCATACAAGAGGTGGTGGTGCAGGTCTGCAGGAGATGGGCCTGAAGCTCTGCTGTATTCAAGCCCATTATAGCTATAAGCTATCGTAAAAGAAATATTCTATATTTCTAACATCCTTACAGGGTTATCTTAGTTATTGGTAAATATCAAAATATCTTATTCATGTTCTTCTGTGACAGAAAAGTGATTTTTTTTTTTAAATTAAGCACTTTCAGAAATTCAAGTTGGCAGTACTCCCTTACGGTTTTCTAAATGGTCACAGCAGTTTCAAACCATTATTTTACAAATAACCTTATTTTGTATTCTGTATACTTTAAAATATTACTAATGAATTGTATTTTAATCAAAAGTTGAAAATTAATACCAAGAACAGATCTAAAATATTTTGTCATTACTGTAGAATGACTTTCAAACTGGGGTAGCAAATTTGATTTGAAACATATTCTCTGAAATGTAAGCCATGAAATACTGAAATTAATTAATGTGTTCATCCTCTTTGAGAAGAAATTCTTTGGGTGATTTCTATTGTAGATGCATTGGTCTGTTCTAAACTTATTGTCATGCTTATTACTAGCACTGCCATTTCTCCTTTTAATCTGAAATAGTTAAGTATTTCTTCAAGCAATAAAATTTAAAGCAGCAGAATTTTTCTCACTCTTTTTTTATTTTAGAAAAGATCCACCCAATGGTCTTTTTTATCCCATGTCATTGTCTTGTTTATAGTTGTTAATTAATTTTGCTGTTAAATCCAGTAGAATGATGAAACAAAACAATTCATTAAAGTCTTTCTGGGCCCATGAATATCTTTATGGTAATTGATTAATTTACATATCTCTTCTGTCAGAATACAGATCCAGCAGATAATTAGTATTGAGGAATTTATTGTTTACAAACTTATTTAAACCAACCTTGGATCTGTTGTCTTTGTTTTGTCTCATCCATTCTTTAGGTGTTAGAAAATCAGAGTTAGCATAGGAATCACTAATCTTCTGTGCTTCTTGCAGGTGTTCTTGCTTTCTTTTTCTTCACACAGAGAATACCAGTCTTTGCACAGGAAGCACCAACGTTAAATTACTACTGGGTTCCATTGTTGGTAAGGCAACCATCTAATCTCCTGAACACTGAGGGCAGTTTGAGGTGCTCAGACTACTCAGGGCATGGTCTGGTAACAGCTCTTGTTGTCATCCTCTCAGTGGCACACTATCCACTGAATCTGCTTACACTCCAGCCCTCTGGATCCTTCAGGCAGAGGTGACACTGCAGTGACTCTGCACCTTCAGAAAAACTGAAAAAGGTTTCACATCTGCTTTGCTCAGACTTCCCAGGCAGCAAAGGGCGTTGGTGAGGCACCGATGACAGTGTGGCTTCTAATGGAAGGGCCTTGTGATGCATCTATTTCTCCTTTTGTAGCCTCCCTAGACTTCAGAACACCTCTAGGATGAGTGGTTCTTTAGAGTAATCTTGAAGGAGTTCAGAATATTCTTGGTGTATATTCTCTTTGGGGGTTGAAATGGCTCCAGTTTGGCAGCTGGAAATGTTAGGAACTGCATGTTAGGATACGGTGTCTTGGACCTGTGATCCTTTTCCACAGCAGTAGTAACCTTTGGTAGAATTACAGAGCTGCCATTAAATCCTCTCAAATATGCTTAGCAGACTAGACTTCTGACTTGTGTTAACACTGCCCGACATCAGTGCCAAACTAAATTTGGGGTTTTCTTGTGGTTTGTTTTTTGTAGACGGTCATTATTGGCTCCTACCTAGTTGCACATGGGTTCTTCAGCGTCTATGCAATGTGTGTCGACACGCTTTTCCTCTGCTTTTGTAAGTACTACATTTTCTTTCACTAATAACCTGCAAGTCACGGGAAGAGGAGTAGAAAACCACCTTACCCCTTCCTTACAGAATCCTGGTGACATGCTAGCAGACTGTGTGAAAAACAAACTGATTCTGCTTTTCAGCCTGGTTCCTTGATGCATTCTTCAGTGCAGAAGTGTTTTAGCATTCAAATGTAATTAGTTGCAGTAATGGAAGGTAGCTATATGGCTCATGGGGGTATCTGGCTTTTGTTTTTCAGAACTTTAATTAAGAGTTTGCTTCTGGGTGCTTTGTAAAGAGCCCTGTACAGCAATGATTCACTCAAACCTTTTGTTAATAACAAGGTTTTTCTTTGGTATATAGGCAGTCCTTTGTTTTCAACTTAATAGTCCTGAACAAAGTATTATGCTGAATTACCTTCAAATTTGTGTAAAATACCATTTAAAACACTATCTGTCCTTTGGACCCCCCAACAGCAAGCAATCACAGGCACTCTCAAAGGGACTGCTGTTCAGTGTGTCCAGTCAGAGAATACTAAAATCACAAAAGAAATCTGTTGGTCTCAAATTAGGACATGATTATAAGAAGAGGATGTACTTACTCCAAAATACATTCCATTTGCTAGATTTACTGAATTCAAGAAATAGATACAATTTTTCTGTAATGAAAGTCATTCTGGTTGGTCCTAAGAGAAGTTACATGGCAGTGACTGTTCTTGCAGTTGGTGAATTATTTGATAATACTAAGGGAATACTGAAATAGTCATAAGCTTGATCTGTCATATGCACAGAGGATCACTGAGGCAAGATAAACACGGTAATACTGATTCTCCTCTTACAATAGCATAAATTCTTTCTTTCCTTTGAACACTCACCTTCTTAACCCTGCTTCCCTAGGAACTAAGGTTAGCAGTGGTTCTGGAAATACTGGGTTGCCAAAGAATCACAGGAACAAAATCAGTCAGAAAACTGAAAATTGATGTCTAGTTGAGAGCTACATCCTGTTTATCTCAAGTTACGGACTTTGGTTCTAAACAAACATGATCACAGGCAGACATAGCACTAATAAGAAATAAGCTAAATCATAAATAAAGAAATAATGATTACTATTATTTAGAGTGAAATGGAAATTGATCAAACTAATAAAATTTAGAAAGTTTGTTGGTGCACTCAAAAATTAACAGATTTTCTTTTTAATTTATTCCAAAGACACGTGGTACATACTGCCATGGAGATATATGAAGATTTGCTTATTCTAACTTCTTTGGCCACTCCTTACAACTAGTGCTCTCTTTTTGGCTTTGCAGATACAACTGTCTGCCTCTGCAGGGTTGCAGTTGCAGTGACTGTGCTTCACTGCACACTCCCTCCAGATTGTCCATCACTGGTCTGTGACTACTGCATGGCATAAACACTGGGCTGAACCCAGATCAGTGATTTTAGTCATGACCTTCTGTAGGAAAAAAAGTACTGTGTCTGCCTCATTATTTTAAATTCATATTCTGTTTTGCTTCCCATGCTTCCATTCAGTAATGGACAGTAGGAGATCATATAGAATATTGTGCACTTGTGGCATCAGGTTTTCAAAAGAACTTTATCTTAGGCAGTGAAAAAGGGTCCGGTTTTAAAAAGTGCTTAAATCCACAGCTCTCTTTGGGACAAATTTTCTAGCAGGAAGTAGCCAAAATGCCAGGCTTCAGTGGAGGCATGAGTGTTTCTGAAAATTTCCACCAAACCAAAGAACGAGAGAATAGAAAGTATATATTGCCATCATTTAAAAATGTCTAGATGTTTGTGTCTCTGCATTGTGTAAAACCTCTTCTGGTTTGAGAAAAATAGAAGTTTTATAGTGTCCTTCATCAACTTAACAATACAGCTAAATTGGCCTTGATTGAGATTTTTTTTTTTAATCTTGGGTCTTTTGCTCTCTCCTTTCTTCAATTCTGTGTGTGTGTGTGGTTGTACTGCTGTTTGCTCTTTTGGCTGCTTTTGCTGTGTAAATTCAGGTGAAGACCTGGAAAGAAATGATGGATCTACAGCAAAACCCTACTTCATGTCAGCTAGCCTTCACCGAATTCTAGGGAAGAAGGAACTAAGCCCTAAGAAGGCAGTGGGATAACATACACTAAACCTCAACATCAAAACAGTGTCACTTTTAAGCAAAACATGTATAAAGTAGGCAAAAGTAAAAACTGTAAATGATGCTTCTGGTAAATGGGTGATTCTTTTTTCCTTTTGCTTATATCTAAAAAAAATGAGCAACATTGGTAACATTTAACTAGTTTAAATGCTTAACTAACAGCTGTGAAAACAAGGCCACGTTTTAGTTTATAGAGTGCCTATGAAAAGGAAAATGTAAATTTGAAGCTTTTTTAAGTCTATAATGATGTTTTAATAACTTTTGTAACACAAGTTGCTGCCTTAGATGACAGCAGTTTTGATAATGTTTCTTTTTATAAGTGTATATTTGTAAAAGAAATTCAGGCAATTTTTTGAAAGCACTAACATATAACCTAATTAGCCATAAAAGATAGTTTGAGACTCTCTAGTTAACCAGGAGATGGTACTAAATCTGTAAATACGGTGCTATGATTGTATTTTTTTGTACAAGCTGGTACACAGCTATTTAAACTGTGATTATACATGCATTAATGATTCCCTACACTGAAAAATGTAGTGATATTTTAATCACATCCACAACTGCGTCTTTTTTAAGAAATGATGGTACCCTGCAGGTCCCAAAGAAGGTAGTCAGAGAAGACTATTGTTGATACTGCTTAAAGTGAAGTTTTCTGTGAGTTGTGCTTAAAAGATGATATAACTGAGCGAAGGTTCCACTGCACTTGAAGTGATTTGTGGTTCACACAAATGAGGTTTCATCTGGTACAAGATGGTGAATGTATCATTTTTAGCCAATGTCCAAGAAAGATGCACTTGTGTTAATATCCTCCTATCTCTAACAAGTCTCCAGTTGTGTTCTACATTATGAGGAAGTTGAGCTTCACTGAAAGGAAAACCAAATGCAGTCTCTTTTTCCTTGGAAGAAAGTCTTGGCCATATGTGTGCATGAGGAATTCCATTGCCTCTGCCTAGCTTCTTAATGAGCCATTGCAATGACTGTGTGGGTGCTGAGTGCTGGGTGTGCTCTCTCTGCGGGTCTCCAGGATCTCAGTGGCTCACGCAGTAAGGTGTTAAGACATTGAACTTGAGTCTCCTCGTGATACAGGATGAATAATTTAGCTACTGAAAGATGGTCCAAAAGGGTTAGTTTGCTTTTTGATTATTAAATTTGCCCGGTCATTAGTACAAAATCTGTTGGTAGAAAGCACATTAACATTCTGTTCAATTTTATGACCCCCTCCCCCACCGTTAATAGAACTGTCACTGAGGTTAGTAAACAGCCCTGCTCATGGATAAAGTCTTACACTGGAGTACTTCTCAAGTCTGTTACTGCCATGAGCTGAGCTGAAAAGGTTTTAATTTGTTAGTCTCGTGGATGCCCAAGGACCCAACCACACTGAGGCCTGCCCCTAGTTTTCATGGATTCCACCATACTGAATAAGGTATTTCATTACTGTCCGCTTTCCAGGAGTGGCACGTGCCATACCTCTGCCAGATCTGTTACAGGAGTTCAGTGTCTGGAAATACTATTCTAGCCCCAGGAGCCCGTTGATATCACAGAGAGAAAGGCAAATTCTTTTCCAGATGGTTTGAGTGCAAGTTTCTGGGCAAAATTTTCTGATGATCCACATCCCAAAGTGATTTTGCTCTCTAACTTATGGCTCCAGTTTGTGATGACTGTAATTGCTACCAAGGCAGAAATATGTCCTTCCTGCAACGGGTCTGGGGTCATGTTGATGCTCACGTGGTTACGTGATTGCAGTCATGGCCACAGTAGGATCTTGAAATCCTGTGAACTGAGGTGCAAGTGACAGGATACTCGTATGCATTCTCTGTGATCCAGTGGGCACTGTAGCGCTTCCCCCTGAAACAGAAACGAGTGGTTCAGTTTAGGACTCAATGTAGAATAAAGGCGTACAGTTTCAAACGTAACTACTGATTGTGGGCACCTTCAGTTTTTGATAACCCCTCCTGAGATACCCTAGAGTAAACCTGACTTTCAGAAAGGGCTGAGAAACCTACCTTCAGAAAAAATCAGACTCTTTACTGATGAAGTTTTTCATCATCATCATCATTCCTTTCTCATTATGTGCATGGCATTGAATATACAACCCCCCCATTAATCTAATCTCTTCTGAGAATTAAGTCAGTAACTTTTTGGGGTATGTGTCACCATTCTGTGATTAAAAAAGCTGCTGGTCTGATTATAGTCCATGTGCTAAAGCTTTTTTTTTTTTTTTTTTTTTTTTTTAAATACTACTGTGTGTTTAGTTTGCAGCTAAAGAAACATTAAGTAATCTATATTTCTACTGGACTTGAGTGTTTTACCGGGAGCTCAACTGAAAAAGTGTATTTCTGAATACAGCGTGCTTTTTTTATCATATGAATGTAACCATAGAGTTTACTAGGAATAAAACATAATAGAAATAGTATACAGTTATTTGATTAGAAGACTTTTGTAACAAACCTATGCATTTACTAAAGGAATTTCTAAAAGTGAAAGTTTTAAATTGTATTATTATTTATATACAGTAGAAAAAAATATATATATGTATAAATTTACTCCACTCACTATTTTGTGAAATTATTTAGAATGTAAGTGATTATCATTTCTGAGAAGAAAATTTAAAAGCCATTTTCTTAATTATGAGAACTGTGAAAATACAAAGCAATACCATGTAGATTTTGTAATCAATAAATTGAATAAATAAATCATAATGATTTAATATTAAAATTGGCTTTTAAAATATAAATTGCTATTAATGAATTAAGTAGAAATTAATGCAAGTATTTACTTGGGAAAGAATCACTTAAAATATTTTAAGACTAACTTATTATACTGGTTCCTAACTAATCCTGTGGGCCAGAGTCTGCAGACTTACACCACAGAGGAGGTACTAGTAGTGACGTTTATGGATTTGGACGTTTACTTTTTTCCTTGATTTAGTATGAAATGCAAAATTCCATTCTTGACTTTAGAGAGTGGAACATGTGGCTATCTATAACACGGTAAAATATGTCATATGTGCTTTGCTCCTGAGCCCACAGGAGTCTGTGACAAAATGCCCACCCATTCCATGAGGTGCAGGCCAGCCCTGTGACAAAGGTGGCAGAAGGCTGGCGGTTGCTCCACACTCTCGGTGCAGTAGAGGAGGAGATGTCCAAGGGGAAAACCCGGCAGGAGCCCATCATGGGCCTGCCCGGCCCTCGGCTGGGCGCCTCCTCTCTGGGCAGAAGCTTTGGAAAGGCAGGGTGGCTCTGCAGAAAGACCCTTTTATGTGAATAGGAAGAACTCTTTTGAGGATCTGGGACAAGCAGAATGTAGAAACCTAGAGACAGTAGAAAACACCTGCTATCGTATCCACGCAATCATGTTTGGTTTAGTTCTGGTTGGATTCATTGTGTCTCCCCACAACATATTGATGGATGGCTTTCATTTACATGTTTTATACCAAAGTTTTAATGTCAAGCCTTCAAATTTTGTAAAAAATAAATAAATAAATAAATAAAAAGAAAAAAGTGACCCCAGAAAGAAAAAAACAAGGTAACAAGAAAGATGGGATCATTTCTTATGCTGAGGGTTTGGTTTTTTTTCCAAGTAGTATTCAGCAGCTGATTCTTGGGCATTGCAAGGGTGCTGAATAGTCTTTCAAACATTAGTATTTAACAGTATGAAATATTTTACTGTTGCATGTTCTGCTGTAGAACAGGAAAAAGATTTTGGCAGACGCAACGTCAAGCTGATTCTGGGACAGTCAGTAAGTATTCTTCTACAAATGGGTTGTCAGAGAAGTGATTATGAAGAATAGACTGACTGTTTTCAGTAACATAGAATGTCTCCCTTCGACCAATTGCTCAGCCTGGACAGCTGTGTCCTCTCTGACAAAGTGCCTTACTGGCTATTATTTTACCTGGCTTATATTTTGAAGTTTATTCACACCATGTAGGCGACAAAACAGAAAAGGCTAGATAGGAAAAACAGTACTCTCTCTATTTCAAATTAACTGATATAAAATGAGTGGCAGACAAGATGTCAGATGCATTCGAGCTGCATGATGCAGCACACACCAATTTCCCCGTTGCTGTTGTCAGATCGTGAAAGTAGACTCTCTGGTCCGGGAGAAAACACATCATGACAATTGTGGTGTTGCAAATAATTAAATAAAAACAATGCAAGACTGTTCTGTTTTCAGTAGTAGATTTTTTTATAGCTTTAATTTATGGTATAGTGAACTTCTGCGTAGGGCCTGTTCTGCTTTCAGTTGCAGTGATCATACGTCTTGTACCTGTGTAACTGCAGGGAGAGCTGGGCTCCTGCTACTTAGAACAGAAGGAAAAAAGCTGGCAAATACATAGTATATTACTGTAATGCGTCTATTTGCGTGTTCATAAGTGAAAAGTTCATTCTCCATTTCAAGACTGATCGTTTGCTATTCTGGAAGTGTTTTATAAATTATTCTACCTTTTTTAACTTTTGATACGGGCGATGATTTTTGAGGTAATACATTATTTGTACTGCTCTGTAATCAAATTAGAAAGGTACCTGTTTCTTCACGTTTAAGTAACACTAGTGCTACTAACATTAAAATTGTCTGTTTCCTCTACGCTACAAAAAGTCCACATGTATTTGTCCCAAGTAACGGGTTGTAAAATCACAAGACAGGCTCTTTAAGGCTTAAGAAATGGAAGGGAGGTTACTGTTTCATTAATGTGATTATTGAGGTTATATTATCATCTTGCCAAAACCAAATTAACATGAGCACGACAGTTTGAGCTCTAAAACCTGTTTGCTTCTGCTATGCAGAAACGGAAACGTATTGTTTAAATATCTTTGATAACCGAAGTGTTTAATTTTGTTGTTACTTCACTGTTTTACAGCTCTTGGGGATTGTTCTAATAAAGATTTAGATACAAAAGGCGCTACGTGTGTTCGTGCTGACCGCTGCGCCGCGCCGGGCGCCGGCCCGCGCTCCGACCCCCCCTCCAGCGCGCGGAGCCTCTGTGGGGCGGTGGCCCCGCCCCGCCCTCCTCCGCGCGGCCCCGGGCCTCCACCCGCCGCCGCCGCCGCCGGCAGGGCAGGGGAGCGCCGCGGGGAGGGACGCCGACGGCGGCGCTGGGGGCGGCGGGCGGCGGCAGGCGGGCCGGGGCCGTGGCGAGAGGGCGGCGGGGCGGGGCGGCGGCGTGAGAGTCGGTGGGGAGGGGCGGGGCAGGAGAGGGCAGGGCAGGCGGGGGGGGCCGCGGGCCGGAGGGTGCTGCGTGTGCCCGGAGCGGAGGAGGCGCGGGGCCGGGACCGGGACCGGGGCCTGGGCCTGGGCCTGGGCCGCAGCGGCGGCTGGGCTCCGCGCTTTGTGGACTTGCTGGTAGGGGCAGAAATGAAATGCTGTGGTGTGGGGAGGCCGCGTGGTGCCCCTCCTTGAGGAAAGGAAATTCTTAGTTTTATTCGTGAAAGTTTGAGGATTGTTTGTTACCTTTTTTATTTAAATTTTCTGAACCATGTAATAGTAAAACACAGGGGTTTGGCTGAACCGTTTTGAGATCTTCCTGTACCAGACAAGGCGTATTTTAAATCGGCCCAATTCACACCTTGTAATTCAGAAGAAACGTCTTTTGGGGTTTAGGAGACTCCCTAAAAGTCCTGGTTTTCTCCTGTTTGTGTGTCAGGTCAATAAAACTGCTATTGTACACCATGGGTTGACCTAGCTTTCTTAGCTTCCACGGGAAACGCTGCTGTAGGTGTTGAAATCACGGGTGGGTCTGTAGCTGGCCAGTGGCCCAGTCTGGCCAGTGGCCCATTGCGAGAAGCAGGGGAAATGGGGCAGTATCTCTGCCTACAGTACATTTTTCTGGCAGATGGGGGGCGGGGACCCAACCAAAAACAGTGCAAAAGCTTTTCAGAGATGAGGATGGATTTCAGCAGGGGCAGCGCTGGAGCAGTTATTTGGAGGCGGGACAAAGGGAGAATTTGGGCTCAAGGTTAACAGTGAAGGTATGCATTATAAGTTGTACCATATGTGGGGAGCCTTGTCTGAGGATGCTTCTGGCCTTCCACAGTCACTGCAATGGAACATCATGATAAAGTTTTTCAATTAGCACAGAAAGTTATGATGCTGACAGTTGTGGCCAGCTGGGCATTGCTGTCATCTTGGGCAGACTGGCAGTGGCAGTAGGAGGAGACATTAGCTAGAAATGCTTCGATGGAGAAAGTACGGCTGTATGGTTGGGATTCAATGACTGAATAGCAAATAGATGCATTCAAGCTCACAGGGTACACAGATGCTTTAAATTCAGAGTTGCAGCATATATCATTTAAGGGAAAATGAGCAGTGTATTAAGCTTACACTGTAGGACACTGTTTCTTAGAGGGGGTTAAATGCTGTCAGTTTTGGTGGTTAGATTGGTGGGTTTGTGTTGTCCAGTCAGTCATATCATTGGTCAGTGGCCATGAGGAGTGGTACTTGTACAGCACAGCTCTGCCGTGCAGGAGTTGTGACTGTCTGTGCCTCCGGGCGTGGGTGACAGCTGCTGGAAAAGTAAAGTTGTGACAAGGCAAATGCATACAGTGAGGAGAATGGCTCAGCCCGGAAGGTTTAGATGTGGGCAATTTCAGTCCAAACTAAACAGTGAAAGGTGAACTGTAAAAGCAGTCTTCAGAGGGATGCCGGTGTTACCTGAGCCCAGTTCAGCAGCTAGGCTGACCGAGGCCATGCCACACAGGAAGAGGTACAAGCCTTGTAGAGAACAGTTGCTTGGAAGAGCTAGAAGACACTGCTGTTCTACAGTAAGTCTTCATGAAAGCATACTTCCCCCCCCCCCCCTTTTTTTTAATGTTTGATCAGATGCAAATTTGGCAAACAAAGCCTGCATTCTTTTTGTTCTGTAAAGCATCACTGTAAAGCTCAGTTCTGATCATGGCAATAAACAACAACAATAATAGTAAAGCACTGTGTATGTTAAAGCATAGTATCATTGTTTGAACTCAGGTGATCATGTATAGCCCTGCAGAATCTATCATAGTGTACCCAGACGCTGGAAGATACATTTGTAATATAGAAGTTATTGTAAGGGTATTTTGGAGCAGAGAGGACCTTTACTATGTGTCTCATATGTACGTAGTTATTTTAATTAAATCTGGATTATTTTTTTTTAAACTACATCAGTATCTCCTGTTAACACACATGGTCTGTTGGAACTGACTTGCAGCGATTAGTTATATTGTCCTCTTTCAGAAAATGTCAGGCTTACTAACAAAATTGCTTTCTTGCCTCCTTTCAAATGTGTTTTCAGACTGATGTGTTTTATATCTCACATGGTTTTCTTGCCATTCATATTGCATTTAAATCTAATGCTGGCTGCATGCCACAGAAACTTTAATCCACATCCAGACGAATTCAAAACCCAGCCTGAGTTTTCTCTCGTGTACCAGCAGTCTGATCTCCAGTCTTTTGTAGGGATCCTACTTCTTTTGTGAGGTCTGTTCTTTCTAGTTCCCCAACGGGACCGTCATACCCTGCAAGTCTCCCCTGCAGGCCTGGGGTGTGGGTCGGTGACCCATGTCACCAGTTGACAGGATGCAGCATGGCTGCTCATTTTTAGTTGATGATGGGTTTGTTGCGGGCAGCACCTATGTGCTGTGCACCTTGCTCAGAGAGCTCTCCTTGCTGGCATCAGCGCCTGCTGCACAGGGCAAGGGGAGAAGAAGCCACCTTTCTGCTCTGGCACCGCTAGTCATAATTGTGCTGCCGTTACACTGGGACAGAGTAATGGTGCAGTCAGCAGTGGTGTGGTCTGACTGAAATTCCGCTGAAGAAGAAAATGCTAAGGTAGCTGACCTGTTACAATGAAACAGACCCTGGTCATAAATACCTGGTGAAAATGTTTCTGCTTTTGTCTCGGCCAGTGTTTGATGTGTACCACCTGTGATGTCTTTGCAGTTTGACTTTGCAGATGAATGTTGCTGGTGGTGCATTTCTTCTAAGAACTGGCATGCTACTTTGCAAATCCACACATCTGCAGATGGCTTGGAGAGGGAAAGGAAGGGATTGTTTTATACAGTGCTTCATAATGTAGTTTCTGGTTGCCATCATTTTCAACACATCTGACCAACTCAATTTCCTGTCTTGAATCAACTTGCATTTCATCGGGTCCCAAGTTCTCATTTCTGTTGGTTTGGCTGGGCTCTGCGGGCAATCTATTTTAATTTTGGAGTCTGAAAGAGCCCAAGTTTGGAAAAGAATTGAAGTAGTCTCAGGAGAAGGTTGCATGCTTAATTTGCTCCAAATGATAATGTCAAAAGGCGGGGGGGGGGGGCTGTAGTGTTTTTTGGTTTGGGTTTTTGTTTTGTTTTGTTTTTTTAGTTTATGCAGTTCCAGTTTCTTACAGAAATACTAAGTACTTAAATAGCATCATCATATTGGTATGATTAAGCTCACAAGTGGGTTATTTTGTGGGAATACTAACAATGGTCCAAACCAGTTTATCAAATCATAGTCTAATACTCAGCTGTAGTGGTTCTGGGTCACTGAAGCTTAAAAAAGTAGAAGTTATCCTTGTGAGTTTAATGTTAGTGGCTCTTGGTGTCCAGCGGTGGCAACCTTTCTGAACTGATGTCATGACAAGAAACTTGTAACTTCATGTTTGAACATGCCCTGTGGAGTATGTCTTAGCATTTCAGTCCACTACCAAGACACCTGTACAAGTTCCTGCAGAGACACTGAAGATCAAAATGTATACTGAAAGGTAACTTTTCTATTAATTTAACTGTGCATAATATACATATGCTCATTTTTTTGGTCTTAAAATCATATTTTGGGTAAGTGCCTGTATCCGTGTTATAGGAGTGCTAGTATTTCTGTGGATAATTTCTGAAAATAGTGAAAAAGGTGGCTGTTAGTTGTTCCTGCATTCAGTGAATTACAGTTTACATCCTATTTAAATGGTATTTTTATGGTTAGCTTTCTTGGATGACCTGCTAACTCACATAAAAAAAAATCAAACATTTCATTGTGTGATTTTTTTTTTTTTTTAATGGAGTAGCTGTCTTTCCAATGCAATGGCTTAATTTTAAAATAAGAAAATGTGTAACTTTTTTATATACTGGTGTGCTGTTACTTGTTCTAGGTTTCCCATATTTCGGTAATGAACTTTGTTTGTAGGAGATTGGAGCAGGAGGCAGCTTTCTCCCATGAGGTCAGCTTGGGAAATAATATTGGTGAGTTTGTGATGGCAGCTGTTATATCATTCTGGGGGGGAGGACTGGTTCCTGTTGAGATGTGGGAAGGCTTTAAAAAAAAAAGCAACAAAAAAACCCCTACAACAACAAAAAACCCCACAAGACAGCAATGTCTGAAAGAGAGCTGATATACAGTCATAGTCATGTGCATGACCAACGGGGAAAACCTCTTAATGAGAGGGGTGGGGAAGAAGTCCAGGGAGAGTTGTGTAAAGAGAGGAATGTGCAGTTTGCAGGCAGAACAGGAAGTTGTGAGGTCTTTTCCCAGGACTACCATTGATTTGTTGTATGGTTATTTGTGTGGGGGAAAAAAGAAATTAGCGTGAGTAGAAGAGAAAAGATGAGCACTGGAAGGGAGACAAATGACAGATGGAGAGTCAAGCATTTGACTTTGGTTACTCCACCTGTGCTGCTAATCCTGGCAGTGATTAAATACTGTAAAGCTCACATCTTACATGGCACGTCAAACAGTCAACAGTTTCAACCAAAAGAGTAAATGCTTACTTCATTATTCTTCTTTTTAACTTGAGGGCTTCACAGCTACAGGTAACATAAGTGAGTACACTTTAAAGCACAAACCAAATGAAGAGAGGAAAAAACCCCACACATATGCACATACATATATATATATATAATGGTGATGTTTTTAAAGCATCTGTCTAAAGAATAAACTGGTCTGAGCTATGCCCATATTTTTTTTCCCCTGATAGATTTTGCCCTGGTCAATACCTGTTGGCCAATACATCCTGGTGCAGTCCCTTCTGAGGATGTAAATACCTTCTTCTAACAATGACATGTTGGATAGCTTTTTGTCACCTTAATATTTGCATGAATAATTGCTCCCACATAAGAATATTAGATATTGATGTAACAGCAACCACCATGGGAGTGTAGCTGTGCTGGAGCAGGTAGCATGACATACAGCAGCAAAAATCTTTGTCCTTGTTCTGTTGGATGCTTCAGAAGCACGTACCCAGAAGTTGCTTTTCTGCACACACGGAAGTCACCAAAACCTTCTGCGCATTTCAATTAATATAAAATGAGAGAGAAACTGAATGGGATCAGGAAGAGGTGCATCTTTATACTTCAGTGTTTAAATTAGATTTTGTGTGTGGGTTTTTTGGTGGTGGTGGTGATTCTTCTTCTTGCAGAAGTAGTATTGTTTCCTTATTGGTTTTGTTCTGTTTTGAGCCACTTCATCAAAATTTACTCTCAAAAGTTTCTCTATACAGATTTGTTTTTTCACTGTGTTCTTTGCCAAGTTCAGGCCTTTCAAAATGGTAGACCAGAATACTTACTGACAAAGACCAGGTGAACTGATTTAAGACTAGTCTGTAGTAGTGCCAGACATAGCTTAGAGATTTATTTTTTCCCTAGCCCTGATCCTACTCCTGAAATAAGCTGTAATTCTCTCATGCCAGAAGTACCTTTAATATTAATAGACTGACTGTGGGTGTCCTCATCAAATTGAATTACCCAATTTTTAACAAGAAAGAAGGGATCAATAGTCTGTGTGAAAGTACTGTATTGTACCGGCAGCCTGGTGAGAAGCAAGATGTTAGACCTCAGAAGGCTTATGTTGTGTCACCTCACTTGATGATAGCAAGTCAGCAGGTTAGGCGTCAGCACTGATTCTAAAATCACTGTCATATTTTTCATCTCAGGGGAATATATTTGGAAAATACAGGGTACACTGCACAAACTTAAATTACTAGCAAAAACCATAACTGCCAGACAATTTATCCCTGAAATCCAAGATGTTCTGAATAGACAAAGAATGGATTTTTTTTGGTTCTAGGGCAAGTTTACACTTGAAACCTCCTGACCTTGACCACCTTTATTACTCCACAGAAGCTGTATGGCCAGGCTGGACTCCCAGGCAGTTTGACAAATATGTGATCTCTTTGATGCATCTTTGGGAAAGAGCATGTATTGCATTTCTGGATGATGGCCCTACAGACAGAGCCATATTTTTAAAATGCATAGAAACTATATGGACATTGTAGTAGCAGCTTAGAACAAAGAATCAAGCTTCTAAGCCTAAGTTCAGAAAGAAAGTTACTGCCTTTGTTGTGAATACGCTGTCTGGTATCTTGGACTTTCGTGGTTTTGCAACAAGGCCCTTAAGCAGCATGAGAGACCTAAGCAAAGTTTCAGGACATATATTCAACACTTCTCTCAAACAGCAAAGATGTCACATATCCTCTTAATCTCCCCACTGAACTAGCAAAATACAGACTTAGGAAAAAAAACACATCCGGGGAGGAGGAAAGGTGACTGCACTGGCATTCTAAGTGGTCTAAGAAACAACAGAACAATGTGAAACTACCTGTTGTATCTGTCAACATAATCATGCTTTTTTTTTTTTTTGCCTTATACTTTATTCTGTCTTTGTCGGAGAAGATGAATTCTTTTCTTAGGTACACTAAGGCATTAGCTATGGATAACATCTTAATCCAGGAAAGGTTGCATTTTTAGCTCTGAAAAAAACTGGGATTTGTATATTCTACAATCACCTCATAGTCTAGGTTACCATAATACTTTTCCAACACTAAAAGGGCTGAATGCTGTAGCACAGCCATGTAGTAGAAAATTAGCTGCCTTTTAGCTTTACTATTACTTAGGAAAATATAATGTCAAGCAACATGCTTTATCCAAGATGGTCTGTTCTATACTAGCAGCGTAGTAGGTGTCCCACAGTTGCTGGCTGGTGGCAGAAGAGCTCAGTGAGGAGGAGGAACTGTCAACTCTTGGGAAGTCTTCTGTGTGACTGCAGCCTTTGTGTTTCGGCTTAGTACATGGGAGCAAATTCTTGGCAGTCCAGAAACAAGGTATTCAGGGCATGTTTGTCATAACCAGCAAATGTAATAAAAACATAAGAGTTACATTTAGATAAAGATATTGAAAAAGCCAAATAAACTACAGAAGAATCTTCTTGCAAGAGATCTGTCCAGAGGCTAAAGATAAAGGGTGTCATTCTGCATTACTGCTGGCATCCATCCACAGCAACAGAAGAGTCACTAGTGCTGGACTGTTGGTTACAGTACAACCACGTTGGGTTGTATCAACAGACTGGCATCTTGAAATATCAAAGCAGACTGTACATTTTAGGTCAAAGCAGTCTCTTCTGCTGGTCGCTGGTCAGAGAATGTAGTGATAAACAAGTTCAGTTGCTCTGCTTGCCTTAGAAGGATCTCTTCTGATTGAAGTGCAGATTTTGAAACTAATTAAAAATAGAAATTGAAAATAAATGCTTGGGTCAAAACACTCTTCCAGAAACTGAGAGCGAGCACTGTACCACTTTCTACACCTAGAAATAAGCAGGGATCAAACTCCACTCATCCTGTATCAGAAAACAGAAGTCAAAGGAGTTTATTTTGTCACATGCCACATAAAGTATTTTGTTTATAACTTAACTTGTATTCTATTCAAGGTTTCACCAACTATGCCATACTATGTCAAAACAGAAGACAGTCTAAATCATCAAAGATTTGGATAGCTTTCAAATAAACAAAACAGAAAAAAGCACTACTTGTACTTCAGTGTTTTAAATACTTTTTCATATGCACAGTGATTTTCAATTTTGTCTTTTTATTGTTCATCCAACTCCATAAGATGCAAATCTCTTGAGGAGTCTGTCAAATATCAGAACTGCATTTAATAGAATTTCTGTATAACTTGGGGTAAATGCAAGCAATGCAGAAGTTGCTGCCCTCAATACCAGGAAAATAGAAGCGGGGGAGGTTCAAAACAAATTGTAGCAGTGGTCTGTAAGAGTTGCATATTTACTGTGATCAACCACATGTTATATTTTGTTAATAGAAATGTTGGCTGAAACTGCTGATTTTCAGGGATGAGGAGATACATTTATTTCAGCTGCTTGTGAATACTTATTTTGCTCCTCTCAAGGGTTGCTAAAGAAGGGGAAAGTGAAGGAGAAAGCACCATAAGAGTATGCAGTTGTAACAGGTAAGTTTGGTGTTCTTTTCTTTTTTTCTTTTTTTTCCCTCCTTACCTGGCATCCATTTCATAGAAGATCAGATTTAAGCCATTTGATTCTGAGAGTTTAAGTTTGCCTAAATCAGGATCAAGCATAGAATATAAAAAGACCATCCTTAATGAGAAAGACCAAGTGTTGATGATGAGCCAGCTGGGGATAATGTTGGATGCCAGGATAGAGAATGAATGCAGGTAAGAATTAAGTTTTACTTTTCTCTTTGAGACTACTCACGATGCATCATTTCTTTAAAATAGAATGCAGAAGACATTCATTAGGGGGTTGTTTTAGCATATATGGAAGAACTAAGAATGACTCGGTAAGTGTTTAACTTCAGTTTATACAGCATATCAGTCTACAATAATCCTTTTCCCCACCAGAGAGAAAAATAGCTATCATACATTTGTATTGCAGTTATTACTACCAGACTTACTGGAAAAATCTGTAAACAGTTTTAAAGTGGTGGTCTTATAATAAATGTAGACCTCCAGAGTTTGAGATTATATTGTTCTAAGCAACATAATCCCAAACATACCTGCTTTTTCAAATATAAGTGGTTGATGAAAGCACACAGTAAGTACCTGGAGTATTCCTGTTTCTTTTAACCTCTGGGAATAGAGAGGCTGCATGAACGTTACCTTGCTCAGAACATGTTCTGGACTCAGCATTTCTTAACAGGGTGAGCATTAGTTACAACCTTACCTGTAACTGAGAAGGCATCCACTTGTAACTTAAAGGAAAAACTGTTCTGCTTGAAACCAGGATAGCTCAGTTAAGACAACAGAAGGTCACTCTCTAAAATTACTGTTAGAATAACATTCCTTTACTGTGTATTAAAGCCAGTTAAAAGTACACAGTAGTGCAGCAGATACCCACTACGGTATCTTGTTCTCTCATGTTCTACCCAAGAACGCATGAAAGAGGGAGTTAACATATTGGTATGTTTTCAGTAACTATTCATTTTATTTTAAAAGGAAATAGGAGACTTAAAATGTGCAAACACGTACTTCAGTATCAATCAATTTATTAACAACTTGGAGGCAGTTTGTGTTTCTTTTGTTATTAATCTTGTACTATCTTTCTCTGTCCCTAGATGTCACTATTCTGGAGACTCATCCACATAACTAAACTGTGGATTTTCAGAAATTAACTAAACTAGTTCAGGGTTTTTTCTGCTCTTCATTTAAAATAATGATAAATTGTTTTCATTTTTTGAAAATGCTTGGCTATCATGCTGGTAGTGGCTTGTATGACAAGTCTAGTTGCTTAAGTTTTAATTGCGGAATAAGAAGGAGTTGAAGGTTAACTAGCAACAACAGTAATACACAGAATTAAATTGACAGAAGTTAAATTTTTGAACTTGCAAAATTTTTTCTGCTGCAGGTGCACACATTTTTCCCCAAGTAGTTGTCTAGGGAGTACATATGGAGTAGCTGGATATTTGGAGTTTAAATGTATGTTACTGTAATGATGAAAGCCACAGGTGAAATCAGCAGTATGGAAATCAGCAATGTAATTTAAAAAAAAGGACAAAGGAAAAGGGAGACAAAAGCACAGTTGCATGTGTCAAAATATTTCTGGAAACAGTGTCTTTTATGAAGACACTACTCCTTGTACATCCATTTGACTACCCATCCTTACAACATCACTAACTTTGCATGTCTTAAGGAGTGGTGTATTGCAAGATGAAAACATAGGGGGGTTCAAGAAGGCATACCACAAATCCAGAGCCAAGCTGTAAAATTTCATAGGCGAGGCGGGGGGGGAGACAAGAATCATCAGTTTCTTCAGAAATGAAAACTATTCGTAACAGTTACCTATCCTTACCAAAAAATGAATGAATAAAGCAGAGGTGGAAGTGTAATACGATCAACTTGCCTAAACTTTAAGCAACTCTTCAAGTTCAGATGTAATTGTAGAAAGGATGCGGGAAATAGTTATCGTTACTAGAATGCAAATATGAAAAACAACATGAACTTCTGACCAAAAAGCCAACTTACAAAATCAGGCAGCATTAACAAATGTCAGCAAGGGTAAAGAAAACAGCATTGTGTACATTTATTAATAAATCTAATGAAGAGTAAGGCTAGTGCTGATCTGTCAGAGTCAAAGCTATAGCCAGTGAATGCCAGAAGGCCAAACTAGACTTACACCTGTATCAGTTTTGACCAAAACAAACCCCCAAAAAGAAGTCTATGAACAAGTCACTAGTATAGTTAGTACCAAGGCCAACAAAAGCAAGCTCTCTAGATGACTTCAAAGTAAATGTTTTCAGGTAGCTTGGGCCTGCTGCACTTTCTCCTAGGACAGTTGAGCCAGATAGCAACCTCTCCAAACCATTAACTCTTATTTTTGAGAGACACCAGAAGAATTGATACAGTGTCTATAGCCCAGGAAATGGGCAGAAAAAAGCCAGGGAATCCAATAATGCAGTTTCATTTCAGTCTAATTATTTTATTCAAGAATTTTAAAATCTTAACCACACCAGCAATAACAAGAATACAAACAATGAGACTGTCAAATCAGCCCAACTTCCTTTTAGCAAGGGTAATAGCTGTGCAGGTGGTCAAGAAGTTGTACCTGCAACAGTCTGACATAAGCAAGATAGGGAAAAAAACTAGGATAGAAGAGTTGGAAAATAAGTCATCATAAGCAATTCACACAGTACATTCTCCTATTTGAAAAATGGAATTACCGAAGGATCAGGTTCTAGCCAGTATTTTAGTTAATTACCTGGGTGACAGAATAAAGAGATTCTTAGTGAGTTTTTGACAATACAGAAGAGGCAGTACTGGGGAGCTCAGAACTGGAATTCAAAATTATTTTGAAAACTTCGAGAAATAGTAAGAAAGAAGCAGGTGAAATTTGGTACAGTAAAATAGAAGCTGCTTACCTAGGTTGCAGTAATCTATAGAGAATGGTGAACAGAAGACAAGATAACAGCTAGTCACAAACAGAACATGGAGGGCAGTATTATTAGAAAAAAAGTAGTCATCACGCTGAACACACAGCAATGAGCAACTTATGTGCCCTGATCCTCCTGCTGAGCATCAGTAAAGGCTTGGCTAAAATGGAGTTTCATGCTTCAAGGAGATGGACAAAGAAAACAGCACGGAAACAATTAGGCATTTAGAAAATATGACTTGGTATGAAAAACTCGACGAATCGGATTTGTTTGGCAGGGAGGAGAAGACGACTGGGAGTTTTCTTTTGTTGGAAATTTTTTTTTTTTTTTCCTAAGACAGTGCCAGATTTCCTGTGGAGTCTGTAAAAATTTCTACTGTTGGAGACATTTAAGAACAGATTAGTCAAACCTCTCCACTAGCAGTAGCTAAGATATTTCACTGTACCTTGGGCTGAAAAGCAGACTAGAGAATGCCTGAGTACTTTTCAGTTTTATCTTTACATGAACACAAACCCATATTTCCAGTGAATAGCTGGAATTTCAAAACATCTAGATTCCAGTATTTCATTTTAATTGCAGAGTTTGAAATATTTCTAAAAGATGTTGAAGATGCTGTAGCAATAGACTACTTCTTTACTTTGCAAACTGAAATACTACCAACTCCTAATAATAAACAGACATCCTTTAGAGGTTCTGTAAAGTTTGCACTAGGAAGATATTTTTCATCTATATTTTCCCTCCTCCTACAGCAGGTTGAATTTGATAAATCATAAGTTTTATTTTGCAGTGTAGTTACTTGTTCCAACACACAGATGTGCCAGCCCCAACTTGCATTGGTTAGACAGGTCAGGGAAGGAAAGGGAAAGGGAGTGGAAGTCGATAGCCAGTCTTCTCACAGTGTTTTTGAGACACAACAAACTTTTTTAGTGATATTTCTTCCTTTGAGAACCTCTTGATGCAAAATACATTTTGCATCATTAGTTCCACTTTGGATTTCTTAAGATATGTTGCATTGAAACTAATTAGCAAGTGCCATATGATCATCCTACCTTGTAGGCTAAACGCTTTGGGATCAGAGGCAATATATTGCAAATACAGTAATTGACATAGCAGAGCACTAGGCAGAGCACTGTATCGTTCTCTGCTCAAGATAGGTCACTTAAGCAAGATGTTAAGACCAATATTTCATACGCTAATTTCATACAACCTTTCAATTTTAAATTGAACCTGTGCCATCTAAAAGGTGCTGACTCAGCATACTACAAGTTCCTGCTGCAGCTATAGCTGCATTCTCTTCCTGTGAGGAGAACCCATGAATTTTCCCAGCACAGCAATATCCGAATTACTTTTTTAAACAGCAAGAGCAGTAAGGATGGCTCCAGTGTCAGAAGTGCTCAGCAGCAAAGCCACAAGTGCAAGCCAGTGCACAACCAGGAGAAAAAGACAAGCATTCAAACTTGTAAGTCAGGCTACAGCAGTAGCTTCAGCTGAGGGCAGCAGACTGAAACTGTCCTCAGTTTTCCCTATGCTTTGTCAGCCCAACATCAGCTGCAGAGAGCTCAGGTCAGCCAGTGGCACAGCTCTGATATTCTCAAAGGGAAGACCCAAAAGTCCAGATCCTCTGCTGGAGCTTCCTATTTTCAACTCTACGTTTTCCCAGCCGCACTTACACATAGCTGCTCAAGCATTCACGGTAGCAAAAGACGAATTCTCCTGCTTCTCATCTTCATAGGAAAATTGCTCCCCATTTACTTTAAGCCTGCACTGACTTTTGAACTGAACAGAAGGGGAAGTTTCATAAATAAGCTCAGACTGACTTTGTGTCAGGCAACCTGAAGCTGCTTAGTCCTTCAAATGAAAAGTGAATAATTACTTTTCTTTAAAGGGACTTGATGCAAGTCAAGTTGCATTTTAAAACAAGACAACTGAATAGTATTTTAAATTGCCAAGTTATGTTAAGGTCTAAATTAGCATTATTTAGCATTTACCAGTTAAAACTTCAGCAGTAAGGTTGTCCTACTTGTATATCAGACTCAACGAATGAACAAAAACCAGTTTCTCAACTGATAGGCATGCAGTTTTGTATCATGCAGATATATGGAGCTAGCTTAGGTACTGAAAATTATATACTGAATTCAGTATTCCACCCAGAGTATTTCACTGAGAAGTTATGTATGTTAGAATAAAATGTAAAGTCAGTCAAGTTCCACAACACACCCCATGTCTTTCGAGTGTTTTGTGGAAAAAAAAAAAAAAAAAAGTGGCAGGATAACATTAGCCTAGACAAACCATTGTGCCAGTGCAAATACAATGCTTTTGCTATTCAGATTAGCTCAGACATCTGTGAGTAGCACTTGAAACAGTGCCAACATTTCATTTATGGAACCTGAATAATTCGGAGCTTGCCACTAAAGTTATGCTCTCTGAAGCCATCATTTTTCCATGGTGGCAGGGAGAATACTGCCTTTCCATGTTGTAATAGTTTGACCGGGACAGTTAGGAAATTTCACAGAGTAGAGCCACTAACTCATAGTTAGTTGGGAGAGGGGAAAAAAAAAAAAAGGACACGGACACACACCCCCACACCCTCAAAAGTACAATTTCCTTCTGACACAAGTAAAGTTTAGGTGTGCAGATGGGATCTACCCACCTTAAAGCCTTGAAGGGAACTACTCTGTGAAGACAAAAATCAGTTGAATTAATAGTATGCACTAGCCTTTGTCCATCAAATCAGTGTATCAAAACATGCTTTGCAATTAAGTCTTAGCACATTAACAGTTTAAAACACAGTAGACTTTTGTGAATTTGACTGAATTCCAGTCTCTGTTCAAATGCCATTTGATACAGGTCAGTTAAAATACTGAACTAGATCTTACTTTAAAAATGCAGACTCTGTTTAAGTATTTCATATTAGTTACCATCCCGCTTAACAAAATCACAAGATAAAACCACTGAAGAAAACAGAAGCTGAAGTAGTAAAAATTCAAAATGTTAAAGCAGATGCAATTTCAGGTTCTCTACTTGCTGACTTAAATCACAGTTGAAAAAAAAGAATCTATCCTATACATCCACCAATTCCCCTCACCCTCAGGAGCAGCACTGTTTTGTGTATACTTACTTTAAAGTACCACCTATTTGGGGCATTTCAAGACCCATCTAAGCCCATTAAAGGATTTTTTATATCAACTGAGACAGATGTGAATGCTCCTGAAAGAGTTTGGTGTAGTGTACCTAAGTATACCAGCACCCTTCTCTTAAAATTGAAGATTCAAGTTAAGCAGTTGACAAATTATCCCAGTTCAGCCATAAACACAGCAACATTTTTGCTTGGCATGCTACAGCAGAAACTTTATTCAGTTCATTTTGAAAATATTTGCAACCAAAATTTATTTTTGTAAACTCACAGAAATAAGCTTTAACATATAGGCTGTATACAACTCAAATACAGGTAATACTTTTAGCAATAACTTACAGATACAAACTAATGATAAACTACAATTTCACAAAGAATTGTAAACATTTTGCACAATTGTCAGTCCTTTCTTTTAGGCAAAGTGCTCTTTTGATGACAAATAAATTAACACACACATAACTAGAGTGGACTACTTCCAGACAATACAAAAAGGTGTTTAATAAGGCTTGTAAACAATGTAATAGTTATTTATGCAGAATCCATAAAAGTGTCTTGCAGGCTAAATATACTTACATACCTGGGCAGCAAAAATGATCTTGAAAATGCTTTAGATGTTAAATAAAGAGTTAACATTAATATCTTTCCAATGATATTTTTAATACACAATAAATGACTCAAGGTTACATCCTTAATATCTTATATCCCTGACAGAAAGGAATTAGGTGTGACTTAGTGGCAGTTGTGTCATTGAATGGGGTAGCAAAGGCTGGAGTCCAAGAGCTGTAGGTGAATGAGCTACAAAAAACAGAAATATTTACCGGTCAACTTCACCCAAGGTAGAGAAAGATTATGAGCTAGTAAATCCCATTGGGTAGTACCAGTTCACTGATCCCAGCCACCGTTTTCCCTAGCCCAGCATTCCCACTCCTCCACCCACAGCCCACCTTACACCACTGTTCTAGAGAAAAATAAGCTCAGGCCACCCACACAGCTCAGAGCCTAGTTCTCCCAAAACCTTCCCAGTCTCTCCTAATGACAAATAATAGCCAAAGTTCTTGACTTGCTGGGTCGTAAGATACACAATGACTGAAACACACTTCTGACCACCAGGCTCCCCCCACCCTGTGTTTCTGCGAGGGAAGCTTAAGTTGTCAGTCAAGTTGCTGCACAGAGTATACCTACAATCCTTGGGGTAAGAGCCAGGGAGTGGGTGGTAAGCAGTTTTCATTAAAATTACATATTATTAAAAAACATGGCATGGATGTTTAAAAAAGCGTTTGATTTCTTATTACTAGTATTCGTAGTTTGGGGGAACCACAAAAACTGGTCTTCATACCCAGATCTTCAGCTATGGTCTCACAGCGAAGGGCTACTGCTTGAAGAGGCACACTTCTTAATGAGGTGTAGATAGCAAGTACAGTATTAAGATATTCTCTAAAGAATACTAGAAATTAAGAATCCGTCAAGTTTCTTTAATTGGTGCTTGGTAAACTGTTCTTGCTACAGTCAATAATGACTTTACTTGGATACACAAAAGTTGTCATACCTACCATCCATATAGCTGTGTAGAGCAGTTAACATAGTCCCATCCTGGGGGACATACGCAGAGTATGCCATTTCTTCTAACATGGGTGGAGACAGCCTGGAGGGCTGAACTGCTGTGACAGGAGCAGTAGATGAATGATTAGGACTAACATGTTTCTTATGGCGTGCTCTGCAATTTTGAAACCACACCTGAAACAGGGGGAAAAATTTACATCACGTTGATAGACTGCATTCTGTTTCAACATTAGCATACCAAAAACCTCAGAGTTCTAACTTCAGCTGAATTCCGTTAGTTAATTGGGCCTTTAACATAACCCTGACAGTCCAAATGAAGAAATATCCATTCTAAGCCTACCAGGTGCCTCAAACAGGCACGGTCAAGTCAGGAAAGCTGACCCCACAAGGGACAGGCGCGGTGAGGGGTGCACAGGCGTCCCGCCAGGCTGAGCAGCAGCACCCGCCGCCCCACACCGCTGCCGAGGCTGCTGCCCGCAGGCACATGACAGGACACAGCCGCCTCCGTGCCCCCCAAAGCACTGCTGACAGTGAAGAGGGGTTTTTCCACAGGAGACCCACTTTCCTTTTCACACTGAAAAGTGTGCAAGCCACCTTTTTTTTTTTTTTTTTTTAAAGCTTGATCGCAGCTGTCAGATGCCTCGTTTCTATAGAAACACTCAGTCAATCTTCCAGGCAAAATGAGTGGAGGGAACAGCAAACTTTTTTATTTATATAAACATATATAATTTATATTATATAAAAATTCATATTTATGCATAAAATGAGCATGCATATAATGTTTGCTGAGAGGAATCTTCAAGCAAAGATTGGAAGCTTGTGCTTCTCTCGGTTTTGGATGGCGTGGGTATATATTTTAACTCTGCTCTCTAGAACAGATCACTAGATACTCACTCACTCCTAATGTGTCATACCACAAGCCATTTTCAAAAAGAGTGCAGATCTTAAGAACAGGCTATTAAAGTCAGAAATTTGTATTTAGAAGAGCTTAGTGCCAAATTCTATACTATTTAGGCTGAGAAGTTTCTTCCTGGAAGATTACTAATCCTCCACACAAAGTTCAAGAGGAATACAGCAAGTTTTCCAAATTAACATGTTCGTTCTAGACCTATTCCTGACTAAGGATGCTGTATGAAGTTATGCTAAAGCTGCCAGATTAGATCTTTTTCCATCACAGAATAACTACATGGAGAAAACTGTCGTTAAGCAGTTTCAATGGATGAGTACCAGACTTTGTTAGTCAAGTAACTCAGCACAGTTACCTGTATAACACGCCTGCTCAAGCCTGTTCTTTCTGCCAGTTTCTGAAGCGTTTGTGCATCTGGATTGTTGTCCTGAGCAAACTGTGCTTGCATAACCTGAAAAGGCAAAATAAAGAGATTGCAGGTTTTTGTGTGCAGCCTCAAGAGCAGCATTAGACTCCTCTCAGACTATGGTCCTACTCCTTGCCTGTTTTTAGGAAACTATTGTAATCACTAGTCCCCAGACAGTCCCCAATACATTAAGGGGCAGGGGGGAGGTGGGGGGAGGGGCAGCAGAAATCCCCCCAAGGCAAAATACAAGCCCCTTATTATGCTTAACTGAGCCGAGACATTTACCAGAAATGAAAGAAATGGATTCTGCTTGGCAGAGTAAAAAATTGAGGAGGTGCTCTGTTGTGATTGTGTTAAAAGGACTGTGAGAGAAAATTCACTGCAAAGCAATTCAAACATGCTTGATAAAGAAAACGTCTATAGCAGCAGACCACAGTGCGCAGCATAAGGAAGGAATAAACTTTGATCCACCTCTCTGAACCTGTCAATCACTATCTGCATCTTGTATTATATGGACAACTTAACCCTCTTCTCAGCTGCATGGAGGATGCAGGCAGCTGAGAAGCACTTTGTGCCTCATTTACCTTTAACCAACCTGAGGAACACAGAGGCTCCACCTTGGCTGACCTGCACTATGTAATTGTTTGGTTACACTCATCTTTTTACAGAAAATTGAAATGAACACTTGTCATTAGGTTATGAATTACTTTTTTTTTTTTTTGAGGAAGTAGATGTCAACTTGGCCTGCATCCTGAACAGTTTGAGAGCCTGTAAGAGTTTACCTTATTTAAGAAAGTAAGGCTTCATGGATTTCTGCAGGGTATCTTCAGCAACTTAGCAAACTGTAGGTTCTCATTTCTGGATTTTGACCCTTGACGGTCTGCAAATTTTGCCTGGCGTCATTTTTGAAGATTCAGACTACTCCTCTCCGCATTCAGAATGCTGAAGCTATTTACTTTCCTACTGTTGCATACAAAGACATCAAAAAGTGTGGATATCCTTTTGTACAAGTACTTCACGAGGTGTGTTACTACACGCTGCCACTCCAACAATCACTTATCCCTCTGATGCTTCTCTTGCTGGAAGTCTTATACCAGCATCAAGGACAGGCACAGAGACAGATGCCCTGAGCAGATAGCAAGTGTCATTAAATAACAAGAGGCCCTAAGATCTCAAACACCTGCTGAAGTAGGTTACAACCTATCTAAAGCAGAAAAAGAGGGGAACATGGAACTTTCAATGACAGCAGATGGGAAGAAGCCCAGAATACAGTTTCTACCCTGACGGCTGGGCTTATCTCCCATTCAGCTACTGCTGGAAAAGTTCGTTCCCTTTCGCAGAAGTTTGAGCTTGATGTCCAGAGCCCGTGCCCTGTGTCCTTGTCAGATTATTGCTAATTGTTTTGTATTAACACCACATTCTGCCTCCAGTCATGGCTGAAATAGTAAACCAAGCTTTGAACAGCCACATGCCATGTTATATAGCACTGCTTAAATGCCTCACACGTGTTATTACACCTCACCTTTAGTTCTTCTCAACTACTTTCACCATGAACAAGACAAGGACAGGCCAACAAAACAGAACTCATACTGAGACAGTAGAAAACGAACAGTATAGTGGCCACGTGTGACCAGAAGTTCAAAGACATTATAAACTGAAAGCAGACACGTTATAAACTGAAAGCAGACATGCGTAGCTAGCATTAGGTAGAAGGCTGCAGCTTGCTTCCCACTGCAGGTTGAAACCTCTATATCTGGTCTCACCGCTATCCCGTTTCATGGGGAGCTGGCCCTAGTCACAGTGTTTTTCCCTAGAAAGCCAATTTAAGCGGTCATCCAGAGGGTGAAATAACTCGTATTTGAGGCAGTCCAGAGCTAACTCTTGCTGAGGCAGCAACAAGACAAGAAGCCCTGAAAGCGGAGCAGATGGAGGCAATTCCCCTTCCCTCCCCCTTCGGGGCAGGCTTGACCCTAACAAGGAGGAGTTTCAATTTGGTATGTCCAGACTTCCTAGCGCCCACTTCCCTTAGTCCTGACCACAGAAAGAACTAGTGCCTGAGCTAGTATAAAGGGATATTGGAAAAACATACTTCAGTAACGCAGGTTCAAGAACAAATTGGACAAGTACAAGAATTGCTGCCAAGTACTTCAAATGCATTTTCCCTGTATTTCACTCCACCCAGCTCTATGAAAAAAAGTGGGGTTTTTTCCCCCCTAAAACATGCAGCATTAAATACTGAAGCTATGTCTTGAAATATGACACCAAGACTATGATGACTTTTGTATACGTTTAACAGGCAAAGCTCAAAGACGCTTTGAGGAAATCAGCACGTGAAGCATTTTGGAAGGGCTGGAAGAAGAAGAAAAGGAAGGAAAGCAAAGATGAGTCCCTGCTGCTTGTCTCTCTTCCAGGTGTACAAAAGTATAGCCAAGACTATAACACAAGATCTAAAAAGCAAGTATTGAAGAGAACCGTCTTGGGAGGAAAAATGGCAATCAAGAAATAAATGTGCAACTATTCCCCATCTTCTCTATAAACCAAAGCAAAAAAAGAAAGAGTCATTGACAGGAGTCAACCCTGTGTTCACGTGAATATAAACAGGAACCCAAAATACTTACCTGTTTTGAGAGCATGCTCTTTTGCAGCCCTTATCATGCATTACAACAAAGTTCAAACTTCCATCCTGTTAATGTCTTGAAGTCATAAAATACCCATCTTTAGTACAACTCTTCACATTACATAATCCTAAAAATATTTTGTCTTTATTATGTGTAGCGATGTAAATGCCTGATTAAATAGATTTCATCAAGCAATCAAAATAGAACCACCTTTTTGTTTCCACTCTGCAGAATTACTGGCTGCCCCCAGGGAAATAAAGAGCTTGAAGAGTAACTATTTCATATTAAACTGCTGAAGCTAACAAACAAGTCCAGAAACATGCTGTGTCTTGATAGTTTATGAAATAGTTTAAAGCATGCAAGCTTTTTCTTTTCCCCCATACGCATCCAATTTCCTATCGGTTCAGCACCTGTATCCTGCACAAACCTGAACTATGCAAGTTTTTTAGCACTGCCTCTACCTGGAGTTGATCAGCCGTGAAGCTGGTCCGAGCTCTTTTTGCTGGTTTTGGATGATTAACATCTTGTTCTGTTAGTAATGCTCCTTCCACACTAATCCCGTTACCTGAAGCATTAAAAAGAAGACAACACTGTCTGCTAAACGTTCAAAACAATGTTATTTGTAAGTCAGGCTGTCCTCCAACAATAACCAACAGTACTTGGCTAGCTGAATTTCAACTTTTTAAAAGTGCCATATTCCATTCAAAGTTAAATTGATCTGGCACCATTACCCATGCCACCCCAAATGATTCCCTTGCAAGTGAGGGAAGGAATAGATACAGCATGATATTTTATCAACTAGATACGCTCTTGCTTTCTTATCCTTAGGATGGAAAACAAGTTATACAAACTTAAAAAAAAAAATTAAAGCATCAAATAATTTACACATTATTTTAATTTAAGAACCTGTGCTTCCAGCCTTAGTAAAGCTAGGTAATTACCTCTTCATAAGGAAGATGAAGTAAACCCCAACAATTTAATTAAAACTAAACCACAAACATGGTTCTTAACAAAAGCAGTATGTTACCATTTTCAACTTCTCTTTTCAGATTGTCCAACATGCAGTCGTAATGTACTCTACAAAGGACTTTCTCTTCGACCAAAGCAAACTCCTCTCCAGTAGAAAGCTGTCTTTTGCAGGAGAAGCACGCGAAACATGCCAAGTGGTACACATTTCCTTTAGCCCTTCGGACCCAGTCAGTAGAATGAATGTGCCTCCCACAGCGGGAACAGCGGGTGCCATACCGCCTGCAAAAACAAAGGCAACAGGAGGGTGAAGGCACAGACACTAACCATCTCGGGCAAACGGGGTGACTCTGGGAGGGTTAGAGACGACCAGGATGCAGGAGCGCAGCCAAGACCCGCAGCAAGTAGGCTGACCACACGGGATGAGAGGACAGCATAATTGTGGTTTTATTGCAAAACCATCCGCAAGTTTGTATCTGACAGCTTAAGGCAAGACCACTACTGAACTACAGAAGCTAATATTTTCATAAGGCAAAGAATAAAACTGAAACATCTTTACTACGTGAATTCACAACTCTTCATCTTTCCTTTTATAAAGATAATTACTCTTTAAAAAGCTGTGAGTGGGAGATGGAAACAGCTGACTTTGTGTTCAAGTTCTCCCAATTATTCAAATATATTTCACATTACTCTAGTGGTAGTCTGAAATATTATATTTAGCTACATCATCCTTCACTAATCATTCAGTCCCCTTCAGCAGAAGGGGGTAAACCTGTATCTTCATTGTTATTTCCTTAATTACCACCACATTATGATTTTAAAAGAAATTCAAATATCTGCAAGTATTTACATTACTACAGTAGAATATTTCTCTTTGAAGAGGAAACTAGCCACCAAGTTATGTTGATTATTTACATAAGAATTTATCCTGAAAATCTTTGCAGACTCGTAAGTTGTTTTTCTGAAGTCCCACAAAACTTTGTTTTTCCAGAAGTTCACAGTATTCAGCCTGCCCCCTCCCTCTCTTTCAGTGTCAAAACTGACTAGCTGAACATAATCCATTCACTACACAGGTGAGAATCCCATAAATAGTTTGGTCTGGGGAAGTATAGCAATCACACTAAAATTAACAGCAAAAATTTTTGCTACTTTCTAGACCAAAGAGTTTGTATCATGAGTACTTTCAATGCCAGCATGAATAAATAATATTCTTCCTTACAGGATTAGACCTTATCTTGAAGAATGCTTCATGTTCTAAATCAAATTGATCAGAGAAAAGTGTAACTGCTGAAAGCTGCTTTTAAAGATCACGGGATTTATTCTGCCTTAGTTTTGTAGTTCCATGTGATACACCAAGTCCCATACCAGTGGAGTGCTAGTCCAGAGTCTCATCTCAACCCTACCTCGTGTTCCCACTCGGCATTACCTAAGGATGATTCTTTGCACATATGATAGCTTTTACAACCTTACTGTGGCAGGGACTCTGACTACTTTTTTTTTTTTTTTTCCCCTCCCCTCTGCGCATACAGAAGTAAATTACTGTATAAATGCAGTAGCTATGTGTAACAGTGGAGGGGGAGACTTAGTAGGTAGTTACATTTGACAGACCTGGTGTTTCCCAAGTCCCTCTGCAAGAGATGTCAGAGTTTAGCTACTGAAAATAAACCTAGCAAATAAAAACCAAAGAGCCTAAATGTACATTTTAGTTGCAGCTTAAGTGAAAAGTGACAAGCAAGTGTAACGTTATCTAATAAAATGATATTCCTGTATGATATACCTGAAATAATCAAGTTTGCAGAAGATATCTTTATCTTTGATGTAACAGCTGGTGTGCCTTCCTAGAGACGTTCTGCAAACACTGCATGAGAGACAGCGCACATGCCAGCAGAGGTCGTTTACCTGCAAAAACACAAAAGACAAATACCCCTCAGCATTTGTGCTACCAATATTATATTTCATATTTACAAAAACTGTTTTTTCCATCCATACAGACAAGGCCAAAAATTACATTTACCATCATTCATGGAAAGTTTATCTTCAAGGCAAAACATTTTTCCTATAGAACTGCATGCATATTAAGGGTTAATTAATTTGATGGAGGTCTTCAGAAAAAGCTGTCATGGTTTTGTAATTAAAAGCACCAGAAGAGGAAGCAAGAGATTCAAGCTCCACGTAGATATTTTGTGCCCCGTTCTGTTCTCGTAGCATTAGAGTAACAGAGCAAGTTTTTGGCCTCACATGACCTTGGGAAGGCAGCTAACTTACATACGTTTATTTCCCAGTCTGTTAAAAGTCCTGCCTAACAAAGAACAAACTTTGCAAAGTGATTTGAAATTTTAAAATTCAAGTATTGAAGGGGAAAAGACAAAAAAAAAAAGTATGTCAAATAGAAACACAGCGTGAACCACATCTTTGTTTGCCAGGTTTCTGTTAAAGCAAAGCTAGCGAACAGAGTGCAAGTTTCAAAATACCACCAGTTGTTGTAATAGCGAATGCAACAATTCTTTAATATGTAATATCCACAGCGAAACTAGACATGGTCATGGAAAGCAGCAGAAATCAGCAGTTTGGGAAACTTGCATATAATTTTGGGGCAAATAAACTGAGTGCAATTATTTTCATTTCTTCTTTCCTATAACAAGAACTCTTTGTCGTGCGACATTGTGCATAACACATCAGCTGAATAGCTTAAATAATCTGAAAACCCAAGACTCCCAGTGACCATAAAATTAAGTAATAACCCTCTGGATAATCCTGTGCTGCACAGGAGGAATTCTGTAAACGAAACAGTGACTAAGTTTAGATTTACTTTTTCTTTTTCCCTGAGTCAATTTCTCATCTCATACCAAACAGCCCATATATTGCCTATGGCAAAGCAGCAGATTTGAGATAATCCAGGATATACCTTTCATCAGAACACTGCCAGACAAACCACAGAGAAAGTGAGGTATTGACGCCACCACTCATGCTGGAATCGCTTGTTCCAGTCATTCTTCAGGTTATAACATTACAGTTTGCAGTTGCCCAACGCTCTCCCAACTATTATCCTTGTTGGCAGCCATCTTCCCATACGCTGACAAATTAACACCACGATATAATGTGAAACTGCTGATAACTGCTGTCACCGGGCCGATCCTCCCAAGTATTTCTTCACTTGGCTGTGCTGCGGGCAGACACAGGGCAGCAGCACTCGGGCCAGACCAAGCCCACTCAGCAGTCGTCCCCAGCAGGGCCCACACCGGGAGCCGCGGGCAGGCGAGGGGGGCCTGCCCACAGCTGGGCCCCCGGCACACAGCTCTGCACAGTGCGAGCTGACATCCCAGCCACGCAAAGCTCGGCTCGCGCCCGTTTTCTTCAGGGGCTAACGCTCTTCCACAGAGCAGGACATCAGTAGCCTTGATCCTTGTCCCATTTGATGTCACCCATCTACATTCTTACTTACTAATTTACAGGGCTGAAGTTGGAAGACGTACTGCTGACGATCAATGAGACGCCAGTCTACCAGCACAGATTCCTTTCTCTCTCTGCCTGTGCAGGAAGCAGTAACAACCAATTTAAGCGTAAGGCCAAATCATTTAGAGGTCTTTTGCTCCAAGCCGCGTTATCCCAGTTGTTCAGACAGGAGACAGCAATGATCAGTAAATGAGCTACCGAAACATCACAGGAGTTAATGGGGCCAGAACCAAGTTCAGGTTAGCTCTGCTCCCGGTTATACTGCACTATTCATGTGCAAGCCCAGCCTGTTGCAAAGGTGGCTGCGATTTACTGGAACAGAAGGTATATAGCGGCTCCCCCACACCTGCACCTACCCGATTTCAAATGAACACCAGCCCAGCATACACGTTCCTTCCTCCTCACCCCAACTGAGATCTAAGCAAACGATCTAACAACAACACTGAGATGTTTTCAGCAGTGTCACCGACTTTCACTTTGCAGGATATACAATGGCTTTATTTAAGGCTGCATCTAACACAATCAAGTGACTTCTAGCACAGTCATCTCATCTCACTCTTGAAAGCAGGGAGAGAAACAGTCTGATCCAGGATAATTTTAATGGCTGTAATACAGAAGGAAAATAGCCCCCCTCCCACCCACATTAACACTTTATGTTTAAAGTCACATGGTTTTGTTTGTTTTTAAATTATCTTACTCAGTCCTGAACGTTAAAGCTAGCAAAACTACTCTGCCATCACACAGCTCCTTTCCTTCACAGACATTACTAGACCACCTTTTACAGGAATAACTTATTTCCACGTTTCTCAAGAGGCGCTTTCTGCTTTGCAACTCACGACATCCCACTAGACGATTTATTTTGGCTAATAACAGACGGGTCACACCGCCACCGCGTAACCAGGAGCGCAGAGCGCGGCAAGGCAGCTCTCCGTGTTCCAAACCGTTAGGTCCCTTCCCCACTCCCTCCTGCCGCTCGTCAAGAAAACACAATCCCAGCGCACAAAAGCGTTGCCCAAACCCGAGGCAGCCGTTCGGTTTTCCTCCGAGGCCGAATCTCGCAGAGCAGCACGCAGAGATCCCCTCCGCCTCCTCCCCGTAACGCCAGTACCCTCTCGGCAGTATCGCCACGGGCGCCCGCACGCCGAAGGGACGCCGGTTCGGACGGAAAGGGCACGACGAGGGCACGGACGCCGGCAGCTCCAGCGGCGTGCCGGAGGGGCAAGTTTCCCCGCGGCCCCCGACGGCCCCAGCCGGCCGGGCGGGCTCGCCCCCGGGCAGCCCCGGGCGCCGGCCGCCGCACCGGGCTGGGCCCCGCGGCCTCGCCGCACGCCGGGCGGCCGTGCCACGTCGGTGGGGGGACGCTGCCGCCACCATCCCCGCCGTCCGAGGCCGGGCGGTCCGTCCCCATCGCCCCCCCCACCCCGCCGGGCGGTCTTACCTTCAGCAGGTACTTGTCCACGATCTCCAGGCCGCAGCTGCTGCACACGCACTTGCTGGGGGCGCAGCCGGAGCCCGAGGCCATGGACCGCGGCGAGGAGGAGGGCGAGAGGGCGGCGGAGGAAGAGCAGGAGTCCTCGTCGGCCGCTGCGGGGCTCGCCTGCGGGGGAGCGCACGGGAGACGGCGGTCAGCGCCCGGCCGCCGCCGGCCTCGCCCGGGGCAGGCGGGCAGCTCCACGCCGGCCCGGCCCGGCGGTCCGCGGGCACCTGCGGGGCCCCGCCGGGCGCCGGCGCTCCTCCGCGGGGCCGAGGGCCGCGCCCGCCGGGTTCGGGCGGGGAGCGGCCGCCGCCCCCGCAGCGGGCACCGGCGCCGCGCTCGCCCCGCGCCGCCCCCCCCTCCCCGCCGGTGCAGCCGCTCGCCGCCCCGCGCACCTTCTCCGAGGGGCCGCCGAGCGCGGGAAGGTCCTTGTCCTCCAGCCTGCAGACGAACATCGGGTCGCTCTTCCAATACATGGCACTGCCCTACCGCATGCCAGCGCGGCGGCGGCGGGGGCGCGGCGAGGCCGCTCCGGGGACCCCGCGCCGGGTCTCTGCTCTCAGCGCCTGCAGGAAAAAAGTTTTGTTTTCAAGTGGGTGGACCCGCCGCGCGGGGACCTGCCTCGCTGGCCTCACCTCCTGCGCAAAACCCGCCTTCTGAGCATGGCGGGATCGCGATCTCCGCCAGCGAGCCCGCGCCGGGTTTCGTGCGGGGGGGGGAACCCAACAACAACAACAACAGCAGCAGCAGCAGCAACAACAACAAAAAAGCCAGCAACGAAAAAACCCAGAGGATCCCCCCCCCCCCCCCCGTTTGTCTTCATCGTTTGCCACAGCTTCCCCCCGCCGCCCCGGTCTAAACAAAGATTCGAGTTACATCCCTGTATTAGCAAAGACGACAAACACGACGGAAAGCGAGAGTACGTGTGAACGGGAAAGGTTTTTCCGTGCTGCTGAAACCCAAAGCCCGAGCGTATTCCTGTAGCTCAGACTCACAACTCCCGAACCTGCCTTGCTGCTTCTACTCCTGCTTGCGCCTCCAAGATCCCATGATAAAACCTTTCTCATTAAGCTAAAAAAGGAGCATCTGAGCTGCCCAAAGGCCGTAGCGTTACTCCGGCTTGGAAATCAAGCCTGAAAGACCACGGATGTTGCTAATTAACATCAGAGTCCTCGGTCACGCAGTGGACAGAGGGGGCTGGCAGCTGGCTGCCCACAGCTCCCCGGAAAAGTAGGCAATGCCTTTCGGCGGGGGGGGGGCTGGGGGTTAGTGGCGCGCTTTTTCCACCACTACAAACCTTGCCCGCAGAGTTCCCTCAAACCAAATACTGCTGGTGTTCGCGGGACATTGCAGGAGAATAAAGCAACAGCTTGTCCATCGCAGGTGAGGTAAAGAACGGGGGTGGCTGCTTCTCCGCACGTATTTAACTAGCCAGGTGTTTTTAATTAAACTTGTCGTTATGTTTCCATCTTTCCCCCCCGCTCTTTGTTTCAGCTCCGCCTGATGATAGATGCAAGACATATTGCAGAGCCTCAGTAAAGCAAAACGAGAGACTTGCCCGTACGCTTGGAAATACCATAGGTTTGACAAAAGGGAATTCTGCTTTCGAGCAGCTGTATGAAAGGAGAAGCCCCTTATTCTTCTCCCCCCGATCGTTGTTTCGAGTCCCAGGACCCCCGATTCTGCGGGACCCTGACTGAACGAGCGGCGATGCCGAGCCCCGGTGAATCCGGGACGCCCGCCGTCAGTCACTCGTTTGTCCAGCGCTAAAACCGACCTAACCCTGGGCAGAATCTCGCTTAAATTCAGTCCTAACCTCCCTAACAGCCGCTGCCGCAGCGAGGCAAGTAGCGGTTTGGTTTTTTTTCTGGCCGCGGCACGGTGCCGCCGGCGGGCCAGAGCTCCGAGCGGCCGCCCGGCGGCGGGCGGACGCGGGACCCCGCCGTTCCCTGGACGTCCCGGCCCTCCCCCCGCTGGCCTGGAGGCGGCTTTCGGGCCTCTCCCCGGCGGGCCCGGGGCTGCCCACGCCGGCCCGGCCCGGCCCCTCTCCCCCGGCGGCAGTCCCGCAGGGCGAGGTCCCGCACACCCCGGGCCCCTCTTCGCGCTCCCTGCTGGGCCACCGGCCCCGGGAGGCGGCGGGCGGGCTGCCGCCCCGCAGAGCGCCGTGCTGAGCCCCCGGGGTAACCGCCGCCGCGCCGCGGGGCCCCCCGCTCCCGGCCCGGGGACCGCGCACCGGGGTTTCCCCTGGGGTCTCCGCTCCCCGGCCGCAGCGGGGCGGCTGGGCCGATCGCCAGCCGAGCACTGGGGCGGCGAGTGTCCAGGGTCACCCGTGGGCTCCGGCGGGGAGGAGCGCGCGTCCGCGACCGCGTAGAGCTGGGTCCGGAGCCGCGTCCAGCACGGAGCCCGCCGGAACTCCCCCTCCTGCACTCTGCGCGGATCTCCCCGTCCGTGACCGTCCGAGGGACGACATCAGAGCTACAGTCCGTCCTAGGCGGCACGACCGAAACCGAGCACCTGGCGGGGGGCTCCAGAGAGACGTGCCGTGGAGGAAAGGGGGGCCAGACCCGCCGCGAGGAGAGCGCTCGGTAAGCCCGGGGCGCGACGGGACCGTTGCGCGGCCGGGAGCAGCGTCGAGTTTCTTGCGCGTCGGTCCTTCTGCTGCACTGCACCGTCAACGAGTTAGTTCAGGGTGTCCGTGCGCGCTTCACGGAGGGCTGCGTATTCGATTTCTGTAAAACAACTCCCTTTCTGTATGCATACACCTTTCCCCTCTGAAAAACACAGCAGCAGGAGCCGGCAAAGTCAGTCCGCGCGTTGCTGCCCACGGCGACGGTGAACGGACAGCGGTGATTCGTAAAGCAGCTGTCGGAGGAAAAACAGCGTACGGCAGATTTCTCCGTCTTTCTTATCGTCCTCGGAGCCCGGGTCCGCCAGGCGACGAGCGGGCGCGGCGGACGGCCGCAGATGCGCTGCGGGCCGGGGAAAGGCGGGCAGCCCCCCCGGCCGCCCAGCTCCCCACGTCGCTGGCGCCCCGCGACCGCCCCCCCGCACCCGCGGTCCCCTCCGCACCCTGCCCCGGCTCAGGCCGAGCACCGGGGTCGCCTCTGGGTGTCTCGCCGCGCTCCCTCCCGCCTCACCCCCCCCCCCCCTCCGCCGCGGCCGTGCGCTCCCTGCGGCGCAGCCGCCCGCCCCCAGGCTGCGGGGAAGCGCCCGCACGGTGCGAGGGTCGCGGCGGAGCGGGGGGCACGCCGCGGGGGTACGGGGCTTCTCCGGGGCCTCCCCGAGGGCTGCGCGGAGCCGTGGGCTGGGTCGGCGGCCCCGGGGGCGCAGGGGGGGGGGCGGGAGGACAAGGCGCGCCGAGAACCGGCGCGTAGACAGTCAGGTAGCGGAGCCTGGTTATTGCTACGGCCGGGGGTTCTTCGCAAGAGGTGAGGGTTTTCGCCGAGCTTATCGGAGAGAGGTGTTGTTTCCGAGAAGAGGTCAGAAACCCTACGGTGTGTACACGGGGTGGACGTGGAAAGTGCATTGGGCTTGGTTATCCGGGCTCCACCCGTGCTTCGCCTGTGGGCTTTTATCGCCTCTCTCTCCAAAGTCCAGTCTAAATTTCATCGTTTCAGTTACACGCCCTCGATATTTTAGACAGGATTCCCAGCATCGGTTTTTTGAGGAGATGAAAACACGCAGACACGCAGGCTTTAAGGAATTTCCGATTTCTGCGCGCCCTCGCCTCCCTGCTGCTCTCTCCATGCGCACCGGAGGGATGCGCGGCTCAGATGCTGCTTTAATCCCGCCGCTCCTCGCCCCGCGGGCTCCGCGCTTGGGGCGCCGGTCCCTGCGGAAGGACCCCGAGGCGGGGACGGGGGGACGGGGGGCGTTCCTCGACGGGCTCTCGGCAGGGAGAGACGGGAGGGAAGGGGAACCTGCCGGGGGGGCAGGCAGTCCGCCCGGCCTGGTCCTGTCGAGGCTGGGAGCGGAGCGGGGGACTCCCGCGGGACCCTCGACGGGGGGGACTTGCGTCTGGTTCTGGTTCCTCTCTCCCAGCAGTAATGCAAGGATGCGCGTGGGTGGGAGTGCTAACCAGCTGCACGTAGGAGAAACCTCTTAAATATTTGACGGTAAGGCGCAGCACGAAGAAAATGCCGAACGCGGAGAATTAGGGTTGTTTTAACGAGAGGGTGTTGGCATATAGACCTCTTAATCGAAGACCGCACTGTAGTGCAAGCGCGTGCGGCTGGATGTTTCTCTCTGGAGGTTGCTCTAGCGAAGCTGGTTCTCCCGTTAAAACACGATCTGCTGAGAAAAATGGCCTCGTGGGCAGCTTACGAAAAACGGGCGCTGAGACCAGGGCCGCGGGAAGCCGAGCCGCCCGCCCCCGGCTGCTCCCCTCGGGCCCGGCCGCTGTCGCCGCCCGGGCCGGCCCATCCCCGCGCCCGGCACCGGCGGCTTCCTCAGCGCCGTGCCATGCCCGGCCGTGCCCGGGGGCGGCGGCGACCGGCGACCCGCCACCCCTACCCCGCGCTGCCCGCCCCGCCGCTAAGGCCGCGCTCTCGGGGGTGCAGGCGGGACGATCGTGTCCCTCGAGGCTCTTCGCACGGCTGGCGGGTGGGGGGGGGGCAGCGGGGCGGCGCGGACCCGGCGGCGGAGCGGGCCCCGCCGGCCGCCCCCGCGGGTCTCCCGGGGGCCCATCCCGGGCGGCCCCGCCGCGGGTCCCGCCGCGTCCCCGCCTCTCTTCCCCGCTCTGCGGGGTGCGGGCCCCCCGCGGGTGCTGCCGGCCCTTATCTCATCTCGCCATCTCACCTCCCCGCTCGCCGCCGGGTCTCTCCGCGCTCCCGGGGGAGCTCGGGGCGAGGCAGGGAGGAGGGCCGGCGGCTCCGGCTCTCCGCGGTCTGCTCCTCCGTGTGACCGCGGGGCCCCGCCGTCGCCTCAGTCGCCAGCAGCTGTCTGGCAGGAGGGACGGCTCGGAGGGGAGAACCTGACAGCCACCGCGGGACAAAGTTCGCTTCCAGGCAAGCTCCCCTCTCTTGTCTCGGCCACCTTCGTACACGTACTTTGGCATTTGCACACCTGCCGGTGTCCAGAGGTTTCCCATCTGTAGACGGCAGCGTCCAGGGCTGTGGAAGACAGGCAGGGAAATCAAGGCAGCACTCTCGGGCTTGCTCTTTGTGAGTTTGTGCATCCCCGCTGGCTCCAGCCACTGGTAAAAGCCGCGGGGTTTGGACTAGCCCTGAATTCTTGGTGCTCGAGAAGTAAACGAACCCAGCCTCTTACCAATGACTTGTTTTCCAAATCAGTGCAATGCACTTTTCTTGGGCCAGGCTGTCTGCCTCCGGTTTGCGGGTCCAGGGTCTTCCAAAGCTGCACACATGTGGCTTTTGTTCATGGCTGTTCCAGCGTGGAGCTCTGTGTTGCTTAATTGTGAATGACCAGATCAGTCGAAGGGAAAGGTTTCTATTTCCTAATTGGATTCCTGAGCCAGCAATTCCCCCACCAACGTCCAGAACTTGATGAAATTTGCAGTTTTGGGTTGTTTGTCGGGTTTTTCTTTGGTTGTGTTTTGTTTTTTTTTTTTTTCCCCTACAGGAAAAAACAAATGGGGGCAGGGGCGGGGAGGCAGAGGGCAAGAAGGGAGTGATTGGGGTGCAGCCCTGCATCTTTTTAGAGCACTGACCCTTGCACTGCGGGAGGAAGTGCGGGGAGTAATTTCGACACCCCAGGGTGTAACTGCAATAATTTTGCTTCATTTACTCAGATCTGCTTATTTTACCTCTTGGTCCCTGCACTATGAACAGACTATGTGGATGAAACATGTGTGTGTTCGAATTAAGCGTTGCAACTATGCGCTCCTGAAATCGCGGTAAACACTTTATCTAGAAGTTGACTTTTTAAGCGTCTGTGCTAAGTGTGTCACGCTGTCACTCAGTTAGGGAAAGTGCTGGGGACAGAGGAAATTAAAGCAGCGATCAAATTATGTAAAAGAGCGTTTTGGCCTTAACGTACTGGAGGGCAAAACCAAAATGGAAACCATCGCGGGTTCTTTATAAACCCCCAGCTACAAAGCTCGCTGCGTGGTTTCAGCCGTCAGGATGTCCTGGTCTCTGCGAGCATGGTAACTCCCTGCCGAAGGGCCTGAACGGTTCCCCTGAGCTATCATATCTGCCCGCTTAATTCCTTTCACTTCTGTTTACGCGACGAATAAACACTACTCTGGCAGGAGACCCGGGCCGTCAAATGGAAACGCGTGTGCCGGGGGGAGGAGGGGGCCCGCCGGAGCCGCAGCAGCTCGACAGATTTTCAGCTCCTTCGGCCGCCGCCGATGAGGACAGGGAGGACAGGGACCCTTTCCTCCCCGCGGGCTGCGGGGGGAGCGGGGGGTACCGCAGGAACCCCCGCCCTGGACGGGCTTTAGCGAAGCACCCGAGGGGCTGCGGCAGCAGGAGGGGTCCCCCGGGGGAACGATCTCCGCCCCCGCCCCCCCCGCAGGCTGCCCAGCTGCTCCGACCCGCACTCCGCCGGCTCCGCAAGGACGCAGCGAGGCCCCGGCGGGAGGTCTGCTCCGGGACCCCGGGCAGGTGCCGTGCAAGCCCCGAGCCCTCCCGGCTCCCCCCCCCCCCCCGCGGAGCCCGTTTCGTGGTGCCCCACTCCTGCCGGGGCCGGAGTCCCGCCCCGCTGGGGGCGCGGTCAGCGCCTCCGCGGGTCTGCGCGCATCCTCCGCGGTCCGCCGGGCACCGTGAGCCGACCCGGGCACCGCGCTGTGCCCCCCCGCCCCGCCCCGCCCCGTCCCGTCCCCGGGTCCCGCGCTGCTTCCCTCCCGGCGTCCCGCTCCCCCCACCGCGCCCGGTGCCGCACGCCTGGGAGGGCAGCGCGGGGCTCCGCGGCAGCGCTCCCCCCGCACCCCTTGGGGCTGCCGGCCACCCCGCGGGCTCGCTGGGGCGGGAGGAGGGAGAGAGGCCGGCCCCGCTCCGGCCGCCGGGGGAGCGGCGCGGGACGGAGGGAGGCGGCTGGGACGGGACCGAGCGGCCGCCCGAGCGAGAGCCGGCGGCGGGCCGGGCGGGCAGCCGCGGGGCTGCGGGCGGTTGCGGGCAGGGCCGCCCGGCGGGGCCTCGCCCACCTTTCCGGCAGGCGGGAGCCTCGTCCTTCGCCTGCCCGGGAACAACCCCGCCGAGAGGAGGGGGCTGGAGCGGGCAGGGGGTCCGGGGGCAGACGCAAACTACAGGCAGCGGACGGGGCCAGCACCGCGGGCCAGCGGGATCTCCTTGCAGGAGCTGACTTGCCGAGTGCGGAGCTGCCTTTGTCTTCCGCAGGACCCTCTCCTGCACTTGAGTCATGCCTCTGAATGCCAAGCGCAGCCCCGCCTGGGGCAGGCGTGGGAAGTCGCCTCTTTTGATGAACGAACGCTCCCCTCCCCCACAGCAGAGCGAATGCTTTTCAGAGGAAAAACCCACATTCGCTACCTTGGGATCAAATCCCGCCTCTTTCCAATGTCCAAGGCCACGCTCTGGTGAGCAGGGTGCGTGATGCCGTCCTCGGTCCTGTCTGCCCGTACAGATGCGGAGCACTGAGCACACCGCGGCCTTTGAAATGTGCTTGCCTTTGCTTGAAACATATTCCGGGATTTCTAAGGGGCTGGATTTCAGTTTTGCAGAGCCCAGCTGCAGACATGTTCGGGGGAACTTCTCCTCAAGTAGTGCTTAGCTTGGTGAAAATCCGGACTCGAGGAGGTGTACTAACTGCCTGGGGCACTTCAATACCTCTGCCTCCCTAACCACTGGTCACTGTTGAAAATTTTGGCTGTTGCACAGAGGTATGAATGACGTTGGTCGCTGTACGATTAAGGTAGTGACGCTGCCCAGAGCACGTTGCAGTGAGTACCTCATTGCACACTCAGTGGCGGGACTTTCTTTTGGAGTACCAGTATGAAGGACTGTTCTTTGCGATGTGAATTAAAGGGCAGGCTCACTCTATTTCAAGATGCAAGCTTTCAAAGCCTTCCCCAGCTAATTTATGACTTTGCATGTTGATACAATGTTCAGCAAGTGTATTAAAATAAAAATGTCTGTCAAAAACCGAGCACATTTGGGACTACCTAGCAGAGATGTTTTGTTTACCAAGTGGACAAGTTGGGAAGGGAGCTCATGAAAAAAGGTGATTCATTCATGCCAGGTCTGAAAACCACAGCCAGCCTCCAGAAACAAGATCCCGGTTTGCTACCCACAGGTTACAATTGCCAAAATGTTTGCATGTGTCTACAAGTAGGCAATCAAGATTTACAATTGTGTGACTGGTGTGTACAAAGTGCTACTGTAATTCTCTGAAATAAAATACATTTCTTTTGAAAGTGCAGAGGCTGCAGGTGTTCAGCGTAGTGTTTTAAGTAGAAATAAGGAATCTTATTCTTCTTTGTGTCTATCATTTTTACACTGATATGGCTACAGTAACTCTTGACTGACACAGAACTAAGCAGGGAATTTTTACCTGGTGCTGGAGTGATGTTGCTCTAGAGGAGAATGAAGTGCCTGGACAGTGTGTGCTTCTGCCCAGATATCTACTTTCATTGAGTTTAGCGCTTGAAAGCAGTCCAGTGCTTGTGGGCAGGGGACAAGATAGGGGAAATGTCATGTAAGTTTAACATAACTCACTTCGTCCACCTCCTTGTTCCGAGAAGTTTCTGAGATTAACTAATCTGTTCACACACGAAAGCACACTGGTCAGGATTTAAAATGCATCTTTGATCTGTGAACACATCGTGGCTTTAGGAAAAAGCTTTGTGCTGTGGTACCTTGGCTGTAACTGTTGGGGATATGGATCCAGTCCTATTCCTTCTATGGTCAGCAGCACCCCTGGCTGTTGTGCCTCTGCTTTTGAAGGGCAGCAAGGAAGTGTTTCACTGAGCATATATTAAAAAAAAAAAAAAAAAGAAAAAGAAAAAAAAAGAAAAGAAAAAAGTAACAGATGAGATGATTGATTACTTAAGCAGCACGCTAAAGAGCTAAAATTTACTGGTTGCACATACAGGAGTAGTCTTGTTCACCTCACTGCTCTACACAAACCTGCTTGTCCCCTTTGTGGGTCCCAAGAGACATCGTACTCTCTATATGGTACTCTCAATACTCCTTGTACTCCACAACAAAAGTCTGACAGAAGATGAATTTTTTTACTGGTGATCTAATCATAATCGTCTGTTCATTGCTTCAGCTTGGGATTGCAAGAAGAGAGTGACAGAGGGAATCACTGGAGATTTTAAAGGCAACTGTTTGTTTTAATCTGTGCAAACAAACACTCAAAAATGAGTCAGCTCTGGCTGGTTACCTGGAAAAAGCTTTACATAAAGTAGCGCTTTACCGTCTGATGTTTTGCTGTTCCTTAGTACCATCTGAATGTCGAGGCTTGAGCAGGAGAAAAATTATTTACTTAACTCTCAGGGAGAGAGAGTCTAATGGGATGAAGGAAAACTTAGAATTCAATGGAGCACTGACTTGCCATCAGGGTTATACAGACTGTAATATTGACTCTATTCTACTGCTGTGTTATAAATACCCAAACATTTAGGTCATCAGCAACCAGCCCCTGATGGCATCGAGAGGCAGGTTTACAAAATGAAGAATCCAATGGGCCCATGCTCGGTGGGCCATGCCAGAGGGCCACAAAACTGCAGACTTCATATTGCCTTGCTCCTAAGCACTGAAAGGCTCCCAGCATGTCGAGCCCAGTCAGGCTGGAGTCCATGATTTTGGCAAGCGGAATGATGACTCCCTGAATGCCTGCCTGCCTTGTGCCTGCTACAGCGGTAGCTGTGCTGTCATCAGGGTCTGTTTGTTTTTTGCCTTCTAGATGGCTACAAGCAGAGTGGGAGACATGGCCCCTCTCCATCTTGTTTTACTGTTTATACTCGGCAGCGATTTTTGCTGTTGTCCTAGTTTCAGCTGGGATAGAGTTAACTGTCTTCCTAGTAGCTGGTACGGTGCTATGTTTTGAGTTCAGTATGTGAAGAATGTTGATAACACTGATGTTTTCAGTTGTTGCTAGTAGTGTTTAGACTAATGTCAAGGATTTTTCAGCTTCTCATGCCCAGCCAGCGAGAAACCTGGAGGGGCACAAGAAGTTGGCACAGGACAGAGCCAGGGCACCTGATGCAAACTGGCCAACAGGGTATTCCATACCATGGGACGTCCCATCTAGTATAGGAACTGGGAAGTGGGGGTGAGGAATCGCCGCTCGGGGACTAGCGGGGTGCCGGTCGGCGGGTGGTGAGCAATTGCACTGCGCATCATTTGTACATTCCAATCCTTTCATTATTGCTGGTGTAATTTTATTAGTGTTATCATTATCATTATTCGTTTCTTCTTTTCTGTTCTATTAAACTGTTCTTATCTCAACCCGTGGGTTTTGCTTCTTTTTCCCGATTTTCTCCCCCATCCCACTGGGTGGGGGGAGAGTGAGTGAGCGGCTGCATGGTGCTTAGTTGCTGGCTGCGGTTAAACCACGACAGCTGTGTTTCCACATCTACTTTGCACTGTTAACTTGGGAACCTGTGTTTTCTTGTAAGACAAAATCACAGAGAGTTCAGAAATGGAAATTACATTTATCCTGTCTTCACTGCATTCTATTTGGTATATCTTCAGTTCATGCCAGTGTTTTGGGGGGATTTTCATTCTGGGGGCTGATCATGCCCCACCTTCTCACGGAGGAACAGGCCAGGCCATACGATGCTGCTTTATGTCTGAATGTTGGTGTTAAATGAGGTATGCAGGATCCCATAGCAAGTAGCTCAGACAGCTAAATCTCTGCAGAGGGACAAGAGGAGAACATATGGATTCTATTCAGTGCTAGAAGCTATGAATGTGCTATTCAGCTATGGTGTGTATGACTAGATGATATATATAAGAAGAATGGAGTCTGACCAGACAGCTATTACATCTAAAGACCAAAGAAGGTGTTGTTACAATGAAGGACTCCTTCACATAACAAATCAATAGTGAAAGTAGGTTTAGAATGTTGATTGGTGCAGCAGATACATGAAATGGTCAAATGTGCAGTGCCCGTCTAACCACAAGTAAGTCTTCTGGAACAGGCACTAGCTAGGACTCATCCCTGCAGTAAGATGGTGACTGGTCTGGTCTACGACAACACTTCTTGAGCGAACACGGAGTTCACGCTTGCCAAACTGACAGACAAGGTACTTTCCTTGCTGCCTCTGTATAGTTAAGAGCTCTCCCTGCAATGTTTCTTCATTTATGCTGTCATTGGCCATCTGAAGAATTTGAGGTTAACGTTAGCTGCATCTCTGGTGCATCCCAGTGGAGCAACATTTGCTCTCTGGTGCTCAGGTATCAGGCTGGCTGAAGATCAGCAGCTATGTGGCAGATCCCCTTTCTTGGACTTCTCATGTGCACTGCATGCAGCTGCAGGCTCCAGCTCTTGTCAGGCTCCAGGAGCAGCCCTGCAGTGTGGGCTCACGTGTCCTTGCTCAGGGTGAGAGGTTTGTCCATCCATGCAGGGGGAGAAGTCTGGGCACCACTTGGAGAAAAGTGAGGTGTGGGGAGAGACCCGTGAACCGCATCAAGGTGGTGGGAGAGCAGCTGGACCATCCAGCAAATCCTCTGCTTCATGCTACATTTCTTTTCTGCTTTGTGGCAGGGTTATGACTTCTAGGCCAGGCCTTACCCTGTGACTCTGGCAATAGGCATAGGTGGGACTTGTGTACATCACTGGGCAGGTAGCTGCAGTGTCCTCTGTGTGTGCAGAGGTGGGCTAATTTTGAAGACCTAGCAAGGATTAATAACCCTCTGACCTCTAGTTGTCACATGCACATGATATGGTGTGTGATGGGAAGAACTATGCCAAGGCTCAGCCATCCCGTGCTGTCATGTCATCGGCAGCTCAGGCGTGACCGTTGCAGTGGGGATGTGCATACCTCTCCTGCATGGCCGCTCACGCTGCACTCTTGTCCTGCCCACAGAGCTGCTGTGCCGTCTGGTACGGCGGCAAGCTCCCACCCTTCACCAGTAGGCACCCCTCACTGCAGTACTGTACTCAACAGCAGAAACCCAGCCCTGCTGCACTGCTACTGCTCCGCACATAGCAGTACTCATATTTGTCTTTTGCTGGTGCCTCCTGAGTGTTTTGAGACACTCCTCAAATGGGGTCTGTGGGCCACATGTCTGATTGTTACCTGGGTACACGCAATGCCTTAGCTAGAGAAGTAAGTCTGTGTTCTGTGTGGGTGCTTAAAAATGAACAAAGCAGGCTACTGTGGAGTGAGGTGCCCTGCAGAAGTGTCAGTACCAAACAAGAGGGAGATGACAGCACAGGTTGACAAAGCACTTCTATCTTTTTTTTAAACAAGTATCAGACCTCCCTCATCCTTAGGCTAATGTCTTTCTGTATATTGTACATTGTGGTTAAAGTTTCTTGCACTAATTATTCCAAATAGCAGATCCTGCATAATCATCTGTGTACAGTCCCGGTATTGCTGAGCAAGTTCCTAACCAGAAATCCTGAGAAGCAGTGAAAGTATTTACCTGGGAATCAGTGTGTGCTCTACGCCTCTCTCAGCTCACACCAAATAAAAAGCTTTGGTTTGTTTTGTTTTTATCTAGATGTAGCAATTCATCATGGGGTTTTAAAGAGAGGACTTAAAATGACTTAATTGTGTTTTGTGTACTTCTTATTTAACACTGCAAGCAAAATAAATCAGAATGGGAGTAATTCATTTTAATTTGTTGTTGTTACTAATTATATGATTAAGACCTCAAATACAATAACATTTTTATTCAAGTAGGAAAAAATACGTTTTAAAATAGGTATGTAAGAGAAATAGAATTTATTCTCAGGATCAGTCTTAAGAAATAATGTTACATATATTCCTGGATCCTGCTTTTTCTGCAGTTCATATCACTAAAGAAGTTCTGCTCAGTGCAACAGGAGCATCCCTTCTTTCTAGCTCTGCTATCTTTAGGGGTTTGTAGAGATGCTATGGTAAGTAGATTGTTTTTACTATAAATGAAAATTAGAACCATGTGTGTTTTCACCAGTTTGATTTGGCAAATGGACTTGTTTTTATCCATTGTGTGTGAGCACCAGTTGCATTTTGATAATAAGAATAGTTAACGTAGGGCAGCCTGCTCTGCAAGTGCATCTTCATGGTTTCACTGACTACGACATCTCTCATTTTGTCACAGGGGATGAGGCAGGTAATTTCTTCTGCCTCATTTTCAGAGAGGAGTTATACACTGACAACAGAAAGTTCATAATTTTGAAGACCAGTTGAGATCAGATGCTCCCACAATGTGTATTCATTAGGATTTTTTTTAGTCTTTAGCAAGGTACACATTAAGATGTGCAAGGAGGCTCTACTGAGCTTGGTCCAGTGGAGAGAAGAGCTCTCATCTCTTCCAGGATTATCTCAAGCACCATCCTCCTACACTGAGAGACCATGGGCCGTAGTGCAGGATTTGTCTGTTCACGACCCTCTTTCTATTGTTTTAGATGTGTGGTAATATCCAGGCAAAAGCACAAGGTCATGGATCTGATGCAAAGTGCTTTAAAGACCATGGTCAGGAAAGAAGAAGGAAACAGAATTAGACCAGCTCAGTGATCAGAAGCGATGCTTTAAATATGTTCTGGCCTACATACGTAGGCTTCCTTCCATTTAAATTCCCAAATCAAAACAGTTATTTTAGGGAAGCATTGGAAGAGTAATGGATCCAGTTAAGGGGCATAATATCTTCCTCTGAAAATGGGATGCTGGAGGAAGGGGTTATTTTAAGGTTATATGCATACAGTTCGCAATACTAATAAACAGTCCCAGGGATAGATTATGTAAATACACATGCATCTAGGAGTAGATTTCATCGTCAGTTTTTCACTGTCTGTTCAGTGCTCTGCCCTGCAATCTGAAACCATGGATTCCAGCAGCAGTGTCTCTGTGCCTCATGTAAGAGTTCAACAATCTACAATGTGCATCTGAAAAAAAATAATTTAGACCCCCGCCAGCATCACATAAGGCTTACCATGCTCAGGGGGAAGACAATGAATCTATTGACTTCGATGAGGACAGGCCTGGGCCCACTGCCATCAGCACAGGACATTATCTAACCGAACAGGTCCCTGTGTAAATAGCTTGCAGTGCCTCCAACGGTGGTTTCTGCCGTCTTGGTCACTTGCTCATATGTGGGTATTCGGTGATGGGAGGTTTAGCACAATATCCAGTTCCGGAGTTTTGAATGGAAAATGTGCTCTAATACCCAAGAGGCGTCACGGTCTGATTGTCAGAGGTGCTCTGCACTGTCCTGCCCGTGTGCTGGCGAGTCCATCACTTCTGCCTGCAGGGAGCCGTGCTGGGGGGCCGCTCCTCACCGCCGGCACTGGGGCCGGCTGGGAGAGCTTCTGGAGGCAGCTGGAGCCGAGGGTGCCAGCTCTCGTGGTGGGGCATGAGTACCATGTGCTTGCATGCTGGTTTTTCCTGGGCTACTTGTGTGTGTAAGGCAGCAGTGAGCCAGAGTGTGGCCCGCAGTCCAGCTCTTTCCATGGAGAGAAATGGGGTGTATAATACTGCAGTATAGATCTATATACATGCTGCTGTCACAGTGTGTCTACATACCTGTTTTGCAGAGAAATGATGCCTCTTCTACTTGGCTAGGCAGAACTTAGCCTCTGGGATATTTTGAGGCTTTTTTACTTACTCTGTGCACAGCAGACCAGTTTTGATTTAAACCATCCCTCCCAGATTGGAGTCACAGTGATTCAATTCACTGCATTTTCAGATAGTTCATACTCCTCTTAATTTTATCTTTCATTTCTAAGAAAGGCCACCTTAGACAAATGGTTTTGTTCATATAATGTGTTACTTACACTTTTGGATGCAAAAGCTACTTGTGTATTTATTGATGACAAGTGTAGAAGTTCTGTGTTTAAAAATCAAATTGCAGCACTGTTGATGTAACAATCCTGTGATCCTTACTCTGTCAAAGTGCCCGCTGCTTTCAGTCTGAATAATGACCACAAGATTGGTCTTCTCTCTGCAGATTTTAAGTTTCTCATGGAAGTATGCATGTACACAGATGAAATACATATGTTTGTCTGCAAAGGAATGGTTATGCTGACATTTTAGATATGCTGAGTGAAAGAATATAATCCATAAATATGGGTAAATGCTTCAAAGTGCAGCAGTGCAGGTATAGGATTTTTAATTTTGTAGTCAAGTTTATGATTTCAGCCTTTCGTTCTGGAACAGAATTTTTTTTTCCTTCTATGTTTCCTGTGATCTCAAATTCTAAAAAAAAAAGAGAAGTGAACAGTCTGACTAACAAAATCAAAACACTTCATTGATATGTTGATCATATATTATACATTTTATTGGACAACATTAGTTTTAAAACCTGAAAAAAATACGTAGAAATGTAATGTTTTGTTTTACTGGAAATGCTTTCTCTTCATCTTTATTTTAAAACTAACGTTCCTGAAAAGTGACATATTTTTCCCTAACTGTTTCGCTTCTGCAAGCTGGTGTTTTCTGAGGTACATATGTCCATCAGAAATTTTCTGACTGGTGCTGGTATAAAGTCATAATTGGTTTTTGTTTCGAGATGAGGCCCAATTTCTTTAACCAGTTAGTTGAATTTTGCCTGTGTCAAGTTCCATGCGTGAATTTCTCTAAACATGGGTGGGATCCAGCTGTGTTGTGGAGGAAGGGGTGGGATGGCTTTGCTGATGCAGGAGAGGAGCTGTGGCCAAGATGCTGTCCCCAGTAAATCGCTGCCTCGGCAGAAGGCCAGGTCAGATCTGTGTGCCAGCCAGGCTACTACCACCCGCACTGTCAAAGTGGAGACATGCACTTAAAAAAATTTATCTTATATTTTCAAGTTAACTGCTTCTGGAAGGATTAGCAGATTAAATGCCAGTCATCCTAGTGTTATCTAATTTCAGCTGTTGTACCGTCAAAATATTTTCCTATAAAATACCAGGGATCAGGCTGCATTGCTTCTGAAATCAAGGGCATTTCTCTATCGAGTTGAGCAGGCTAATCTTTGCTGCTGTGCTATGGGCTCAGAAGAGGAGGAACTTGCACATTTTCTCCAAATCTGTTACCAGTGTGCAGAAAAGCAACTGCAGCAGCAGCAGCCTAGAAGTCAGAGAGCACGTGTGGGACAAATTGTTGAACACTGTTCAGTGCGCGGTTTATCAGGGTCGAAGCAGTTGGTGGTGGCAGGGCTGGCAGGGCTGGCAATGCCACCGGTGCCTGGGGGGACACAGGCTGCTCATCCGATGGCCACCCCCATGTCATGGTGCCCCTTCCTGCCCGTGCCACAAGGGGCTTGCTCCAGACCTGCAGATGCATGAAGGAGGGGAGAGCTGGGCGCTAAATCTCTATATGCCTCAGCTGCCTTGCATGGATGAGAGTGTTTATTTTTGGCAAATGATGCCACCCTTTGGTGAAGAGCTGTTGAGGACTATTCCACCACTGCCCATAGAGTACTTGGAAAGCCTCAACTTCAAGGCATTATTGGTCTTGATCCAAAGCCAATGGAAATATCTGCATGACATTTAACGGCCTCTGGAACAAGCACTTACGGAAATGTAATGTCTTATTTATTGGCTTGCTTGAAACAAGAGCGCCAACAAAGGAAAATTGTTTAAATGCCTCCAAATTACTGGCTCTTGAATCTGCCACCTCCTTTTGGTTTTGTTTTATTTTTTGGAGGGGGGGATGCTTTCTGGAAGGACGGATGAGTTTTGACTCGAAAGTGAGAAGTCAGGCTTTAAGAACTAACATATACCAAAGAAGGAAGCCCTGAGAGCTTTCAATCTGTGTGCCATGAGAGATGCTCCCCCACTCAGACAAACTCAGCCTACGGTCCTCCTTCCTGCAGAAAGAGCCCCTCACCGTGTTCCCCTCAGACCTTAATGAGTTTAGTCTGCAGGATTTCCTCTTCCGGTGACATTATCAGAAGAAATTACCCTGTACCATTACCTGTGGCCAATGAAGGTTGACAGGCCTCCCCCTGCTCTCCTCTTCTGGACTGCACGCGACTCCCCGAGACAGGAAAGTATAGTCTGGACTTGACCCTTTGAAGTTGCCCTTACCTCCACCCACCAGCTCACTGCAATTTCAGCGCTGTGGTCCCCTGTCCCCTGCGCTTGGAGGCTGCGGATGCTGCCTGGTTATTATGGCTGGGTGCCACGGGTGCACATGGGGGGGCCCGCTCCATGGGAGCCTGTGGGGGGGAGCCCCCAGGGGGTCCCCAGATCCCTTCTGCCCAGCCCTGGGTGGCCGGGGCTGGCCTGTGGCCCACTGAGGAGGGGTGTGGGTGCGCAGACTGAGAAGGCTGAACGGATGCAGTGCCATTATTTCTCAGGTGATGCTTAACTTCAAAGATATTTAAAGAAAGAAAAACATGTCGGAAAAGGTTCTCACGGTCATTTCCACTGATTTCCTGCTCACCAGCTTAGCACCCAAACCTGGCTGAGGGGGGCCCTGGCGTTTGTCCTTCTGCCGCCCATCACCACCGCACTCCCCTTGATGGTCCTGGCCTGGACCCCGAGCGCTGGGCAGAGCTGGGCACAGTGGGGTGCATGGTGTGAGGACATCTCTGTCCCCCCTTGCTCTTGTGCAGCACATGCCTGGGGAACGCGCCACAGCTCGGCGGCACGGCTGGGTCCGGGAGCTGGCCCGGGTCCCTGGTGTCTGCCCTGGGTCCCTGGTATCTGCTCCGGGTCCCTGGCATCTGCCCCGGGTCCCTGGTGTCTGCCCCATGGGTTGGTGGATTGCGGGGATCCAGTTCCCTGTGGCCCCTGTGCTTGAACCCCCTCATCCTGAGCATCCTGTCCGATGGAGAGGAGCTGCCTTATGGCAGGCTTGTGAGACTAACCCAGGCTTCTGTCCTTTTTGAAAGAAAAAGGGTGTATGGGATTGTTCATTAAACACTCAAATCTAACTCTTCCAAGAATGACTACACATGACCTCACTCATGTATTTTTTACACCAGGCAGAGCAGTGCTCCTCTGGCTGTAAAACACTCTGGGCTTTGCTGCTCTGGGATGCAGCAGCATCCTGCTGGTCCTTCTGCGTCCAGGCAGAGGGGTCCAGCAGCACGAGCAATGGGGAGAGATGGGAATTTGCTGCCCACAGACCGGTTCATCATGTGTGCAGCCTGGATAACCCCAGCGCTGCTCAGTCCTGTAGCACCTTGGAGTCAGACAAGCCTAAATGCGTACTAGCTTGTTTGGTGGCAACAAATTGTCCTAACCATACCCTGTGAATGCTGAATTAAGTCCTTGGTGAATGAGGGTTGAAATTAGAAGCAGCTAAGTAAGCCTGATACATGCTGTGTATTTTGTGTTTGTATACGTAACTGTTCAATATCTTATAAACTTTCCCACAAAATCAAACAACACCCCTCTTAAGGGAGTGGTTTTCCAGCAATTATGAAAAACAAGTTGTGTGGCATCTGGGTACACAGAACTATAGCCAAACACCACTTTGTTATTGGGTCTTTTCCTCTCCTTCTGATTTTACTTTTAAACATTCATTGCATGGCTGTATCGTTCATCTTGAAAATTTTGGAAGAGTATACCTCAGGAGTGTTTTCTCTGTTTAGGACTCTGCTGGCTTCACTTTATATCTTTTGGTTATGTCCACAGCCAGGCATTGTTTAGCCTACATTATGTGACTCAGAATGGTTTTAGTTTACATCCACTTTATCATTCTGTATCTCCTATAGAATTACTGTACACAGAAATTCAGACCTCTGTCTGTACAACTAGATGAGGAAATGTAACTCTATGCATGACCTCCAAGGGCACTGTAAATGCCACAGCCTTGATTAAAAATGTCTCCCTAGCAAAAAATGGGGAAACCTTTTTGCAAGATGGAGTGTCTTAATTCTTGTCTGATAATTTTGGGTAACAACGTGATGTCCTGTGGCACATCAGCCCTGGGAGGGTGAAACAAGGTTGAGGAAAATGTTCGTATATCATGCCTTGTGGCTTCAATGCTGCGTTCACAGAGACTGCAGGGAGGACTCCCAGGAAAAAGGCAGCATTGTCTTGCTTGGAGGGTACCCAGGAGAAACGTCTGTCTCCCTGATCGTAACTTCATCCCACTTTCACCCTCTAGGGGGGATACGCTCTGCAGAGAAGGATTTACCATGGTTATTAGCAGCAGTGTTAGCAGCAGTTAAGTTCTGGTATTGCTTTCTTCTCTGGCCCCAAATGCTGGATGGCTGGGAAACGTTCTGTGGCTGTGTTGGAAAAGCACCACCCTCTCCAAGCCCCATCTGCAGGGAGGTGACTTGGCACAGCTCCCTAGCTTTAACGTGGATCAGGGAGGTTACAAGGGGGATTACTGCTTCTTGTGGAGCATTTCTCTCCATGGCCGCTGTCTCTCTAGGGGAACAAAGGGCCTTTCCTGCTCCCAGGTGAGGCAGCAAGTATTAAATCCTGACTGGGGGACCTGCTATGGATTTGCATTGCTATCGCTGCTTCTGATTCTACAGCTTTTCTGGGGCTTCATTAACCCAGTTACTTGATTCACAGCTTGGAGAATTAGCATAGTTTTCTGTAACTGGGAGGCCTTCATCTGAAGCTTGATCTTGGTGTAATTCTCAGTCAGTTCGGTAATTTTATTGGGCCTCAAAGTATTCTGTGGCTGGAGGAAATGCTCTATGTAAAACTCACAGCTTCATCTGGTAGTGATTTGTCATTTACCATGTTTTGGGCTTGCTGCCAGCTCAGCTGTTGCCAAATGAAAGGAAGACAAGGGAATAAAATTATTATCAGGAAAAGGCTTAGAAATGTTGCAAATGAAATAAACGAAGAATAGCTTAAAACTAAGACAAGGATATATATAATCAATCACAGAAATCATGGGGGCAGGCAGCAAGGGAGTTCAAGTTTCCCCTAGACTAGAGTCCTTTTCACACTGAGAACATTTCAGTGTTATCCTTCAAATATACGAGATCAAGTGGACCACCAAGACAAAATTTCCTGTGAACCTGTAAAACCATACTTACCTCTATTTTGTGTATCTTTATATGGGGTATCTATTATTCATGGTTAAAAAGCCTGTTATTATTACAGATTTACTCTGGTGGGAGCTAAAGGTCAGGGAGGTACATACGCAAACAGGCAAAAAGGGCAGTCTCTGACCCAGAGGACACAACTGCAGTCCTGCTTGGAAGGACATGCTGTCCCTGAAAGGGCTGTTTCGCAGGGCTCCAGTATCACCACAGACTGTCTGGCAACTGCTGGTGGATTTACCATCACAAGACCCAGCAGCCGGGGGACAGTCTGTCTGTGCCACTGCAAGCTGGGCCCCGGGATGCCTTCTCCTGGCCACGGATCTGCAAGGCTGGACTGCTGGCCCCTGGCCCTCTCCCCGCATTCAGCAGTTACTGCTCTGTTGTCATCAAGCTGGTGCTGTGTGGGAGGTACCTGGTAGTTTCAGAAGTGGTGTGTGTGGGCCTGGGAATGGACTGGTGTCCCTCACCTACTGAATAGGTGGAAGAATATTTTCAAATGGACTGCCTAAATCCAGAACCACTTTGAAAAAGAGTCTTGAGTTTCAGTTAATGGAAGTTTTGGTTTGAAGGACTGAGCACTACAGGTGAAAAATTTGTATTCCATACACCAGCTTTCAATGATCATATTTAGTTTGTGTGAGGAGTTGTTTCTTCACACTTCCACTACTGGGTTTTGGTTTAATACGCACATTTAGGCAGAAGTTGTGACTTCATGTTGTGAAAAAAGAAAAGGCCAAAAGATAAGGGTGATTCAACAAATACTTTATCCAAATATCAGGCACTTCTAGGGCTTCTAAATTGTTTTGTAGACAGTTCCACAGCTCTGTCAGCAGCCAGCTGTGAAGGGAATTTCCCACAACTTTCAATATGCTCCTAATTTAATAATTTTTCTTCTCAGCTATGTGAGGTAAGTCAGTAAAATTTAATAGAGGCAGAAACAGAGATGTAGGGAGATTAATGACTTGCCTAAGGTCCTACAGGTTCAGGGTCTGCTAGCACAGTGCTACCCCAGCAGCACATCCTGCTGTGAGTGCACACAGGTAGTGTGGTATGAGGATGCTCTCTCATTAGCTCGGGACAATCACGCTGAACTCTGGCTAGGCAAGAAAGGGGTGGCACTGTGTGGAAGAGAGCATGCCAAGCACCGGGTCAGGAAGGCAGAGGGACAGCCAGGGAGACATTCTTTCAGTTGCTCATCTGGGTTGGGTCGGGGGGGACAGGCATGCTGGGGCAGAAGCAGCTCCCGTTTATTCACCCTGGTGCAGTAGTCAGAGGTGAGCAACGAGGTCTGGGCCCACAGCAAGAGCAGCAGCACTGTAATCCTGCTGCGTGGTACCTGACATGCAGATGTGGGCTTCTTACAGGCTTTTTACCTTTTGGTAGAAAGAAGTTGAACAAAGCAGCAGCTATTCTGGTAAACTTTCACTTCTCCAGGCTCCAACTCTGCTTATGATGTCCCAGTTTTCTCAGTCCAGATATCCTCTCTACTAATGAACTGCAAGGACTGCATTTGCTCTTCTTTATCCATTGTCCTTACCATGGTTATCCTTCCCATGGCTACTACTGCTACTTTCATCCCTTACTCTCCTTCCAAATCCACTCTTCCTCTTCCTGCCTTTAATTTTTCTCCTGCTTTGAGATGCATATTGCCTTAGCTACTTTTCCCCTGCTGTGCTAAATTGGTCCTTGAGGAAGGCAATGCCTTCCATCATCACATATCGTTGCTGATTTTCCCTTACAGAAACGAATGGCTGCTGTCGAGGGGGTCCTGGCCTTGATGATAGGCGGCTTGATGTCTGTTATGGTTGTAGTCTTCAAATACATGAGCAAGAGAAATTTTCTTGTCTTGTGGTCTTTTTATTCTTTCTTGAAGGTGCACTGGTACACTGAGAATAAGGAACTTAAATTGAGCTGGCAGTGGCTTCTTTGTGATATCAGCATGCTGGAATACAGTTCTGTCTTATGCAGAGGGCAGAATACTGTTGCTCTTGGTGTGAGATGCACCCCTACCCCACCAGCTGTTCTCCCCACCCAAAGCCTTAGCTGATGTTGAATACTTGTGTGCTTTTAATGGTGGTGAGCAAGTGAGGCTATATCTTTTTCATATAACTAAAGAAGCTATTAAATAGTAAGCTTAATGGAGGACTAAGATCAAGGAAATGTTAAGTTTTATTCCAACCTTTGAGACCGACTTCCTTGGTAGTACTGTGTACAGTGCTATGTACAAACCTAACTTAGGAAGTGTTAATGTGAACTGAAACCTGTAGGGACAGCATACACTCAAAGAAATGTCTGTTTATTGTGCTTGAACTTTTAGTTAGTGAACGACAGGATCCATTTAGAAAAGGAGATGGGGAAAGGAAGACTGCTGAGATGCTAAATAGTCATAGGAAGGCAATGATAATTTAGAAATGGATTTGTATTCCATATCTGTAGAGCAGTGACATATATGCTTTTTGATATTTAGGAAATGTGAATTTCTTTTCCATGCTGTGCCCTAATAAAAGTGTGGATCCAGCTTTCCTAACCATGAAAATATAGATGGTGACCACACTGAAAACTCTTCTTTTTCATATTTTGGTCACCTGTTATCCTATTTCCAATCATTTGAGGTCATTTGCATTAAGTGAAGTCTGGAAATGTGATACACTTATGGCAGCTGTTTGAGCAATTTGGAAGATCTGTGGAGTTCAGTCGTTGAAATGAATCGTAGTATGTCTGGGTGCATTATCTGAGGCTGTGTAAGAAGCAAAGAAATTAATATGGTTCAGCCCGGTTTGTTCTACATAGACATCCATCGTGATTGCTGTGGTTTAATCTCAGTAGGCAGCCAAGCCCCACCCAGCCGCTCAGTCACTCCCCCGCAGTGGGATAGGGGAGAGAATCGGAAGGGTAAAAGTGCAAAAACTTGTGGGTTGAGATAAGGTCAGTTTAATAGGTAAAGCAAAAGCTGTGCATGCAAGCAAAGCAAAACAAGGAATTCATTCATCGCTTTCCATCGGCAGGCAGGTGTTCAGCCATCTCCAGGACAGCAGGGCTTCATCATGCGTAGCGGTGACATGGGAAGATGAACACCATCACTCCAATCGTCCCCCTCTTCCTCCTCCTTCACCCCAGCTGTTATTGCTGAGCACAACACCATATGGTGTGGGATATCCCGTGGGTCAGTTGGGGTCAGCTGTCCTGGCTGTGTCCCCTCCCAACTTCTTGTGCACCCCCAGCCTGCTCGCTGGTGGGTTGGGGTGAGAAGCAGAAAAGGCCTTGACGCTGTGCAAACACTGCTCAGCAATAGCTAAAACATGGGCGTGTTGCCAACACTGTTTTGGTCACAAATCCAAAACATAGCCCCATACCAGCTACTGTGAAGAAAGTTAACTCTAGCCCATCCAAAACCAGTACAATGATGCATCAAGGTCAAAGTTAAAAAGAACAGTCAATGGGAAGTCAAGATGGCAGAAGGAAAAAGGTGTGCAGTGATCTCATCCAAAAATACCAGTTGCACCTTGCTGAGAGACTGAAGTGTTCTCCATTGGACCTCACTGGTTCCCTCAAATAGGGTCTGGCTGGTTAGCAGCTAATACGCAATAGCTAATGAGAAGGTGCACTTGCCTCTTTTTTTGTTTGTTACTGACATTTTGCGTAAATGTAGGCTACAGAGGTTCACATAGTAGCTTTGTCAGAAAGATTAAGAAGTGAAGGTAAATGATGTGGGGACTGGCTAGTCTTCATCTGCTGCCATCCTTGGAGACATTCAAATCTGATCTACTTTCAAAGTGTCCCTGCTTTGAGTAAAGTTTGCTAGATCGCCTTCTAAGGTTTCTTCCAACCAAAATTATTTTATGACTTGCGATAAGAGAAATTTAGAAAAAAGTTTGACTTATTCATTTACCCTGTCTAGGTATTTCTTCAGCATATCCTTGCTTACTACTGCATTTCTGTGAGAATACCCCATTTTGATTAACTGCCTGGAAAGATTTCTGATTATTTAATGATATGCTTGTGACTAATTCATGCTCCCTCCAGATGAGTGAGTCAAAATCCAGCTAGCCGGCTATGAGTTACGCACCCAATCTGAAAATTCATTTTCACTTGTTTGCTTAATCTGAACTACAGGATTTATCTAATATTTTTGTCTTCTCAAAAACAATGAGAATGCCATTTCTAAGATTTCATAGTAGAATAATGGTAATGTGCTTTGGAAACAGGAAAAACAGAAAGAAAATATTTACATTTCTAAACAAAATATCTATCCAAGCAGGTAATCGCTCTGAGAAAGACAGAGGGAATGTCCCGAGGCTGACAGCAGCCCATGAAGTCATGCGAGCAGTAAGAACGTCAGGGAAGTGTAACAACTGTGTGTCTATCTCCAAACTGAAAGAATATAGCATGTTTTTCACTGCACTCTAAGTAGTTAATAGAGTAAGTGCAAATTAAATGGGCTTCCGGGAAGACTTTCTAGGCACATCAGAGTTTTTTCACACTAACAAACAATCTTATTACTATTTTCACAGAATCGTAGGGTAGCTGTGGTTAGGAGAGGCCTCTGGAGATTGCCTAGTGCAACCCCACTGCCTAAGCAGCGTCAGCTACACCAGGCTGAGTTTGGAGTATCTCCACAGACAGAGAGCCCACAGCCTCTCTGGGCAACATCTGCCAGTGTTTGACCACCCTTGCAGTGAGGAAGTGTTTCCTTATGCTCTGATGGAGCTTCCTGTGTTTCCGTTTGTGCCCATTGCCTCTTCTCCTGTCAGTGGGCTGCCTCTTCTTCCTCCCCTCCCATCAGGTATTTACACACCTGGGTAAGACCCCCCCCGAGCCCTCTCTTCTCTAGACTCTCTCAAACTCTCCTTGTTTTCTAGCCTAGGAAACCAGTTCCCCAATGCAGAAGCAGCAACAAACTGTTTCCTATAAGATGACTTCCAACTCTTGCCTCAGATCTGCCAACCTCCTTGAAGCTGGGTTTGTGAACACCGGGGGGTTTCTCAGAGGGCCCAGTGTGCCCAGCAGGCCATGCCCACTGCCTGCAGCTTTCCTGGCCAACTGACCTCAGGGCCGCAGATCAGGGGCTGGGGGCTCTGGGCACAGCCCTGGCAGGAGCGAGCGGCTGGGTGGGTCTCCGCTTTGAGGGTGTTTCTGGACAGAGCTCCCTGCCAAGCTCCCGCCTGGGCTGGCTTCTCCACTGCTGCCAGCCAGGAGAATTACCCAGTTCACCCGCCTTGGATGTATTCAGGGCACGCGAGGTCAGAGTCTTACCTCAGGTTTCTGAGTTCTACCTGAAAGTTTGATAGTCATGGGTAAGCTGTTCCAGACTGAAACTGAGGATGTGATCCAGTTGGTTTTCTAGTGTAGTGAGCTGGGAGGGGAGAGGGCTGAGATCAATCAGTACATGGAGCGTCCGTGGGCATATGGACATTCTCTTTATGTATAAAACCAGTTGCGAATTAAAACTCATTAGAAAAAAGAAGAGCCACAAAAATGAGACTCTTTCTGATGACAGGATCAACTTCTATTAAACTACCCGCAGTTTATAGAGTTTGCTGCCTTAAGAGGCAAAAAGCAATCTTGATTTAAAACAAACAAATAAATCTCCCTTTTTTCCTGTTTGCTTATGCCACTATTCCCACTATGTAATCTGAGCATAAAGGAAAGCATGCTGCTAAACTTTCTGAAGCCTTCATTTAGCATCTGCATGAAGAACTTTAAAAGAAATAATACAAACAAGTTGAATGTATATAAGGAGTCTTGGAAGATTACATCACAGATAAGGAAAATGCTTAGGATTTTCTTTTTGTATGTGTAATGCCTTTGCAACCTACTCGCAACATTATTCCCTGCATGAGGGCCCCCTAATTATTTCATCATGCAGCAGGAAATTCTGGTAGGTCATATATAAACAGCCTGAGGCAGAGACCTCTTCATCAGATAGAGCGTGACATCTGACATCTGTGCAGCCTGCCGTTCGCATGCCACAATTAGCCAGGCAGCCCAAACACTAACTAATGCAGGAGCAACTGGGAGCATGGGGCTAGCTGGTGGTGGCAAAGGTATCCCCTAATCCAAACCCAAAACTTCTGCATCCCTTCCCTTTCCCGATGGCCATGTCCCACCCCTCGCCTGGCAGAGCCCACAGCAGGCTTGGCCATGGTGTGGTACCAGCCTGTCCAGGGTGGTGGGATACTGACCCTGCTCTGCACAGAGGTTCTCCCTGAGGATCGGGCGATGCATGTACCCCTTTGTCCACGTGTGCTTCTTGGGCAGAGCCCAGCCCCAGGGCGGCTGTGCCATGGCCAGGCTGGTGTGCCGAGCCCAGCAGAGGAACATCACGGTCACTACTTCGGCTGGGGCTCAGTCCGGCGCCACGCTCAGAGCACCTCCTGGCACCCGTGCACCCTTAGCAAAGGTTCCAGCTCCCAGTGCTGCCGGCTGAGAGCTTGAGATGCTGCGGTGAGGAACGGCTGGAAGTAGGAGACAGCTAAAAATCAGGTGACTGTGGCGGGTTAGGGCTCTGCATCAGACGTGATCCATGACTGCTTATTTTTTCTTCTCATTGTACTTATTTTTATGGTTCCTCAACAAAAAGGCAGATTATTTTTCCTTAAATAAATAATGGTTAGTGGTGTTTCCTTGGTATAGAAAATGGCTTCTTAGGGAAATTGTTGCAAGTAGCAGCCTGGGGAGGAGTTTGAGAAGCATAGGGAAAGCACGTGCCAGCAGTCACCACTCTGCCCTTCGGTAGTTCTTACCTGAAATTGCCTGCATCTCCACATCCCCCTTCCCGTGCCAGCTTGCCCAGGCCATGCTGTATGTCCAGGAGAACTGCAGCAGCATTGCTAGCTCTGACACTTGGTTAGTTCATCTATCTTTCTTGGATGAAAGTAACAGGCTGCATGAAAAACAAAGGAAAATTCTCTGAAGGAACGTTTTAGGGAAACAGCAGTTCCCTAGTGTGACATGTATTTTTCCCTCCAGTGTATATTTCCACTGTCTTCAAATATACAACTCTATTTCATTATTATTGTTATTGTTCAGACTGTTGGATTCTGGTTTTGTATGTCTTGGCTGTTTTGAATCAAAGAACGTTTTTTTTACATATTTTTTGACTTCAGCTTTAACCTTAAGCCCAGTCGTAGAAAAATCTATGTTCAGCAGTTTTCTGCACTCTGTCCAAGTCTATTTACAGAGGAAAATGTTCTTTCCATTACTGCATTTAAGGACATGATAAATTCCACACAAGTTTTAAGAAATTGAGGATAGCAACAGTATTTGAAGACAGACTTTTAGTGTTAATACTAGACTACTGAGGCTTAAGCTCTGCTGAATCTCTCACTACAAAATCTTCTTCAGACAAACAATTCATAATCAGTCTTTTGTGAAATTTCAGTCATTAAGTAATGGTAAGGATTTCCTGAAAAGTCAACATTTTTTTTTCCCTTGGGTAAGTGACTGAATCAGGTTAAGTTTGTTTGCTGAAATCAGCTATTTTAAATCAGCTATTTTAAAATGAAAATGTGTCACTGACTGAAATAGCTTCCTATTTTCTTCTGCTGTTTTCTGATGTACTTTTTACATTAGTTACATTTGTAATCAGATAATTCCTCATTAACCCTGTTTTCTAACCTACCATTCCTTTATTGCATCATCATAAACTTCAGTATGCACGCATTCACTTTCAATTTGAAGACCGTAACATAGAACATTCTTTGCACTTAGTGGAGGTTTAAAATTTAATCTCTGAAGTGGACTTTCTACAACCTCCATCTACATCTTTAAGACTCTCGGATAATCCTGACTTTGTGTACCTGTGCTTATTCCTGACTTCGGGGATACTCCATATCATCCCTTTGTTTCAGGGTTAATAAAATGAAATGTCTACCGTAAGACTTTCAGCATTTCTGGCAAATGAAAATACTGTTTAAAACTGCCCTTGTCCTTATGGGTGATTTTAACTTCCCAGACGTTGACTGGGAACATCATACAGTGGACACAAACAGGTCCAGGAAATTCCTGAAGCACGTTGAGATAACTTCTTGGTGCAGGTACTAACGGAGCCGACTAGGAAAGGTGCCCTCCTAGGTCTGTTGTTTGTAAACAGAGAGGGACTCGTGGGCCAAGTGGTGACTGGTGGCTGTCTTGGTCACAGTGACCATGAAGCAGTTTTGTTTCAAATCGTTGGTGACAGGAGAAAAACGGCCAGCAAAACTTTGGCCCTGGACATGGGAAGAGCAGACTTGGGGCTGCTGAAGGAGCCAGTTAGTAAGGTCCCCTGGGAATCTGCTTTTGAAGGTATTGGAGTCCATGGATGCTGGTCACTTTTTAAAAGCCATCTCATAAAAGCGCAGGAGCAGGCAGTTCTGAAGTGTGGGAAGTCAAGCAAGTGGAGAGATCTGGATAGGCTAGAGTGCTGGGCAATCACCAACCATATGAAATTTAACAAGAGCAAGCTGGATTCTGCACCTGGGATGGGGTAATCATGGTTATACGTACAAATTTTCTGTTTGACGGATGAGAGGCTGGCGAGCAGTCCCGTGGAAAGAGATCTGGGGGGTTGTGTTGATGGCAAGTTGAATAGGAGTCAACAGTGTTCCCTGGCAGCCAAAAGGGCCAGCCATGTCCTGGGGTGCATCAAACACAGCATAGCGAGCTGGTCGAGGGAGGTGCTTGTCCCACTCTACAGCGCACTGGTGTGGCCCCACCTCGAGTACTGTGTGCAGTTTTGGGCACCTGAATAGAAGAAGGACATCAAACTATTAGAATGTGTCCAGAGGAGGGTGACGAAGATGGGGAAAGGTCTCGAGGGCAAGATTTAGGAGGAGCGGCTGAGGTCACTTGGCTTGTTCAGCCTGCAGAAGAGAAGGCTGAGGGGGGACCTCATTGCAGTCTACAGCTTCCCTAAGGGGGGCAGCGGAGGGGGAAGTGCTGATCTCCTCTCTCTGGTGACCAGCAGTAGGACACGAGGAAATGGAATGAAGCTGCATCAGGGGAAGTTCAGACTGGACATAAGGAAAAGGTTCTTCACTGAGAGGATGGTCAGTCCCTGGAACAGGCTCCCCAGGGATGTGATCACAAAACCTGTCACAGTTCAGGGAGCATCTGGATGATGCCCTTAGTCATATGGTTTAGTTTCAGGTAGTCCTGTGAGGAGCAGGGAGTTGGACTTGATGATCCTTATGGATCCCTTCCAACTCAAGATCTATGATTCTATGAATCTATGACTTGTTTTACACAACTTTTAAGGTGAAACTGATCTACTTAGAGCTTCCTCTGCTCTAATTTGCAGCCTAGGACCTAGACATTTAGCTAGAAGCAAGTAATTTTTATTTTTCATTAATCCATAAACAAGAACAGTACCCCATGAAGTTCAGGCTAATATTACCAAAGGCACATGATAGTGCATTGCCAAAGTCCAAAGCATTCAGTTTATTGTTGTCTTGAAAATTACCAAGTAAATAGATTATTTTCACCTTCAGTTATTACTGAAGCATTAGTGGCCATGGAGTGGGGGAAAAGCCCCTCTCAATGAAGTTTTTAATCACTCTTCAATGCAAAGAGGACCTAGTGTGCTATTCACAATGCAAAAGCTCATTTCCCCACCAAGATTCATCTATTGGAAGACAATACTATTAGATTCACTGTAATCTACACTACTGTATACAGAACACTCCTGTAGCTTCAGCAGTCACCTTGTCATTTTCTGTGTTTTAAAAATTTTCACAAACATTTGTAAGTTTTATTTTTAGAAGCTACACTAGAGTTATTCTTATGATTCCCCTCTGTTTTGCACTGTTGTGCATCTGACAAGTTGTGATAGGGAATTGGGGAGCTGCTGCATAAACTCCCCTAAGCCTTGTAGCAATTATTGCTGATCCTTGTAAAATGACTCCTTAACTCCTGCCAGGAAGAGCAAAATGGCTTCTTGATTTGTGGGTGCAATGTTACCCTTGCAGCCCCCTTCACAAGCCTGGTCATGATCCAGTTAGGGATGTGATTTGCAGTCTGCCTAAATAAAGCTGCGGTAAATACATTTACAACATAAGTAAGAAGCACAGAGGTTGGGTTGTGATCACTGTTCCTGTTGCTTCTCCTTTGTGCTGATCAATATACCCCAGATACGGTGCATCATAAAATAATATCACGATACATACATAGGAAAATTTGCTTGTTTCCAAAGTAATCCTATCTGTAGTACTTTTAAGTGAACTACAGTTATTCTGGCAATACTTCTCAAACAGTTTCTCTCTAATTTTCAGCAGTTTTCAGAGTAATTTCCTTCTGTCGCTGGTTCCACTCGGGGACTGCCAGCTCTGCACTGCTGCTGCTTTTCCTTGTGCTGTGGCTGGGAAGCCAGCCTGGGGAAAGGGGAGGACAGGCAAGGGAAGGCTGCTGTGACCAACTTTGGGGACAAAATACAGAAAGAACAAGTGACTATGGGAGACGCAGGCTTTCGCCAGGAAAGCCACGAGCACTTGACAAGCCAGTGAGGCTGGGCAGGGTGAGCCGCGTACTCTGAGGATGTGGTGAGAAGAGGCTGAGCAATGGGGAGCTCGAAGCTGAAGCTGCCATCTCAGGAAGCGGTGCCGAGAATGACACACCCTGTGGAAAATAACACAGCCCGAGGCAATGGCTGTCGTCTGGAAATGGCTATGGATTACGTCTGGGCAGGACTGTGTAGGTGCTGGGGAAAGAGTGTGGCAGAGACGGAGGGCATGAGAGGAGCGTCGGAGCGGCGCAGCAGCGGGCAGGGAGCTGATGACCTGGAGGCTGGTGTGACTCCGAGGTGAGCTGGAGGCCGCTACGGGCAGCCATGTGTTTCCAGGTGCAGTGGCAGGAGGCAGCTGCAGCTCAGTGTTCACAGGGCTCAGAACGCCTGTGCTGGGTGGGATACAGGAAAAGACAGTTTGTAACGGATACCCACTGCTGATCAAGTCCTTAGTCCTGCGCATCAGGGACGTCACGTGAAAGGGTAGCAGTTCTAGGACATGCCCTTTTTTTAGCAGGGCACAGGAACAGGATTCCTAAATCATACTCCTAGAAGTTGCCTCACCCAAAGGCAGAAGCCAGATGTGACACTGTTTTGCCTTATTGGCTGGAGACCAGGTGGTAGGCAGAAAGGCTACAGCAGGACCGGGTGCCACCCATGGGGAAGATTCAAGAAATTGTTCAAAAATCCTCATTTCTAATCCATTTGTTGATGGATCAGATTTTTAACGTCACTACTACAATTACAGCAAGAGCTCAATGCTTAATAGATCTCAGACACTCTCCACAGGAGTGACAGTTTCCCTGAACATGGTGCTGACTTGTACCTTAGCTAGGTACAGATTTTCACCGATGACTCCATCATCTCTCCCTCATGTGAACCCTCAGATGCTGGAGCCAAGCTTTTGTTGCACTTTCTCCATCAATACGAATGTAATAGTAAGATCCTTCTGCTATTTGGCCACCTGTTTTCACTAAGAATTTGGGAGACAGCTCTCTATTCCTCTGTCAGAGCTAGCTGAAATTGGTGAGGGCTTACAAGCTGGTTAAGTGGGAGTGTCTGAGAGATTGTGTACACATTAATATACACAGCTGTACTTTGCCAGTTACCTTTATTTGTTAGGAAACTGAGCTGAATACTTGGTCCATTTTTTCCTGAGTAACTTTGCAGAGAGAACACTTTCTGTTTCCTGGAGTGGGAGAGATGGCCAGTGCTAAAAATATTTTTCTCTGCCTGGTGTTTCAGGTTCTGCCAGGTGCCTTTAGAAAAACAGGTCACACATTTGTGCATGCTCAGTGGTTCGTCTGGGAGATGGCTTCTGCACACTGCCACTTGTGCTTGGTACCTGAGAGACTTCCCCTCAAAATGGAACAGGCTTTTGATGATGGTCTTGAGGAAGAATCACGGCTCTGGCTAAAGCTAAGCAAATAACATGCAACTTTATGTAAGGGAAATAACAGACCTGGGATAGATGTGAACACAGCAAACTTGGAGAGGCTGAGACTGTTGCTGATATATGGTATCAATGCAGAAGAAAGTGTACCAAGATAAATGATGGAGAGTGCAGGAAAACTGGCATCTTTGATCCGGCTGCTGAGAGAACCACTGTGTGAAGCTATCCTAGCTGAATGAAGTGTTTGAGAAACTGGAGGAGCGCAGCACGGTGTCTGAATGAGCCATGCTGTCAGTGCTGAATAAAGTTCCCAGAAGAGTGTTGACACAGCCAGAATGAGTGTGTTTGTTGCTTGACAGCAGTGAAAAGCAAGTCCTTGCAACTGTGCAGGGTAGCCTCGGAGGCCTTTTTAACTCTGTCCTTAGTTTTAATTTGCAGGTAGATTATATGTTCTTGTAATTCTGTCATGATGATTAATTGTTAATTGTTTTTATTCTTAACTTTGTTGGGAAATGCTGGTACGGGAAATGAGAATGAATTAACTGGAAACATGCTTGTTGCTCATGGTAGGCTCTATAAGCCACTTAGAATAGAAACATTGAATGAAATAGGCCTGTGGCATACAAGGCTATTACTTGAACAACTCCATGGGACTCAGCAGTCTGTACAAGTTGCTTCTCAGGCATCTGTTGGGACTGAGCCAGACTGCTCCAGTGGCAGAAAAACAGGCAGAAGTGTCTGTGGATGTGGATTGCTAAGGAGAGGAGTACACTACCAGAAAACCTGGCACTGCGTTCTGGAGCTATGGTTGTCTCCATGCAACCTAGGGCACAAGAAGGGTGACATCCCACCTGGCAAGGCAGAAGGGCCCTGGACTTTCTGCTCTGGGAAAGGATTTCTTAGGCATGGAGTGATTCCCATGAGCTGTCCAGGAGATTGGAATCTGTGTAGTATAGGGCAGTTTTTGTAGGTTGCTGGGAGGTAGAAAACATGGAAAGTACTATAGTAAATTCAATACTATAGTTTTTGAGCCTGAGTTGTGGGTTGTTGGGGTTTTTTTTGATCATGCAGTGCTTGTAACCCTCTTCTGTCCTCAGTTCTGAGAGCACCAGGACATTGATATATCCTTTAGTATGTTGGGCTGAACTACTAAGGTGACCATGGGGGAACTTTGCTTTTCTCATCACAAAAACTCATTTGGTTGTCTTTGGTGCTTGTGTTCTTTTTAACTTTCTGCCAAGTGGAGACTAGTGCACAAGAAGCCCTCTAACAGTTTTCCAGCTACATTGCTATTTCATTTTGTAGAGCTGTGCTGCTTGGTGTCCAAGGCCCATCTCTGCCAACAAGCATTGCTGATGAGTGATGGCTAAGGCTGTGAACTCCCCGGATCACAGGGGAATGCCTGGATCCTTGGCACCGTGGCCACACGAATAATGGGCTTGTAAGCAAGCCGGTATCACTGTATCTCTAGAAGCTGTGGGTTTGTCTGTTTGCCTAGTTCATTGACTTGGTTTATGTCAACAAAAAGTAGTTGAGTTCTGAGATAATTATGCTTCTGAGAGCATGGATATATGAGAGTCACCACACATCTCATTCCAGATAAGCTGAATAAACAGATTGTAACTGATTCCTGTCTGTTTTGCTCTTTTGCTCCTGCAGCTCACCTGACTGCACCCGATGTGCAGGCATGCTGTCTGGTGGGAACGGCATACGCGCTGCATTGCCTGGTGTTATGCTATCTCCATAGCTCCTTTCCAAGAGGCAGGAATGTGGAAATCTAATGAAACTGAGACAGGTCTGTCCAGCTCAATGAACGTTACACTTTTCTGATTCCAGTTCAGAAAGCCTCTCAGGAAAGGTTCTTGCATGCATACTTCAGTAACGCTGAAACCCGTGGGATTCAAGTGCCCATTAAATCCTGGCCTGATTACTGCTTGAGTTCAGCACATGCTTGGGGTAGTTTAGAGCTGGCAATTGGACCACGTTTGACACGTGGTTATTTATCAAGAGAGCCAAATATATACTGCTCTGGGGCTTCTGCCTATTCCATTCTAGGTTCAGGGAGACTTTTTTTCTCCACAAGGCGGCACATAACTTTAAATTTCACTGTTTCTTTAAAGCATATGGGCAATTAGCTGTGTCTGAGACAAAATTCTGAGTAAACTGTGCTGGGTTCCTGGGGAAAACAAAGATATTCCCCTTGGATGTTTGACTAGTGGGTTTTGCTGCAGACTTGTGATTCTAGCCACCAGCAGATCTGTGGTCTTTCCCAAGCAGAGCCTTTTTGCATTTTTTCGCCTTCTTTCACATCCTTTGGTATGCAGCTTGGTTTCTGAAATCAGCTCTGTAAGTCTCATATCAATTTCCTGCAAGTGTCAGGCAGAGGTGGCATGATCTCCTTGCTTCTCCGTTAGTAGCATGTGTTTTTGGTTGTAAGAGTCAAAACACTTGGCTTACATGAAGCCTTCATTCATGTTACAGCACATATGGATGGTGCCTTTTTGAGCAGCGATATGATAGACTAAAAAAGGATGATTAATTGTCACTCTGTCTCTAATCTCTATGAACCTCTTACATCCAGCATCCTATGAAATCTATGACACCCTATGAGGATGTGGTAGGTAATACTCCGGACTTCAGCAGTGTGCATGGGATGAGGTTTTTGTCCAGCGTTTTTGTGGAACCTCCTAGAAATGTAGAAAGAAAGCAGTGGAGTGGGTGGAGGTGTAATGCAGTGTCATGGCATCTGGGCAGCCCCAGTGAAGATCTCAGTCTGGGCTTGATGCTGCTTACCTGTGCCTTTAAAAATCCTTCACTAATAAAAGTTGAAATTTAATCATTAGTAATTATGTCATCAGCACCATCTGTTGGAAATAGTTGAGACTCAAGATGCTGAAGATTTTTGAGTAATTTTACCCTTCTGCACCAGAAAGCATGTGCAACAAATACCTCCTGTGGTTGTCTTAAAGATCTTTATCTTCTCTTAATATTTCTTCTCTATATCTGCACCAAAGTCCTATAATTGTTGCTGAAGAGGAATGAGAAATGCCTGGTTTTTAATAGGCATTACATAAATTTATGCATAGAGAGAATTATTATTGGAGAGGGTACAGCAGGAGAACTGTATTCCTATTAAAACGATCTAAAGATACATATGTTGAAGGTAAAACCTAAAATAAAAATTTTTTATATGGATGGGAATTTCATGAATGAATTTCTTTTCCTTTTTCCCTCTTCTTTAATGAAGAACACAAGTAAAATTGCAGATTCAAACACTTTTGAGTACTGGGGCAGGCAGGGGGTTGATTAGAGTTCTCTAATTATAACTAATGACAGAAATAACATAGGCTCCTGTTTTGCCTAGATGATATATATATGAATTGATCCACCTCATATAAATACAGCATGTCTCCCCTTATTTTCTTATGGCGGATGATACAAAACCGACTTACTAAACCATGCTGCTCTTTCAGGTTTTCAAGAATCGGACACCTCAGTCAGTCTCCTAACTCCTTGGCCTGTTCACTGGATTCTTGATGATGTGAAATGGTATCTGACAATGATGTAGCAGCACGTATTTGAGATTAAAGCTGTTCTTGGTGTACTTGCTCTCCTTTCAGCTGCAGCCTGTTACTGGGCTGAGACTGGCATCTTGCTTAGGACTCTGTGCAACTCCAGTTACTCTGACTTGGGCATTTTGGTGCTTCCATATCTTGTGCTGCATTAGCAGTTATAAGTTGACAGTCTTGCTCTGACTGGAATTGGGAATGCTGCTTCTGTGGTGTTATTCTGAGACTCCTTGTGTGTATTTTAATCTTTACTCAAACTTCAGTCTGTGTGCAATTCCCTAGGAAGCAGAGGCCAGGAAAAATTGCGTTTTGCTTAAACATGGTCAGAACAAGAAGCTTAGAAATGCCTTTATTGCCCTGCATGCAGCTACCCTGATAAGCACTCTTGCCAAGCTTCATTCAATAAGCGGAATTGTCAGGTCTTCCAGTGCAGGACAGCAGCAGCGCCAGGGAGCAGGGACTCAGGGCACTGCTCTCTGCTCATCCCTGGGTGGGCACCTTATTCTGCTCAGCGACTCTTTGTGCATGGGTATCCGCGTGATATGGGGGACTGTTTTTAAATAGGGGCTTGCATCACCAGTCCTATTTGAAAACACACCTTCTACTCCTGTTTGTTTTGTCTACTAATGAACATATTCACTGAAACAGGCACCTTGCGCCCTGAAGCAAAATCCTAACACTGAGGAAAACAAAAATGACAAATATTTTTGTTACGTATAATTCTCTGTCAATATTTATATAACTCAATTCCCCAGGTCGCTGCGGGTGAGATCACAGAGGAGAAAAAGAATCCTCGAACCTATACCTGACTCCAAAGGAAACAAGTCAGTGTGCATTTGTAGCGGATTGAAGAGCAGATGAAACAGAGCAGTAAAACGCAAGGTGAGGAAGAGCCGTGAGCGGCGCAGAGCTCTGGCCCCTGGCTCAGCGCGGCTGTTCAGCATGGTGGTCAAAATCCTTCCCGGTGTGGAGGGCTGCCGAAGCAGAGGTCCCTCTGCTCTCGCCCCGCGTCTCAGCCCGTCCTCGCCCTGGCCCGCTGAGCCGTGGCCCCGGGGACGGCGCGCGGAGCAGCCAGGGCGCAGGGCGCAGGGCTGCCGGTGCCGAGGCTGGCTGGCAGGGCGGAGGGCAGGGCTGCGACGCCTGCTCCGCTGCCGTGCCCTTGGCTTTCCTAACCGCGCGTGGGGCACGGCCGGCCCTGCCGAGCAGCGGCTGGCCTTTCCCCCAGGCCACCCTCGCGGCCACTGGCCTCCGTGGGATTTGCTAAGGCTAGCTGGAGCCACAGCACCGCGAGCGCAGGGAGCTGCAGGAAGAGATGCGTGTTTATCTCGGCAAACATTGTGAGAACAGTGAGATGGAGTAACAGGGCAGAAGAAAAGAAACAATCTGGCATGCAGACCACAACAACAGATCTCTTTTTTAATTTTTAATTTCCCCAGGGAATCACATGTTTATTAAAACGTTAAAATCTATTGTCTCACGCTTCCTTTAGGCTAATCCCAGAATTTGCTAGAAAAATCCCTTCTTGTGGAGCATACATTGTAAACCCTACTTTGTTTAAATAGAGTTCATAGTAGAACCTGGTGAAATTCAACATTTAAGCTTTGCATTCACAGGTCTGTGTGAATAGTGTGGCTTTGCTCAAAATGAGAGTATCCATGCACACATGCTGCATAGTTCCTTAAACCTCAGGAGAAAATGAATATGTGCAATACATGTGGTTTAAGTGTAACTGTGGAAGTAGCCCAAAAAACTGTTCCATAAACCATGAATTTTTATATGTTTTACTCCAGGACACAAAGAAGCAGAATCAATGTTTTTGCTTGACATTGCATGCAGAACAGGAACAACTTCAGGTTGCTGGAGAGGAACAATTAGAAACTTTTTAAATGAATGAAACGTTTGCCATGCAAGTGTTTTTCTTGGTTTAGACATCTATGTTTAAAGTCCAGTCTGACCTTCCCCGGCTGTGGAGCTCCGGGCTCCTCCGTGCGGGTGTCTGAGCACGAGCGGGGCCCTCGCGGTGGCACTCCCCAGGGCTCAGCAGCCTCTGAGTACAGAAGCACAGCAAGTTCTTGGGTCGCGCTCCTGTCAGCAGGACCCCGCTGCCTGTGGTGGACAGGTTTATGACAAGGAAAGCAGAATGCAGGAGAAAGAAGGAAAATAAATGGTGGTAAATCAAAAAAAGAAATGCAATCTGTCAAAAGTTAGTAACCTTGTCTCCTTATTTTCTTGTTGCCGTTTGCAGACTGAGTTAGAAAGAGCTGGTTACTGCACCAAACACAAGGGTTAGCCCTTAAAATGACTGTATTGGAAGAAACGTAGATGTGTGTCACCTGTGGTGTATCACTGCAAGTTCTCATGTTTTCAAGCACTGGGTCATGTCTGCAGATGCATCTGATCAGTGTGGGTCCTATGCTGGGTGACTTTTCCAGGAATAATTGTGTATGCCTCCCCTTCAATGACAGTCACTGCTAATTAATCTTGCCATTTGGCAGAGTAAATTACAGGACGTAGAAGTTACGGTGTGGCCTGGTGGCTGGTTAAAGATGACATCCTCTAATAAACTGTAGCCACCTTAGTGGTCTCATTAACTGTGATTAGTGGGTATTTTGCAAATTAAGGCGACAGTGAGGGCAGTCCAGGTAGAGGAGGTACTGACAGTAGAGAAGGCAACTAAATTTTAGAGGAGTCTGATTCTTGCAAGAAACTTAAAACATGAAATGTGCCTTTAATTTAATTTTTCAGTCTCTTTCAGATTAAGACAATACAACGTGCAGCTCACTCATTATAGTCAAAGCATTTGAGCTACATACTCTTCCTTGGTTATGCCCTTGCTTATGTCTTAAGTCCATATGATTTAGATAATAAGGGGCATGAAATGACTGGTGTATTCAGTGAAATAGTTCGGGGTTTTTTTTAAAGTCCCCTGGTTAGGGTCTCAAGATAGGATAAATTGCATTTCTGCTTCAGTGGTCAGAGGAATTTCAGAGACATATCTTCATTAAAAATGATGTATTTATTAAGTTTCTATCAAACAGACATCTATTTATTTATAATTTATATTTATAATTTATATTTATTTATATTACATTTATAATTTTTTTAATAATAGACCAGTCTATCAAATAGACTGGTGTGCTTTTGGGTCTTCTTGTAATGTAAAATATACATCAGTAATGCTAGGGATATGACCCATTTTACTCCTGGTACAATCCCTACAATTTAAATAAGTGACACAACAGATGCATCTGGTCCAAAATATTTCTATTTGCTGCCAGTGAAACAATGCATATCTACGGTGCTTTCACCACCAGCATTTTCTTCCATTTCCGTATTATGATTCTTTCATGGCTACTGTCTGCACACATCAAAACACAATAAAACATTTCCTTAATAGGGCAACTTTGTAAATAGAAATAACCCAGCCAGGAAACCACTTCTAAATATTGAAGAGATCTCAGTCCTACTTACATGTCACATAAATAGGGGCCTTGAGTTTTATACATAGCCATGATTTTGCCAGAAGTGGTGTTGCAATGCCAGCTGGTGGAAAGTACCAACTTGGGCAGTGAGATCCCTCTCATTCTTCCACCCGTTGTATTCTCTTCTAGAACTCGGTCTTAAAGTCAGTGGTCAGGAGAGCCAGCGAATTCACAGCAGAAGTCTGGGAACAGCAGACAGGAGCAGCTGGCTTGGGACTGATGTGGTAGCAAGTCCTCATCCCTTGGGGAGTGTGCATGTGTTTATCTGGGATAGCGCTGCACACTAACGACCTGGTGACTATAAAGAACAAAGAAGGGCTGATGTGTATAGAAACCAGAATTAGTCTGAGGCAAAATCATTTTGGGAAAGGATGATATAAGAGGCTTTACTGGGGTAGTGCTGGGTGTCTGCTGTAGGCCCTCAGGGTTGGATTTGGAAATGGAGAGAGATCTCAGCAATGTTATTAGAGAGATAAGTAGTACCAGTAATTGTATCATTATGGGACACTCTTAACTTTCCAGATATAAATCGAAGAGCAAATGCTACTAATAATTACAGGGTCCAGATATTTCTGCTTGTGTTGGTCTCTAGGGTTTTTTTGCATATGGAAGAGCTCTGGAATTTCTTTAAATCAAAGGTGTAAAAACTATCCAGAATCTGTATGGCAGACAGAGAAAAAAATGATGTGGGCAATGACTCCAGACTGAACTGGATAAATATCTCAAAAGGACACTATGAATAAGTAAAGATCCTATAATGAAAAGAAAAAATATCAATCCAATAAAAAAGTTGTGCTTTAGAGATAAAAAGTGCAAGATAAAGTGAAGATTATCAAAGGCTATGTGAGCTATATTTTTATGAGGAAAATTCAAAGTTTCTTCAATCAAGTCTGCACTGAGACTGGAAAAAGAAGTAAAAGGTAATTTAAAAGATAATCTATTTTAAAAATATTGATCATATACTGATATAATAAACTAACGCTTTGTCCAAGTTTCCCATAAATATTATTTCAGCCTTGTGGGCAGGTGCTGGATGGCTAATGAGACAAAATGATAGGGAAAAAGACCTGCATTAGAGTCAGTCTGCGGTGGGTTGACCCCAGCCAGGAACTAAGCACCTACCAGCCTCTCGCTCGCTCCTCCTCACCCTGCAGCTGGATGGAGGAGAGAATCAGAAGACCAAAACCCAGAAAAACCAGAAGGTATAGATAAAGACAGTTTAAGTGAAGGGAGGGAAAAAAAAAGAAAAAACAAGTGATGCAAAGGCAATCACTTACCACCTCCCTTCAGCAGACTGATGCAATGTCTTTTAGTAAAACTGCCTGGTTGAGGCTGTATGATCAGAGACTAGTGGTCATGTAACCCCTGGGCAGAATGAGGAGGGGTGCAGAGGACATGGTTGATGGCTGCTGGCTTGTCAACCAGACCAACAGATCAGAAGTAGCTTTACTTTGGAAAGGATGATGAAAGGTGTGGAGTTAAATGACAACTGGGTTAAAATACAGCATGAATTTAGCAAAGACAGGTCGTCCCAGGCTAACATGGTATCTTTTGCTGAAAGAAGGATCCTATTCCTTCTTTGTGGAGTCTCCATCTTTGGAGATACTAAAAATCCAACTGGACATGGGTCTGGGCAACTGGCTTTGGATGGCCCTGCTTGAGCAGGGAGGTTGGACCAGATGATCTCCAGAGGTCCCTGCCAACCTCAGCCAGTCTGTGGTTCTGTGAGAAGGAGCATGCTTAGGGCAAGAAAGTGACATGGTCATTGGGCTGGATGTGCTGATCTTGTCAGCCTCTTCTGAGGGCTGTATTATCATCTATGGAGATCTCTCAGAGGGACTGGTATGCAGGACTGTAGTGGTATTGCATAACCAGAAATGGGCAGCCAGCCTCATGCAGACTAGTAATAGTGATTTTTGCAGAAGGGTGTGAGGGGTAGTGCCTCGGTTCAGAAAACTGCTGTCCCAGAGGCTTTGGTGACTCAGCTGCTGACCGGGGAGCATCTGGGCAAATGCCAGGCCTGTTGCCTTAGCTCATCCTGGCTGTGCTATGGTGAGTGGCATGCACGACTCCTTCCAGCCCAGGTGCCAAGAGGTGCTGGGCAAGGTGCATTCATATCCCAAGTCTGTATCTGAGCACTATTATGAAAGTGGAGCAAGAAATTAGCTAGAACTGTTTGAAATTATTTGTTAAAAATAATTTTTGGGGGGAGAACATCTTTCTTCCATTTTTTTCCTCTGCTAAAGTGGAAGTTTACACAGGGAATAGTCACTTACACTTAAGTTCTGGGGCTGTTACCACTAAGTGGAAAATGATTTCTCAAATGATTGAAAGATGGAATGTCTTCTCCTTGGGTATTTCAAAGAAAACCCCAAAACTATTGAAGAAAAATGTTGAAAGAAAATGAAAACTTTGTCACTTTTGTCGTTTCCCCTGCCCCGGGAGCTGAAAACAGCCCTTGGCCAGCCACAGGACTCTGCCGTTGCCTGCTCTGGCACAACGCTGCCACGCTCTTCCCAGAAGCGCAGCCTTGAGCAGTAACAGTTACAGAACTGTCCAAAACCAGATGGTGGCATTGGAGCCTAAATGACTCACAACTGAAATGTTTTAGTCTTAAATTCCTCCCTGATGTTACTCCATCAAAGCCAATTAATTTGGCCTCCTGAGCCAGCATCCTCCTAAACTTTGCCAAACCTCTTTGGCTTGTTACTGTTGCTTGCGAATGGTTTTAGAACAAGTCCTCTTCCCATCCCCTCCGGACATGTGTTCAGAGAGCATGGTCAGTGGGCAAAGACTTGTTATTAGGAAGAGAGCTGTCCCCACCTAGAAATTTGCACTCAGCCTGAAGATACTTTTTATTATGTATTAACAGTGAGTCTGATAAAGCTGGAAGGTTTTTAGAGGCAAATATCTAATTTTTACCTATTTGAATTTGCTACTTTTTTTGCTTACATGAAATTCTGCCAGCTGTTATGAATGCTGTCTTCTCCAGAGAAGGGAAAGTAATACTCACATGACTATCTTTTCTTATTTTTTTTTTTTTAAGAACATTTGCTGCTAGAACAGTTATCTTTTCAGTAATACGAGTGTTTTAAAAAATTAAGAATTGCTCTCACTGAGGTCCGCAAACACTTGGCAGCAAAACTTCTGCTCAGATTAAGAAGCACTGAATGGCTCGGCAAATGACAGCCTGACAAGGTCCCTTCTCTCCTGGTCACTGGTTCAGATCCAGACCAGATCGATAATCACCAGCTGCTCTCTCTGGGGGAATGTGGTGTAGCTACCCAACGCGAGCCAAGTGCTGTTGGAGAATGAGTGGTCCTCCCACCTACAACCTCCCCTGCTGCAAAGCTAATCTTCAGTCTCAAAGGCAAGGCCGTGGGTTGGAAAGCAAGTGGGCTGAGAGAAACATGGGGAGGATTAGGCAAGTGTCAGAGTGGGGTTGGAAAGCTCTCCCTGCCAGTATCACACTTTAAATGTATTATTTCCATTGTAGATGCTTTGGTAAGTATCTGTCTCCCACTGAGAGGGTGCTGTACAACTTTGTCTTACAGGCAGGGAGAGAAACAGAGAAACTGTTCCCCCCCCCCCCCACGCCTTTCTTACTTCCCACCCAGAAGTAACTCGAGTGAATTTCCTGGACTTACTCCAGTTAAAAATTGGAGAAATAAGAGAGTCTTTGTTTAATGCAGTTCTTCAGAAATGCTATTTCTTGTGGCTTATGTCACCTTACAGTGCCACATGAATCATTATATAATGTAGTAATACTATATTGATTGGAAATGTTTCTAACACTATAATGCTAAAGTCAAAGTAAAGTGGAAGAGAATACGAATGGCTGAACAGTCAACTTGTCTTCAGCCAGGCATGTATGTGGGGTGAGGGTGTTTGTCCTTGGACCCAATGTTTCTTTCCACGGGCTTCAGCTTGTATTTAGGTTTTTCAGAAGCAGCAGTACCCTGCCAGGCATTTCAGGTGCCTTTTCCCTGTGTTCCAGGAAGGAATATAAAAACACAGCACTGGTGCTGAAGCAAATAGTGGACCGAAATGTTTTGGCAAGGAGTCATCCTTCCATTCAAAGAGCCAAGGCTCATGGTGGGGGGTCAGGTCTTTGCTGATCATGGTGCCCCTCATGTCTTTCTGTAATGCAATGCTGCATTTCCCTTGTGGAGGGGGAGAATGCCGTTACATCTGGTAATGATGTTATTCTTATTGCATTCGTGTGTTGCACTGCTGTACAGACCTTGAAAATACACATCCAGCCATCTGATCCAGCTTTTTTTTTACTATACACATTCACTTACTCTTCAGCTCTGAGGCATATTGACTTAATTCCCTCTGTTTTCTAATGCTGTGTGTGGTTTAATCACATCCCCAGGAAGAGGTGTAATTATTAAACCACAGGAAAGTTAATGACTGGTATTTGCTCTTCAGCATAACCCATTTTGGTGTCCGGGGTTTGGCACGTCATCCAATGGGAAAACCAGCTTCGAGACATAATCCTCAAACCACACATGATTTTCCAGTGATTTATACATCTTTTTTTTGACATACCAGTTAGAACAATGGTTTTGCTGGTTATTTTAGAAACCTGTGTTTTTTTGATCAAGCTGTGTGGTGCTTACCATGCAGCAGAAGGTAGTACCTGCTGAAATTTCTTCCCTGGAATTATCCCATTTTCTATATGGGGGATGGGTATTTCACCATATGCAAACTAGATTTTACATAAAATTTACATACTTGTGTAAATGTTGCCTACAGTACTTGTCATTACACAAACGCATAATTCAGGGTTTTTTGTTAAATCAAGAGCTCCTAACGTACTTTGCTTATTATGTATAAAATCCCTAGGAAATTGGCTAACAGTGGCTCAACATTTTCTTTACTGAAGGGATTTCCTGGCAGTCTCACAATAGCAGTTGGTTATTAGTAGCTCTCTGTATGTCTTATGAATTCTGTTTAACTAAAGGTCCACTAAACTGTAACAAATTTTATATTGATCAAAAGGAAAGGAATAGAACCCACTAGAAAACAGCATTTCTGCATTTGGTTGGTATTTTATTTAGGAAATTATGATCGGCATTCAGATCCCTGCTTTTTGTCTATGAGGTTCGTTAGATGATAATAATAATAAAAGCTTAGAAACAGGGCCAGTTTAATCATCTTTGTTAGTCCCCACACAAAGTTTGCAAACCAAACAAGAAATCTGTGAGCCAGGATTACCTGAAGAGCTGCTGCACTGATCCCTTGTTGTCTGCACACAGCTGAGCCTGCCCCTGCCTTTGCTCTATTACCCATTCAAATCAGTAAATCAGACACTGGAGACACTTCATGCATGGAGGATTAGGGAACAATCAGAGTTTTGCTTTAGGGGTGAAGGAGACTCGTGCAGAAGTTGTGCTTTTTTTTATTAGGTATGAAGTCCTAAGGTGAAGAGGGAAGGGCATACCAGTGACAGATATTTTGTTCAGGGAATAATTGTGTGATACCAGGGAAAACAGCAATGGAGTAAGGTGCTCTTCTGTGTAAGTAAAGGTATTAGAACTGCAATGAGTAAACTCTAAACAACCCTGTCTGTTTAAAGGGACTGGTTAATAGTTCTGGAGATGGAGGATTAACAATATTTTTGGGAGTGAAAATGACCATAGTTTTCCTTCTGTTTCACGGAGCTGAATAAACTAGAAGTCAGCTGTAAAACTACTCAGTTGCACGCTGATAGTTCTGCTTCTTGAGCACTTGTGAGACTTCTACTCTTACTGTGTGTGAAATTAACTTTCCCGCTTTTTAAGGTGTTTAGTCTGAGCTTTATATGGGACTGCTCTTAAAGATTACAGAAACTTTAAAGAGCTGTTTCTGGGTTCATGCACAAACTTGACACTAGTGGTGTTTTACTACATTCACTTTAAAGACTGTTTCTGATTCCATGTATTTCAGTTCAAGTATGTCAGGATTCCTGATTTAAACTAGCATTGAGGTCAAAAACAGGCTTTATACTTTTGCTTAGGACTTTATGGTCATTTGCGCATTGAAGGGGACGTAAACCCCTTCCACAACACAGTGGCAAACTCTGCGTGCGTGTAAAGCTCACACATGATCTGGACACCGGAGAACCAAGCTTTGGATAGAAATTCACCCTCCCTCAGCCCAAATGCCTGGCAGCTTAGTGACGACAGGCAAAGTGTGTCCATCACCAACACAATTTCCCCACCCTTTAGGTATAGCTGAATTGCATCAGTGAAGGTGATCCTCAAAGGAGGTACTTCTTCTGCACATCCCCTTTGACACTGACTGATGGGGGCCAAGAGGGCTGACACGCGGTGAAACTGGCTGCATGCTGTCAGAGGTATGTGGCTATGCAGAATCTTAACTTGAGAAAATCGGCTGATTTCTCAGTGAAAATGTGCATGGTACAGGAATTGTTTCCATGTTTTAGGGAGGATGAAATCTAGGAATGTGCTTTTGTTTTTGTACAAATGGGGCTCAAAATAAAAGAATGTCATTGGGGAGTAGGGAAGCTGTTGTTCAGTTAGAAAGTTTGAAACTTGTTTTTGAAGCAAGAGAGCATATTGGGTTTTTTTTCCACTCTATAAATAACTCTTGGCAGGCAGAAACAACCTTGATTGCATGAGATGAAGTAGAGCAACCAGCAGGCTCTACAGCAGAATAAATGGCACTGTGCCAAGAGCTTCATCAAATGAATAATAGCTTCCACTTGACAATCAGTAAAGTGCCTCTTCTCCTGTGGATTTAGTTTTTAATGATGATTAGAGAGGATGGGCCCCTAAAATTTCTCTGGTAGAAATGACCTCCTATTAATTTCTGTTACTTGAAATGCTGAATTTCAAAGCTATTTTACAGCTGCAAAACCAAAGGCACTGACATAAAGGAACTATTATCTTTGTAATTGTAGCAACAAGTACTAAATTTGTCATTGATTAACAGAGACTTTTTAACTTTATGATCCTTCTCTTGGCTATGTCCCTTACATAATGTTCTGAGCTTTCCAAATTGCTGTCCTTTGGAAGTAAAATGTTTGTTAGAGTGTGAAAGTGTATCTTGTGCACTAGAAACCTTTTCTATACTACTGCCTTTTTCTAATTTACTTCCTCC